>NC_091131.1:1677500-2005000 GCF_040183065.1 Periplaneta americana | reverse complement strand
TTATGATGAGTTGCCAGACCTAATGCGTTGCAAATATTTAATGGAATGTGTTCCACTGTGTTTATTTATTTTTTTTTTGTTTCTTATTTTTATTATCTAAATCGTGTTTATTTATCACTTGACGCCAATATGTATCCCACTGTGTTGTTTTTTTTATTATTAATCTATTTTTTGTGTACATTTTATTCAATTGTCGGTTTCTGGTTTAATTATGTAAATCCTACTTAATTGTAATCTAATACTAATATGTATAGTAATGTGTTTATTTTTATTTTTACTGTGTACATTTTTTTATTGAATTATCGGCTTCTGTTTTTATGTGATTCGTATTTGATTCTAACAACATTAATATGTATTCCACTATGTTTATTTTTATTTTATTAGGTAAATTTTTATGTAACTACCTCTTTCGATCTCATTATGTACCTAAATTGTATCAGTATGCAATTACTTAATTCCGATTCAGTTTTATGTTCAACTATGTAAGCAAGTTTTAATCCTGGGTGAGTGTAACAGAAGGCCTTACGGCCTTAACTCTGCCAGGTTAAATAAAGCCATTATTATTATTATTATTATTATTATTATTATTATTATTATTATTTATTCTGCCTTTAATTTCCTCTCGAGTGTCATATTTTGTTACTGTTACTCCAAGGTATTTGAATTGCTGCACTTTTTCAAAGGATACATTTCCAGTAATAATAATAATAATAATAATAATAATAATAATAATAATAACGTCTGTTGTTGGATGAATATTGCAATCATTCGTAGAGAAAGAAGCCAAATAACACGTATCGACGCCATCCCATTCGTGATATGGAAATGTCCACTCAGCTAAATCCACCGCAGATCGTCGCTGAAGTTTCTGTACGTGGAATGATTCGCTGTTCATGGACTTGCACGTCACGTCGAAACGCGTGTGACAGGAAGGCAGCCTATACATCAGGATGAAACCAAATGTGCAATTATAACGATTCCATATCATTGTTATGTACATGTCCCTATGCTACAGCAATTATAATCAATTTTTGTCTGTTATATTTCTATAGGGGTCCGCGTTTAAAAGCGAGCAGTTCCTACTACCTACGTAGATCTAATAATTGAGGTGCGTTCTCCCACATGCACAATCGCCATCGAACGAGACTATTGTCATTTTATTTTCTGCCTTCCTCTTAGTCTCCCTGTATGGTCCATAATATCTTAATGTCGTCTATCATCTGATATCTTCTTCTGCCCCGAACTCTTCTCCCGTTCACCATTTCTTCCAGTGCATCCTTCACCAGGCAGCTCATTCTGTGTCACTGACCCAGTCAATTTCTTTTCTTCTTCCTGAACAGTTTCAGCATCATTCTTTCTTCACCCACTCTTTTCAACACAGCTTCATTTCTTATTTCGTCAGTCCATTTCACACGCTCCATTCTTCCACATATCCACATTTCAAGTGCTTTCAGTCGTTTTTCTTCACTTCGTCGTAATGTCCATGTTCCTACTTCATAAAATGCCACACTCCACACAAAGCTCTTCACTACAGTACACGGCGCATAGATATAATAGCTTTCAAGGAATCTACAAGATCTGGATTCATAATTGATCCCACTGTGCGTTTCGAAACGAATGAGGAACAGCCAGCAGAAGTGGATAAGGAAAAAAAGAATATCTACAATCCTACCATTCCATATTACCTCCAAAAGTACCAGCTAGAAGGGCTTGAAGTAATCGGACTTCTGGTTGGAGCAAGAGGTACCGCTACTCTCTTTATGAAAGATGTGTTTAAGAGGCTTGGAATACCTACATCTATTATTCCGATTGTAACTTTAGCTGCATTGAAAGGATCAATTGCTCTCCTGAAGCATCACCTACGTATATTCGAAATGAACCAAGTTCATTAGCTTTCTTTACTTTTTTGTAACACTTGCCTCTCTAAAACTAGGTAAGTTATATTTCCATCAATCACAAAATGTATTTGCAGCAATGTACTTGTAGGAGTTTCATTGTCAAAACAAAATTAATGGTTCACTCAACTTGTAAACATTTATATGGTTAAGTACTCTTTGTCCCTTGTGGCAACTCACGAATAGTGAGAAGATTCCTAAATTCTAAATTTCAAATTTTCTTCCTTAGTTCTTTTTCCAAAGAACCGCAGATGATGCTCCTTTTCCTATTAAAAGCTTCCTTTGCCATTGCTATCCTCCTTTTGACTTCCTGGCTGCAGCTCATGTTACTGCTTATAGTACACCTCGAGTATTTGAAGCTGTTCATTTGTTCAACTGCCTCATTTCGAATTCGCGCGCTTACCTTCTTTAATTTTCTAGCTTTGACCATGGTCTTCGACTTGTTTGCATTTATCTTCATCCCACGCTGCTCACAGCTGTCATTTAGCTCCAGTAGCATATCCTTCAGTATCATCTCCTCTCTGCTAACAACACCATATCATCAGCAAATCTTATGCAATTTATTCTTCTTCCTCCTATTATCACCCCTTCCATGTTCTGAAAACAATTCTTCACCAAATCCTCCAAATACATATTGAGCGGGGTAGGTGATAAAGGGCATTCTTGTCATACTCCTCTTACTATTCGACTTCCCTCTGACATTTTTTCGACTATCCTGACTTTGGTTTGATTTGAAGGTTGAACAGTCTCCTTTCTTCCCAATCCACACCATATCTCTTCACAATCTCGTAAGTTTATAGAAATCTATTCTGTCAAGATCCTTTTCTAAGTCCACAAATACTACATACACTCCATTTTTTCTTCCATTAGTATCTTCCGCTGATTTTTCGTAGCAATCCAATTGCATCTCTCGTACTTTTTTTTCCTTCCTGAAACAAAACTGCTTTTCTTCCAACTGTCCTACGTTAGAATATAAACGTCGATTCAGTATTCACAGGAGAATCTTCGCCGAGAGGGATATCAAGCTGATAGTCCTGAACTCGTTACATTTCTTGGCATTATTTTTCTTCGGTATTGGCAGCAACAGGGGGACAAGACTAACTGTAATAAATTTCGAGGAATATCACTTTTGTTGACGTCGTACAAAATTTTGTCCAATATTCTTTTGAGAACATTAACTCCATATGTAGATGAAATTATTGGGGGTCATCAATGTGGTTTTAGGCGTAATACATCAACTATTGACCAGATATTTTGTATTCGACAGATAATGGAGAAAAAATGGGAGTATAAGGGTACAGTGCATCAGCCATTCATAGATTTCAAAAAGGCGTATGACTCGGTTAACAGAGAAGTCTTATATAATATTCTTATTGAATTTGGTATTCCCAAGAAACTAGTTCGATTAATTAAAATGTGTCTCAGTGAAACGTACAGCAGAGTCCGTATAGGTCAGTTTCTGTCAAATGCGTTTCCAATTCACTGTGGGCCAAAGCAAGGAGATGCACTATCACCTTTACTTTTTAACTTTGCTCTAGAGTATGCCATTAGCAAAGTCCAGGATAACAGAGAGGGTTTGGAATTGAACGGGTTACATCAGCTGCTTGTCTATGCGGATGACGTGAATATGCTAGGAGAAAATCGACAAACGATTAGGGAAAACACGGGAATTTTACTGGAAGCAAGTAAAGAGATAGGTTTGGAAGTAAATTCCGAAAAGACAAAGTATATGATTATGTCTCGTGACGAGAATATTGTACGAAATGGAAATATAAAAATTGTAAATTTATCTTTTGAAGAGGTGGAGAAGTTCAAATATCTGGGGGCAACAGTAACAAATATAAATGATACTCGAGAGGAAATTAAACACAGAATAAATAAGGGAAATGCCTGTTATTATTCGGTTGAGAAGCTTTTGTCATCCAGTCTGCTGTCAAAAAATCTGAAAGTTAGAATTTATAAAACAGTTAAGTTATATTACCGGTTGTTCTGTAGGGTTGTGAAACTTGGACTCTCACTTTGAGAGCGGAACATAGGTTAAGAGTGTTTGAGAATAAGGTGCTTAGGAAAATATTTGGGGCTAAGAGGGATGACGTTACAGGAGAATGGAGAAAGTTACACAACACAGAACTGCACGCATTGTATTCTTCACCTGACATAATTAGGAACATTAAATCCAGACGTTTGAGATGGGCAGGACATGTAGCACGTATGGACGAATCCAGAAATGCATATGGAGTGTTAGTTGGGAGGCCGGAGGTAAAAAGACCTTTAGGGAGGCCGAGACGTAGATGGGAAGATAATATTAAAATGGACTTGAGGGAGGTGGGATATGATGATAGAGAATGGATTGATCTTGCTCAGGATAGGAACCGATAGCGGGCTTATGTGAGGGCGGGAATGAACCTCCGGGTTCCTTAAAAGCCAGTAAGTAAGTATTGGCAGCAACATTGTCTCCGTGAAATCTTCAGGCCATTCGCCTTTCTCATATATTTCGTTGCATAATGATAGAATTTCCTTCTTGTCTTCACCCAAGCATTTCACTAAATCAATGGCTATTCCATTTACTCCTGTTGCTTTCCCATTCTTCATTTCCCTGAGCGCCAGTTCGACTCTTGGAACAAAGTATCCTCCTTCTTCTTCTTCTGATAGGGCTCCTTCATCTTCTGTAGCTAAGTCACCTGGACGAGTCCCTGTCCTCTTCTACATCTGTTCAATCAATAACTACCCGTATTATAAACGCACACATATTACACACTGTTATACGCACGACTTGCATGCGTGTTCGCTACCCAGGACTCCATTTAACTTCCGTGGAATTCAGTGCCTAACAACCCCCTATGAATAAGGGGGCAACAATTAGGTTGAGATAATTACAGTGAGCGGCGCTGTAATTCGATCGTGCTTCAGTTGTTCCGTGCGTGTAACAAAACACGATCGACCTCTGTAAACAACAGAAATTTGAGAGGCTGACGTGGAGAGAGAAAGTGAAAAATGGATTCGAAAGCTGAAGCAACGACGAAACCCTGATTCTAAGCCCGCCTAGCGTCGTGTGACCCTCCGGAGCCGGGTCATGAAGTGCAGACCCCAGTGAGATGTGACGTTCAAACTACTCCGCCACTGTGTCCTCATAAACCTTACTTCGCAATACAGGGTGTCTGAAACCCCTTGAGCCGAAATAGAGTAGTCTATTTTGCGAACCAATGGTCGAAAATGCACCACGAGGTCTTGAACGAGAACGTCTTTGTAAGCTGCTTTGGTTCTCATAACAACTGCCTACCGAATAATTTTGAGGGAAAAATTGTTTCAGGGCCGGGTATCGAACCCGGGACCTTTGGTTAAACGTACCAACGCTCTACCAACTGAGCTACCCGGGAACTCTACCCGACACCGATACAACTTTTCCCTCTATATCCACAGACTTCAAAGTGGGTTGACAACCGTCAAGCAACCAACATTGAGTGCACACTAACTCTGTGTGACTTAAATTGTGGTTTTCTGTTAACGAACAGTGACGTGTATTATGCAAATCAAGCTTTCAGGTATAACTCCGTGTAAAGTTGATTCGAATAATTTTGAGGGAAAAATTGTTCCAGGGCCGGGTATCGAACCCGGGACCTTTGGTTAAACGTACCAACGCTCTACCAACTGAGCTACCCGGGAACTCTACCCGACACCGATCCAACTGCAACTGCCTACCGCTTCAACATTGGTGGCACTAGTTCGTAAAACAACAACACAATCACGGTAGGTAACGTGGACCAATCAAACGGGCTGGTAGGAGATCCTGTACTATTCCAGCCCACACATTCATAGAGAATCGTTTGCTGGTGTCCATCACGAAGGTGATAAATGGATTTTCGTCACTCCAGACATGTGGCAGTTAGAAACACCATCACGGGTGAAACAGGCCTCAATTTTGAACTGAGCTCTGGGTGCGAAATCATTTGGCCCATTGCAGGTGAGAGGAGTGTAATTGCTGCTCCCTTAGTAGTCGCCACACAGTATGCATTTCATGGACAGAAGTCTGCATCGGACGTTTTCGCTCGAGCGCCAAGTAGTTCATACCATAATCCGATAGGTAGCGCACATGCATGATGGGTAAAACTGTCACGAGCGATAAATCCTCGAACGGTATAAGCCGAGTGTTAGACATTCGTTCTTGTTACAGTGATGAACTGTGTAGTAACATCATAGATGTTTATCATTTCAAAACTTTGCAGTGTTTAACTAACCTCTCCATAGTACAACTACAAAACTTGCTTTAAAATGTAATATAAATGTTGTAGGTAAATGTCCCCCCCCCCCCCACACACAGGAGTGATTTTGATTTTGCCACATCTGATAGATGTTATTGGATGTAAATGTAATTATTAGAAACGGAGAACACAATCACGATAATGCAAGAACTGTATCAAGTTTTCTAGTAATAATAATAATAATAATAATAATAATAATAATAATAATAATAATAATAATAATTAGTGTATCAATCTTTGCGTCTGTAACAGTTGTGCAGCATGATTATTCGTGTTATTATATTTTCTGTGACGTTATCTCTGTACTGATATTGTTATTAATCTACTGCTATATCAATAATATTTTGTAAAACGTTTCTACATTGTCGCAGTATATAGGCGGAACACTATGTATGGACCTGTCATATTATATATGTGGTAAATCAAATATTGAATAATTATTAATTAGTAATAATAACTGTATATCGAAGTTTTTCACACTATTTTGTTTATAACTTCATGATCCTGTTTTGGTACGTTCCATTGACTGTTCCATTAAACGTTTGTCATAAACGCAGAAAATAAAGCCTTATTTTTACCGTGTGAGCAAAACATATGTGTATCTTATCTGTCGCCTTCCATACAAGATAAGACATGTCGGTGAGATGACCTTGTACTGTGCTTCTATTTATTACGAGCGTATCACGACCGATCGTATCTCATTCGAGGGTGCGACACTCGACCGAGTTCAAGCGAGCGATTTAACTCCAATGCAGCACACTGATGGACAAGTTACAGAAGACTGGGTATTGTAGCTAATGAAAAGAAATTAATACATTAATTTACCTTGTAACTAATATTTTTTCAGAATGGTAATTTTTCAGGAAGAATTAAGTTACATTATATTCAAATTAGTAACACTAATGGATGAGTGCTTTTTCCTTGATTATTTAACGACACTGTATCATCTACGAGATTATTTGGCGTCGATGGAATTCGTGATAGCGAGATAGTATTTTGGCGAGATGAAGCCGAGGATTCGCCATAGATTACCTGACATTCGTCGTAAGGTTGGGGAAAATATAAAAAAAAAAACTCAACCAGGTAATCAGCCCAAGCGGGGATCGAACCCGCGCTCGAGATGCCTGTTAACATGTAGAATCCAAAATAAGAATCAATACGGAGAAATCTTTCTAGATCCATTAGCGTCCCCCAAAATCATTTTTGGTTAGAAACTATTGCTCGTTTGTTTTAGTAAAACTGAATTATTGTAAGTGATATCTAACCTAATACAAACAAATTATATTCGTCGGAAGGATTGGAACTACGACTGCTCAGTTCTGTGGTCCATCGCTTAGCCAAAGAGCTATGTCAGTGTTTTTCTTAGTGGCCTTTTGGAATTAGCTGGGCAAATTGTCGTTCGTAGGCTATTATTTCCTGCTATTTATCATGTAATTTTGGGCTGTGGTAATCACTTTTACTGTGTAAAATGTCATTCTATACACTATAGTCGCGACGCTGTTATTCCCGGCGTGACTCCTCCTCTTTGCTTACGTCTTAGGAAGTGAAGGCTCTATAAAGTCGAGGTAGGTAGTATCGTTCGCCATGTTTGTTCTTTCATTGCCGAGCTACCATACGAGGAATCTATTTGCCACATCGTTAAACATGATCATGTCGTAGCTCCTATGATAATAAATCAAACGCTCTGTAATTCAGCAAATAATTGAGCGGCAAATAACGTCCTCGTGTGCTTTCTGCGAACGCCAAAGAAAGAGCCAAAATGGCGGGCGATTATATTAAGTATTTATTGAGCCTTAAGAAATGAATAACGTCTTCCTCAGCGAATCACAAGACGCACATGTTTAAATGTAGCCGACCTGCAACGCGATTGGCTGCTGGAAATTAGAGCGACGCGACTATAGAATAGTAGCATCGTGCCTCAGTCATTATGTTATCGTGTGAATGGGGCTTTAGACCATAGACTTCCCATCATCATTTCGTTGGGGAAGGGTGCATGAAAACTGGTTTATCTGATGCCAGAATTTATATCAGGTGGGCCATTTAAATTGATAATGTGAAAATCTAAAAAGCAAAGCGTTTTAGAAATAAATGATTCCGATAAAAGTTAATCGATTTGAAGGGAGAAAGCAAACTGCTTTATTTAATAATAATAATAATAATAATAATAATAATAATAATAATAATAATAATAATAATAATAATAATAATTTATTTATTTAATCTGGCAGAGCTGAGGCCAGTAGGCCTTCTCTTCCGCCCAGCCAGACTCTAATTCTAATTGAATAAAATTGCTTACATAGTTATTACATTAATATCTAGACCATAAAACAACATGAAAGTAAATAATGAAAATTGAATAACTAATGTTAGTGTGACAATAATAAACACTGGTAAGAAATAGTTA
This sequence comes from Periplaneta americana, assembly GCF_040183065.1. Taxonomy (NCBI): domain Eukaryota; kingdom Metazoa; phylum Arthropoda; class Insecta; order Blattodea; family Blattidae; genus Periplaneta; species Periplaneta americana. Next base: position 1,996,442 of record NC_091131.1, on the reverse strand, counting down.
TAATAATAATGGTGATAATAATAATAATAATAATAATAATAATAATAATAATAATAATATTAGTAGGATAATAATAATAATATTAGTAGGATAATAATAATAATAATAATAGTAATAATAATAATGAGATAATTTAGATATTTATCTGTGATATATATAACCATTAAACATTGAGAAACCTGAAACAGCTACTATTGTTAACAAGAACTGTTACAAACATATTTCGTTAGTCTATTCTTAAATTGGTTTGATGTCTGACAGTCCCTGACATTACTCTGTAGGGAATTCCAAAGCCGAGGAACAGCCACAGTGAAAGAAGATGAATATGAGGATGTTCGGTGGGAGGGAATGGATAATATTGAGGAGTGTTGTGATCGTGTGTCTAGGTTATGATGGGTGGATAAATTTTGAAAACGAGACGCAAGGTAGACATGAGTGGAGAAATGCAATATGTGAAAGAGAAGGGAAAGACAGTGGATTTTCCTACGATTTTCTAGACGGAGCAAGGACAACATTTCGAGGGATGGTGTTACGTGATCAGCCCGGCGAATATTGCAGACGAAACGGACGCACATATTATGAACACGTTGTAGTCTCTGCGCCAAAGTAACGCTTAGGTCAGTAAACAGAATATCACAGTAATCGAAGTGGGGCATCACGAGTGTTTGCACTAGCATTTTTTTTTCATGGAAAAGGGTAGAAAATTCTTTAATCGCCTAAACGAGTGGATTAATGAGAATACCTTTTTGCAGGTTTCTGCAACTTGAATGTTCCAATTTAAACTTTTATCCATATAAATACCTAGATTCTTTACTGATTCACTGAACGGAATTTCGGTGCCGTGTATTTTAATCGGAGAAAAATTTGGTATGGTAATAGTGCTTAACAAACGTGAATGGCCCACAATGATTGACTGTGATTTTTTATGTTTTGTCTGGAGGACATTTCCAAGATCATTTGAAGGGCACTATTATTTTTAAGGGAAGCGCATAGTTTTTTAATTTTTTATTCTCATTTCTCGTACCAATAAATTTCCAATTTAGCGCACAGATTGAGAGACCTTTCAAAAGTAAAAAAAAAAAAAAATGGTAAAAGTAATTCGTACATGTCATAATAATGTAAAATTATATTATAAAAACAAAAAACGTAACATTCAGTTAGAAAGTTGATCGCTGCACAACTCCAGAAAACATGCCGGAGTGCAGAAATAATCCTACGTGAAAATGAATCTTTTCTTAAATTAATTTCGAAGTACATTGAGATGGAAGGGCATCAGTCGAATCATTTATAAAAAAAATTAGTTGAATGTTATACTTTTGTTGCTATAATGAATATTCAGATGGTTTTGAAATGTATGTAGGCTATTATTTTATCAATTTTCACATTTAAAATATCTGTCAAACTACACGATAAATTGAAAAATGATTTGTACGAAAGTTGTTTATTTTTATACGGGAAATGAGAATTAAAAAAAATTATAGACTTCCATTTAAAACATCCCCCAAGTACACACAACAATGCAATTTACTTTCCCCCTTGAAATCTAGTAACTCAGTTTAAGGGCAGCGGGCTATGAACGCATACAAAAATTATGGTAAATCATGCACCGACACTTTTGACAATATTTAAGAGAGGAAAACTTAAATTTTATCACTGAATCTCAAAAGAATGCTGAATTGGATGACATACAGGTCACTTACTTTAGAATATTCATCTGTCCTAAATAATTTGTTTAATTGTTGCAACAAATCGAAAATACACTGAAACATATGATCACATAGGTACAAATTCCTGGTAAACTAATAATAGGCTACTATTGATCCTAAATCTTTATTAGATCTTACATATGCATACAGCTATAAGAAATTCACTTTTTACTAAATTTGAGAAAGATCTGTCGGTTTTGTGTTATTTTAAACCATCAGTTTTGGTAAAAATAATTTTCACAGCATGCATAAAATTATGAAAGTAACTTAATTTTACAAGTTATGAAAATAAAAAACTGAGTTTCACTATCACAAGGCAATATGTCAGATCTGGTAAAAATTTGGGGCCAATGGCATCATTAGTTTACCGTGAAAATGTACCTATCTATGTATTCTTATGTTTAAGTATATTTTCGATGTGTTGCAACAGTTAACAAATTATTGTAAAGGAAAAATTAATAATCTAAATTAAGTGAACTATAAAACATTCATTTCAGAAGCATTCTTTCAAGATCCAGTTGGTAAAATTTACGTATGGCTATCATAAATCTTCTGCGTTCGTAACCCTCTGTCCTTAAAACCTTTCTTTATAAAAATGCTTCGCATTATCAACTGGAACGGCCCGTCCAGTATACGTGCCATGTGAAACATTTACGGAAATATTACTTAATTTTATCTAACGCATGAATTAAATCGAAGAAAGAACTCTTTAGAAAGAACTTTAGAGTAGCCTGCAATGTTTTATTATTCGCTATTATTACAGTTCTGAACGAATTGAGTCAAAGAGTGTGAACGAAACTCTTCCCAGAGTTCTGAAAAAATCGGTGTGCACATGAAACATAATGGAACTAAGTCCTCTCAATGTCGGCGATTCTCAGAACATACACGCGCTCCTTTCCCTTGGAAATGAACTTGAGCATTTTCTAAGTGAAAAAATTAAAAAATCGTTAACGGAACTTCCTTTCCACGTGAAGATTCTTCTCGGTGATATCTGGAGCTTCCATCCGACCCGTTTATGAAGCTCTTCAGCGGAATATCTAGAGCAGCTTTGTAATCGCGTAAAACGATCTTTATGCTGCTCTCACATAGTCTCAAAATCATAAAATATTACGACGATCTATCAATTGGCAAGTGCACTTTCTCAAATGCCATTTTGTATGGGTGGATACTCCATACAGCTCCCACTTAGGGATTGAAACACAAGGTTCAGCCAATCAATCTAAGCCCCACTTTCAACTTTACTACCCAATGTAGAGAAAGTAACGTAGCCGTCGAGGAAACGACTTTCACCAGAGTTCAAGGATCAGCATGGACATCCAGATTTCTAGTTCCTCAAAGCTCTGTGTATGTGCGAGCCATAATGTGACACTAACTGACGTCACTGACATTGTCTTTTAATTTTTATTTTGTTGGATTATTTTACGACGCTGTATCAAGATCTCAGGTATTTAGCGTCTGAATAAGATGAAGGTGATAATGCCGGTGAAATGAGTCCGGGGTCCAGCACCGAGAATTACCCAGCATTTGCTCATATTGGGTTGAGGGAAAACGCGGAGAAAACCTCAACCAGGTAACTTGCCCCAACCGGGATTCGAATCCGGGCCACCTTGTTTCGTGGCCAGACTGTTGCCAGTTACTCCACAGTGTGGACTCGTCATTGTTGAAATTAACTTATAAAGAGACGACATCTCAGACGGCCGGGTTGTCTTTAGGAAATGCTGTGATGCAAATTACCTCTTAAAATACAAAAACAAAAATGAGGATGGATCCTCAAACATATAAGGACAGGTTGAGCATTCTATCACTATCAATACCAACACAGCCATTACTAGCAGGCCTACTAGTTTGCTTTGATTCCAATCACAGAATAAATGCATATTATTTCACAGCTTTAAATCTATAATAACTATTCTCATTGTAACCGAGAAAAAAAGTAAGTTACTTTGTGCGAGATCATGCGTATTTGCTTGTTTTCCGCACAGAACCAATACGCGGTAAGTATGAAATACCACATTCATCCGTGTCTCAAAGCTCAAGTCCACACTACACACTAGTGACTAGCTACTAGGTGACTTGTAAACTACACACTAGGGGGCTTTGGACATGTATGCTTGAAACATGGCCTTCTTCATAGACTATTTTTTTAAAAACCATGACATCACGGAGCAGCACTGAATTAAGAAGGCAGTGTCATAATGCAGTTTCATTACGAGTTATGTGGAAAAGATAAGGGCTTAATATATTACAATAATGTTTAAAATATTCTACAGAAGATACTAACAATGTCAGTGTTCAAAGTTAACTTGTTATTCTACATTATATTTACATTATTTCACTTCCAAAGCATTTTCAGATTTCATAACCCCAATTGCTGATGAGGTATCCATGTTTGTTTCGTGAACAAGTCAACAATCGAGCAAGCATTTTCGTTTACTAGCTACTACGGACTTGATTGCTATGCACTATGTAGCTTTGGATCATAACTTCTGACGTCACATCCGGCTATTTAGTCAACAATCTAGTTCACTTCAGCTGAAAATGTAGCTTTGAGACACGGCCTCAGTATTCCCAACGTAACACACATAACAATTTCCCTCTTCTTACCGCTTAAACGCGACATTCATTTTACTGCTTTAGGCTTTTAACATATTATTTTTAGAGACGTTTAACATAGTAATAATTATAAATTGGAAACTTACCACTGCAATTTCACCTAAATTGCAATGTTAATTATTGTTTTTAAATATTTGCAAAAATTAAGTAAAGTCTACTACTCCACGAAACTTATTGCATTCCTGATACAAGTAACATTAAGGAAGCCGTGAAAACATCAACAAGATTCCAGATGCCGATGTTATTACTGCAATATGTTATATAAATAATATTGTTAAAATATTAAAATCAAAAATAAATCATTGCATCATAACCTTACCGTTTGTTTTAAGTTCGCATTTATAGACTGGGGGGGGGGGGGAAGACAGACGTATATCACGGCATGCTGGAGTATAGTAAACACAGAAAACATTTTATAGCAACAATGTTGAAGAAAGATATTTTGGTTTTCCGAAGTTGCCGTCATTAAACAGAAACCAACATGGAGATTTCATTGCAACTAATTAGAAATTCGTCTTTCAGGTATGTAATAAACGATCTTCGCACAAAATAATGTACGATACACGAGCGGTATGTTTGTTTTCATGTTCTCGGAAATTAAAAAAGCTCAACTACGTTTCGCTTTTTCAACCTTTTCCTCGAACATGAAAACTTCAACATACCGCTCTTGTAACGCATATTACTAGTACTTCACTGTCACTTCTTTACAGACTATAATCAATATTGAAAAGGCCTGCTTCATGTGAAGGTGGTGTAAAAATATTGACACCTCTATGTGGTTGCCAGGATACGAAATGGTTATGATATTAAAACTGACACAGAAAATCGCTAAGTTCATTTCACGTCAAGGTCTATAGACTTTGCTTTATGTAGGCCTATGTGATGTTAACACAATATATAAGTTAACTAGAACCTTAGAGTCAGTCTTGTTATGTGGCGTTAACACAATCTATGTTAACTATATGTGGTTGCTAGGTTACGAAATCGTGATAATACTAAAACTGGCATAAGCAAATCGCTGTTAAGTTCATTTTATGTGCATTATTAATTACAATTCAACCTTAGAGTCAGTCTTGTTATGTAGCGTTAACACAATCTATGTTAACTATATGTGGTTGCTAGGATACGAAATCGTGATGATACTAAAACTGGCATAAGCAAATCGCTGTTAAGTTCATTTTATGTGCATTATTAATTACAATTCAACCTTAGAGTCAGTCTTGTTATGTAGCGTTAACACAATCTATGTTAACTATATGTGGTTGCTAGGATACGAAATCGTGATGATACTAAAATTGGCATAAGCAAATCGCTGTTAAGTTCATTTTATGTGCATTATTAATTACAATTGAACCTTATAGTCAGTCTTGTTATGTGGCGTTAACACAATCTATGTTAACTATATGTGGTTGCTAGGATACGAAATCGTGATGATACTAAAACTGGCATAAGGAAATCGCTGTTAAGTTCATTTTATGTGCATTATTAATTACAACTGAACCTTATAGTCAGTCTTGTTATGTGGCGTTAACACAATCTATGTTAACTATATGTGGTTGCTAGGATACGAAATCGTGATGATACTAAAACTGGCATAAGGAAATCGCTGTTAAGTTCATTTTATGTGCATTATTAATTACAACTGAACCTTATAGTCAGTCTTGTTATGTGGCGTTAACACAATCTATGTTAACTATATGTGGTTGCTAGGATACGAAATCGTGATAATACTAAAACTGACATAAGGAAATCGCTGTTAAGTTCATTTTATGTGCATTATTAATTACAATTGAACCTTAGAGTCAGTCTTGTTATGTGGCGTTAACACAATCTACGTTAACTATATGTGGTTGCTAGGTTACGAAATCGTGATAATACTAAAACCGGCATAAGCAAATCGCTGTTAAGTTCATTTTATGTGCATTATTAATAACAATTGAAGGTTAGAGTCATTCTTATTATTGACGTTAAACTAATGTATGTTAACTACATGCTTACTGCTGTTTATTGTTCAAAAATACAAACTAGCATACGATAATACTAAGACTGCTGTTGTGTTCACTATATGTGCATATATAGATTCATGCAGTCTTACTTCACCCGAATACCGCGTTCTGCCGTGCAGTGTTGTTACAGCTATTAGCGCACTGCAAAAAGCAACAATTCCTTGAATGTGTTCGTTGACGAATGGCAGGATGTGACGAAATAAGGAGGTCGTTAAAAGTTAGCTTCAGATTTCGCAAACGGAAGGTGGGCACCGAGTTACGTTTCTTGCTTATTTAAATGTAAATGCGCCCTTTTGCGGCCTCCCGCCATGTTGTTTGCACAAAAAGATACACAGCGCTGGCATAATGCGGGGAGTCTGGGAGGCGGCGTCTAAATCAATGCGTGGGCCGATGTGAATGCCAGCAGTTGATGTCCAGCACTTCCAGCAAACTTTTCTTATTCCATTTTATTTATTTATTTTTTCTTCCTCCTCTTCGCCTGGTACATAGAGTGCCGCTCACTGGATTTAAAGAGCCTTGCGGAAAGTTTGTACATTTGCGGGCCGTAGCGACTCCTTCCCCGTGGCCGTCGTCAACTGCAATTTTTGTCTGTATTCCAGCTTCTTGTGCAGGAAGCCTCAATGCAGGAGTATTGTGTAGCGCTCGACTGCAGGCAAATAGAGATTTAATAATTTGATGACGTACATTAACCCAATCTTAGGACTCGTTTCTCGCGACTGCAGGCAAATAGAGATTTAATAATTTGATGACGTACATTAACCCAATCTTAGGACTCGTTTCTCGCGACTGCAGGCAAATAGAGATTTAATAATTTGATGACGTACATTAACCCAATCTTAGGACTCGTTTCTCGCGACTGCAGGCAAATAGAGATTTAATAATTTGATGACGTACATTAACCCAATCTTAGGACTCGTTTCTCGCGACTGCAGGCAAATAGAGATTTAATAATTTGATGACGTACATTAACCCAATCTTAGGACTCGTTTCTCGCGACTGCAGGCAAATAGAGATTTAATAATTTGATGACGTACATTAACCCAATCTTAGGACTCGTTTCTCGCGACTGCAGGCAAATAGAGATTTAATAATTTGATGACGTACATTAACCCAATCTTAGGACTCGTTTCTCGCGACTGCAGGCAAATAGAGATTTAATAATTTGATGACGCACATTATCCCAATCTTAGGACTCGTTTCTTGCGACTGCAGGCAAATAGAGATTTAATAATTTGATGACGTACATTAACCCAATCTTAGGACTCGTTTCTCGCGACTGCAGGCAAATAGAGATTTAATAATTTGATGACGCACATTATCCCAATCTTAGGACTCGTTTCTTGCGACTGCAGGCAAATAGAGATTTAATAATTTGATGACGCACATTATCCCAATCTTAGGACTCGTTTCTCGTGACTGCAGGCAAATAGAGATTTCATAATTTGATGACGTACATTAGCCCAATCTTTTGAGTGTTAGGGATCCCTTGAAGCTCGTATTTAATTTTGGCGAACCCCCAAAATATTTAGGCTGGCGATCATGTTCTATTCACTAAATATTTGCAAGGTGTTATGTAAGCTTTGTGACTAATAAACATGACCTGACTCGATCGGACACTGTTGCCAACATATCGCCCTACAATCTCGTTAAAATTTCAACAAAAAGCAGCTAAATCTCTCCAAAGTTTGTTAATAATCCCCAGAAATGTCGCTAAAATTAATAATAAATATCATTAAATAAAAATAAGAAAAACATACATATGCGGAGAAAAATATAATTTTCTCGTCGTCACCCTCTTCTACGGAGTCTGGTTGTATTATTGACGGCTGTGACGTTGAGGTGGAAGCTGTGGGAAAAGCTGATTGTGAATACACTGCGCTTGATCCAATCATTGGCACTACACTTTCTGGGAAATTGTAAGTGTGGAAATTTTGACCCAAGCGTTTGACCATATTTTTTTTTTTTGTGAAATCTTGCATTGAGAGAGACCTAACCGTGAGAATCATTGAAATATCATCTTTCACCCCTGATCACTGATCACAAATATAAGAGATCAGAGCTTTCACGTATGAATCATTAGACGACTCAGTCATGCACCCAGGCCTCTTCTAAAACTAAGAAGTGCACGACTTCAGTTGAATGTTTTAACTTAAAAGAAAGGAAAAAGTGGAAGAATATAAAAATCAGCAGAAAAGTCGCTAATCGTATTTTACAAAATTTATCGCCGAGACTGATTCAAAATTCCCTAGCTTGAGAGACTTATCGCTAAATATGGCAACACTGCGATCGGGTGTACTGCTGCGACACGAGCATGATCTTGTCTGGCTCTACATTAAGTTCACATCTGTATTTGTTCTTAGAGAAGAACCAGATCAAAAAAATGTACTGACCAGTATATTGCTGCAAACGGCATTAAGTGCTGTATTGTTTATAGAAGCATCACGATCAATGTAACATAAAATATGTGCATTGCGCTAGTGGATAGGCCTATTTTCGGCTGATCCAAAATTCAAGGACTCAAGTCCCTGCGTCGTTGAATGATCTATGATTATACTGAACGCACAGCTACCTACTGCGAATCGCTCAAGTCTGGGCTTCACAACGAGAGTGGGACATGTACCGACGACCCACGAAACATGCGGGCAGGAATGGCGCCTGGATGTTATGCAGTACCCAGATCACTCCTACTTGTTCCATCACGCCTCCCCTCTAACAGACTGAGGTTTCAATCCTGTTTCAATTAAATTTCTAGCAATAATTATTATTATTTAAATAAACTACAGTTACAAGGTTTTCTTTGTTAATTTAAGTTAATGTTTAGACTTGAGAGCTCCCTGTGAAGCTGACTTGAATAATTTCAAGGAAAAAATTGTTCCGGGGCCAGGCACCGAACCCGGGATCTTTGGTTTAACGCTCTAACGACTGAGCTACCCAGGTACTCTACCAGACCCCAGCTAAATTATTCCTCTTTTTATCCACATACCTCAAGTGAGTTCACAAAATGCCAGAGACCCAACATTGAGTGCACACTTTATGTGGAACTTAAATTTGTGGTTTTCTGTTAACGTGTATTATATGAATCTGATTTTCAGGTATAACTCCCTGTAAAGCTGACCTGAATAGTTATTCATGTGATAGATTCTCAAATTTTCCCTGAAAACGGATTTTGTACTGAATGATTTCTCTTGGATTGCATCCAAGTGCTTCAATATTGATACTGTTTTGCCAATTTTTCATGATTTCTCATATTTTCGGGGTTACGAGGCTTTGCTATGTTAAAGATGTTGAAGATTTAAGTTGGTAGTACCAGATGGCCTAATAATCCAATTATTCATTTTTTTTAGTTACGAGGTTTTCTCGTGCCGCCAACTTATGTTACAAATAGGCTATGAACAAGAAACGTTAACGCTTAAAGACGTCTAAGTAAAACACTAAGGCCCGGTTTCTTCAACCTTTGTTAAAATGCGCCTAACCTAGCGTTAATTAACTGTAAGTTAAAAGTATGAATTGCTGTTAAAAATATTGCGTTTCTTCAACTTTACATTTCACATTTTAACATTCCGTTTCTTAACTCTCTGTTAGGACCAGAGATTCTAGAGTTTAACCATAACCTATATAACCAAGTATAGGCTCAATTCTGTTTTCTAAACTCTGACAATACTTGCGATTCTCGCTTGTTTCCGTTCTTTGATTCAGAGAGGATAGAAGTCTTTCTATTCTCTCAGGTTTGATTTCTGCTTCTTTCCTCGTCTGTACCACAATAGCGTGGAGCGGCGTATTGGTATTGCTGTTGTGAAATGCAAAACGCTGGAACAAAAACAAAAAGTGGGACTAATTTCTCTTCGTTCGAAAGAAACCTTCTGCTGGAAATTATTTCGCAGTATAAACCAATTAATGAGAATAAACAAACAAACGGATCTACTTTGAAAGCGAAAAGTGAGGCTTGGCAGAAAATAGCCTACACCTTTGTATGAGCTTCTGGTCTGTCAAATCACAGAAATCATCCGCTCTGTTTATGTATTCATGGATATCATTTTCTAAACGATCCAGATATATAAGTTCAGCATCTAACGCACCAGCCATATTGGATACTTCTATGCTAACAGAGAGTTAAATGATTTAACTGCATGAAATTGGGCAATTAAATTAACATAGATTTTAACAGCCTGTTAGTACTAACAGTAGTTGAAGAAATGCTTCAACTGTTAAGTTTACAGTTAAAATGGAATAAAACACTGTCATAATTTAACAAAGGTTGAAGAAACCGGGCATAAGGGCCGTATTCATAGACATTTTTAGCGCGGGCTTCCGGTGGATGATCAGCGTTTTTCGTATTCATAAACCAGTGTTAGCGATAGGATATGATTTGAATTCTGTACAAGTAACCAGTGGATAGCCGGGGCTAGCTTAGTACGCTCGTAGCGCGTGCTGCGAAATGTCTATGAATAGCACCCTAAGAAACCTCGGCGTTCCCTACTCCTTAGTTCGCAGACCCTTTTCGTTTACTGGCAGGTTTAAAGAAAACTAGCCTATCTTGAAATCCGCCACATCAGATCTGTGGCTGAGGGTGGATCAGGATTTAGGTTGTAGAATGAAGCAACTCTATTTACACAAACGTCTGTCATGCTACTCCTCGCCATAAACTTGACCAGCCTGTGTTGGCCCCCACCCTGCCATTGTGTAGGCACTTCTAAGCCCAGTGGCCTATCTCGCGTCTCAGCAGTTCACAGTCCAGGCTTGGATTTGCTAGTTTTCATTAGGGTTGCTAATATCTCTGTAATTTGAGCCTTACTCAAAGCTATCGCGCCATCCTAGAGGCGCTGGCCAGTGTAGCGGAAACCGATTGTTCGTTGGCGATACCTCAGCCTCGCAGTTTCTTGTATGCAGACCCAGCAACTAAGAGGGGTCGCTGTCGACTCCAGACTGACACTCCGAACATGTCTCAACAGTTTTCAAGCCTTCAACAAAATTGTAGAAACATTCAAAACGTAAATGAAGAGAAAAAGGTAGAAGCTATTATTTACCCATTTCGTATAATATCCTTCAAGAAGGCGTACCATTGTTAGGTGTGGTGATTTTTCAGAAGAGCGATAAAATGCAAAAGACTGTAAAGGTCGTTGATCTGTATAGGCCCATCATTTTCAATTAACTTTGAAAATGCGATAAAGTGCACTCAAAATGAGAACTTTGTACTAAATACGATATAAATTCAAAACCGATTAATTGTAAGTAATAATTATACGTGGTGAACCGAAAGTAATTTCAATAATGTCAGGGTTATTCTTTGAGATATTTCAAAGAAAAAGGTTTAATACTATTTTGCTCGTTATTGATTTCTTTTTGAGGAAAAAAAATGTTTTATATGAAACATTTTCTCCCTTTCAGGGGAATGCCAGAATCTTGTACATTCATAATTATATTTTTCTGGCTATAAAGAAGAAAATAAACATTTTAAAATTCGTTTGTGCGAGATCGTGCGTATTTGCTTGTTTTCCGCACAGAACTAATACGCGGTAAGTGTGAAATACCACATTCAGTATTCCCAACGTAACACACATAACAATTTCCCTCTTCTTACCGCTTAAGCGCGACATTCATTTTACTGCTTTAGGCTTTTAACATATTATTTTTAGAGACGTTTAACATACTAATAATTATAAATTTGAAATTTACCACTGCAATTTCACCTAAATTGCAATGTTAATTATTGTTTTTAAATATTTGCATAAATTAAGTAAAGTCTACTACTCCACGAAACTTATTGCATTCCTGATACAAGTAACATTAAGGAAGCCGTGAAAAAATCAACAAGATTCCATATGCCGATGTTATTACTGCAATATGTTATATAAATAATATTGTTAAAATATTAAAATGAAAAATAAATCATTACATAACCTTACCGTTTGTTTTAAGTTCGCATTTATAGACTGGGGGGAAAAAAGGCAGACGTATATCACGGCCTGTTGGAGTATAGTAAACACAGAAGCCACCGGCGTGGCTCAGTCGGTTAAGGTGCTTGCCTGCCGGTCTGAAGTTGCGTTCGGGCGCGGGTTCGATCCCCGCTTGGGCTGATTACCTGGTTGGGTTTTTTCCGAGGTTTTCCCCAACTGTAATGTGAATGCCAGGTAATCTATGGCGAATCCTCGGCCTTATCTCGCCAAATATCATCTCGCTATCACCAATCTCATCGACGCTAAATAACCTAGTAGTTGATACAGCGTCGTTAAATAACCAACTAAAAAAAAAATAAATAAACACAGAAAACATTTTATAGCAACAATGTTGAAGAAAGATATTTTGGTTTTCCGAAGTTGCCGTCATTAAACAGAAACCAACATGGAGATTTCATTGCAACTAATTAGAAATTCGTCTTTCAGGTATGTAATAAACGACCTTCGCACAAAATAATGTACGATACACGAGCGGTATGTTTGTTTTCATGTTCTCGGAAATTAACTACGTTTCGCTTTTTCAATCTTTTCCTCGAAAAGTCACATTTGTTCAGCTCAAGTTTCTGCACATTTAAAGAACACTAAAATTCTTTCAATCGTTTATTATCATAATACACTGCTCTCTTAAATTGACTGAGCATATTGGGAATAATTCAGTAACTTTCCCAAAAATCGCTATGAAATGCTTCATATAAAACAATTTTTTTTTCTCGAAAAGGAAGTAAAAACGAGCAAAACTGTATTAAACTTTTCCGTTTGAAATATCTCAAAGAATAACCCCCTGAAATTATGACATCTGTACGTGTACAAGTATGGAACCTAAGAACGAATATTGGGGAAAGCGACTTTCGACCCACCTTGTATAATGTACGATCCCATCACATTCATTGAAACGTAAAATAATATAATGCGGAATCTAAAATTGGAGAAAATGACGAAAGAATTTTTAATACTTTGTAACTGTCTGTGGGGGGGGGGAGGCAGGTTCCTGTGATGCGGCAACAGGTACCTGCGAGCCACGCGAGCGTTGTCAAAGGGGTGGATTATTCTAGCAAACTGATTTCGTACAGTTGCGACCCCTTTCCAAATGCTTTTGAATCAGCAGATCGCTTTGACAGGGAGTAATCAGCAGCTGTGACATGTTTGGATTGAGGGCTGCCACACTTCACTTGCCACAGAGCAAAGGGCCTACGCCACAACACCCTCAGACGGATTATCTCTTCAATACTAGATGTTCTTCACTCCACACGACATCAATATACAAAGTAACGCGTAAGGTATATCTTGTTCATCATTACGTAGGATATAGAGATCTGAAAACAAATCCAGGTCCAGAACAGATTCGGTTTGGCGTTCTAAGCTAGTGTAGTTGTCTGGAACAACATTCCAGTCTGCTACCAGCAGATCCCACACAGCAGCTACATCGACCGGCGCATTCGTCGTCGGAAATTAACTAAGGAATATTGGAATGGTTGTAATGCTTTTGCTGGTGAAGGTTCCTTGAGGACAGACTTCCCCAGATGCAGAATTTAAGGACTTTTGTGGCTTTTTTCTGTTTAAGAGAAGCAGAAACATCTACCACTATGCGTCGGCCACACACGTGCGCTTCACAACCAAGCAGTACGACGTTCGATTCCCGACATGTGCTATGAAAGCAATTTATCCTCCTTCCATTGCGTTGCATGTTCTTCCGTTATCTCATCTGTGGAGTCCCGCATTTGTGGATGTCCAGTGTACGATCGCATGAATCTCCCTCCCCTGTCCGCTGTTGTAAGTCGAACTAAAGGGGAGGTAAGCAGGGTAAGAAGACACAAAGAAAGAAGAAGCAAGCATTCTGTACCACCTGGATCTCTGTCCTCAAATTCCTTTCCATCTACTAGTTGTAAAAGTTTTTAACATGCTCACTGGGAATGAATGAATGAATGAATGAATGAATGAATGGATCGATGAATGAATGAATGAATGGATCGATGGATGAATGAATGAATGGATCGATGGATGAATGAATGAATGGATCGATGGATGGATGAATGAATGAATGAATGAATAAATGGATCGATGGATGGATGGATGAATGATTTGACGGATGGATGAATGAATGAATAAATGGATCGATGAATGAATGAATGAATGGATGGATGAATGAATGGAGGGATCGATGGATGAATGAATGAATGGATCGATGGATGGATGAATAAATGAATGAATAAATGGATCGATGGATGGATGAATGGATGGATGGATGAATGAATGAATGTTTGGATGGATGGAAGAATGAATGAATGGATGAATGAATGAATGATGGGATGGATGGATGGATGAATGATTGAATGAAAGATGGATGGATGGATGAATGAATGATTGAATGAATGAAAGGATGGATGGATGGATGAATGAATGAAAGAATGGATGGATGGATGAATGAATGAATGATTGAATGAATGAATGAATGAATGAATAAATGAGTGATTGAATGAATGAATGAATGAATGAATAAATGAGTGATTGAATGAATGAATGAATGTTTGGATGGATGGAAGAATGAATGAATGAATGAATGAATGGATGGATGGATGGATCGATGAATGGATGGATGAATGAATGAATGATTGGATGGATGGATGGATGGATGGATGGATGGATGGATTGAATGAAAGATGGATGGATGGATGAATGAATGATTGAATGAATGAAAGGATGGATGGATGGATGAATGAATGAAAGAATGGATGGATGGATGGATGATTGAATGAATGATTGAATGAATGCATGAATGAATGAATAAATGGATGAATGAATGAATATACCCTATTCTGTTACGTAAACGTCATCATGCTGTCCCACATCCATCCTGTGTCCAACACGACACACAATGTTATGCTGTACTAACTCTGATTGTATGGAGCTCCTCCCTGAGGACAGGTTCTGTTATAAATTATAAACGACGTGCACACCAACTCGTCAAGGATTCGTATCACCATTGATAGGACTTCGAGACTCACTCATCCAGAAAGAAGAGTCCGGATCTCCCGTTAGGCAAATGAATGTGGGTCACATCTTTTGTAGAGCATCTCTACCTTTCTAGAAAACTAAAGTCTGACAACTTGCAGCATCGGACTAATTCCTAACGTGCAGAGAGAGCGGAGTGCTGATGCAGATGTGTACAAAGTGATGTCTGCACACGAGAATTGCGCTACGCACGTGCTACTCGTTTAATTCAATTCCTTGTAGTATTCTTCTTGTTCTTCCTTTCTTAATGCGACAGAGGCAGTGGGTAACGGTCCATGTCTCAGAAATATGTGGGCAGTATTTAAGGATCACAATTTAAAAAATGTTCTAAGTCCTTTTTTCAGACTCTAATGAAATTCCTTTGACAGGGTTAGAAAAAAAAGAGAAGAAGAGCGCCGAAGAAGCAAGAACAGAGAAATGGGCATCACGCGGCGAGACGAGAGCTTCATGAGACGCTCTGCTCCGCCCGTTAGAACGCGGGAGCTGCGCTTGCAGGCGATATTGCTGCTCACGATGCCTGCACGCTCTTCATATTTCTGTCCTTGCAGACAGTTGTTTGCTTTATTTGACGACGCTTCCTCAACTTATGAGATTTCACAACATACAGTCAAGAAATTGTGGCCTGCAGCTTTCTCACATTTAATGAGAAAAAAGAAAGAGCTTCACTTCTTGATGGTTTGTTAATTTTACGGCTACGCTGCAAGACAAGTCCAATTACAATGAAACGGCGAAGAATTAATACAGAATAGTGATAAAATCCACGCCAATAATAGTTGAAGTACCATCGCACAAATATTCTGCAATATGTCGCACAAGGATTCACCACTCTTTGGAAATATTTTTCTATCAATTTCAGGAGTTCAAATGTGGATACACTGGACATAATGCACGGCTAGCTTCGCAGTCCTTATTATCGGAAGGCCTAAAAGTGTGCTCAAATCCGGCTACCGCCTTTAATAATTATGGTTGAAGATTAACAACAACAACAATAAAAAAATAATAATAATAATAATAATAATAATAATAATAACAAAGTTATTGAACTCTTTCACAAAAATTCAAAATTACATAATTTATAATTATCCCTCTCCCAATGAATTAAAATTGCACTTTTTGAATTAGAAATACTTAATTAAATGGCGATCTTGCTCGTGTTAATTGTGTAAGCATGTGCGGCTCACAGCTGTTTCGGTGCTTCTTCACACCATCCTCAGAGCCTACTAGATCTCGGCGTCATCTCGAACTTCGCTGCCTGTTATGTGGGTGCGTTCGATTGTTGAACAGTGTTGGAATGTGGTGTCAAATAGTGGGTGTGTTCTGAAATTGATCTGAGGAGCGAAGTTCGAGATGACGCCGAGATCTAGTAGGCTCTGAGGATGGTGTGAAGAAGCACCGAAACAGCTGTGAGCCGCACATGCTTACACAATTAACACGAGCAAGATCGCCATTTAATCAATTATTTACATTCAAGTGTTAAAAGTAGTGTATGAAAGATTCAACATGGATTTTTGAATTAGATTCCTTTCAGTTATAAGCTCTTTTCTCTGCGATAGTTTTGTAAAAATATAGGCTATATATTTCTTTTTCCTTCCTTTCCCCTTTTTCTTCTGTTTATCAGCCGATGAATTTATTATCATAGCGTTCTTATCGTGAATTTTATTTAATTTTCTTATTTCTTTTCTTTTTGATTATTATTTTATTACATTCCATTTTGTTATATTCTTCCTTACGTTTTCCATATTAACTGTTTGTACTAAATGAGTTGCTTTCACTGTATTCCAATGTATTTTACTTTCTTTTTTTTTCTATTATGGTATTATTTTCATGTTGTTTAGTGTCGATTTTATTATGCTATTATTATTACTATTATTATTATTATTATTATTATTATCATTATTATTATTATTTTTTTTTTGTAATATGTTAGTATTCTGTTCTTTAACTTTTTGTTAAATTTTAACTGCTTGTATACTTTGTGACCTGGCAGAATGTAAGAGAAGGCCCTATGGCCTTAACTCTGCCAGTATAAATAAAGAATTATTATTATTATTATTATTATTATTATTATTATTATTATTATTATTATTATTATTAATGAAGCCAAAGCTTGTGCTGTGCAATGTTATTGGAAAGGAAAAAGTAAATGTCTATTAACGTAATATAAAAAATAGAAATAAAGTACATTAAAAATGAAATAAGATTATTTTTAGCTTAAAAATGCAATCACTATTCTTAAGAGTCCATTTATTTGCTAGAAAAGAGAGCAAAAATAATCTGCATACTTTTAAAAACCAAAATCATTCATTAATGTCACGTGTGAGTAGGCCTAATTTTTACGAAAATAATTTTTCCTAGGATAGTGCATGGCATTTAAATGCGCAAATGCGACAGGCTCATGTCAGAAATTTACTGACATTCAAAAGAATTCCGGCACATCGGCGACGCTGATATAACCTCGGCAGTTGCGAGCGTCGTTAAAAACACCATAATTTTTTTGTAGAGTAAGTATGACAAGTTGACGAGTACTTAATTTTCTTTTCTTCTTTGTGGTAATAAGGTAAACAATATATTTGTAATTATTTTTATGTATAAAACTTTGAACTCTTTATAGGCCTATATGAATGTTGGACAGTCTAAATACTTACTTAAAATTTAATTATTCTCTTATTAAGCTGATTCAGGCGAAATAGAACAGATTGTGTTATATCTCCTCAACCTATTCTTCCAGATTCTCAGTAAATAGATGCATTACACTACATGCCAGAAGGGATCGTAGCTACCTATTAATTTAGAGGAAAGATAATCTATGTGTTTTTCCCAAATTAAGTTTTGGTTCATTATAATGTAAGCAAGGATTAGCCTAATATTTGGAGAATTTTCGGTACCGCTATGTAAAGTTATTTAAAAATTATTTTCAATTGGGAGTTGTCCATTTTTATTTAATTTTCTAACTAATTTTTGAACATAGAGTTTCGAAGTTTTATTTTTTTTTATTTTATTGGATTATTTTACGACTTTGTATCAACATCTAGGTTATTTAGCGTCTGAATGAAATGAAGGTGATAATGCTGGTGAAATGAGTCCGGGGTCCAGCACCGAAAGTTACCCAGCATTTGCTCGTATTGGGTTGAGGGAAAACCCCGGAAAAAACCTCAACCAGGTAACTTGCCGCGACCGGGATTCGAACCCGGGCCACCTGGTTTCTCGGCCAGACGCGCTGACCGTTACTCCACAGGTGTGAACAGTTTCGAAGTACATTTTGTCCACTGAAGTGTTCCGAAACGACTTTTGGCATGCCTTAAACCAGTGAAATCTGACACTCCTCTATTGTAATTCAGAAAACATATCACACAGCAGACTTCCTGCTCAAGCCTTGAGGTTCTAGATTTTTAGCTGGCTTGGAGATTGTGACGGTATCTACAGCGGAACTTAGAAAAACCCAAGCCGTGCGTGCCGCCACTGTTGGACTTCAGGCCTATTTATAAAATAACAGACTACGAAATTATATTCTGTTAGAATTAACAAAACGCAAGAAGTCGCGCAGTTTGTTCAGCCCTGACCCAACTCCATCCTGCTGGTTTGGAAGCTCTGCTTCCTGGAAAATTCTATTAGCGAATTGAACGATACAAAAGTTTACAGCATGGAGTATCACCTGGAATGCGATTCTAAGGGCCTGCAGCAGCTGATAATTGAAATAGACCGCATAATGAGGTAGAGTGCAGCACTCTAACTAGAGTGACTCCCTGACAGCTGAGTGACTATTACTAAGCGTGACTCATTACCGATTACTGAGTGAGTCACTTATGACTGAACAACCGCCAATGGCAGAGCGACTCGCTGATGACTGCAGAGTCATTGATACTGGCACATTCTCATTGTTGAAAGTGAAGGCACTCACCTCCAATAATAGATCTACTGACAAATGAAGTGTCTCACTGATATTGACAGTGACTCACTATCAGCGATACAGTGACTCGGTGACAATAATAGGGACTGAATGCGCAACGATTAAAAGGGTAAAAGTGATGACTAACACCAACCAAACAGGCATGCTGACCTAACTTCTAACAGGCAAACTAGATGACAGGGCTACTGGATTTCTGTATCATTTTTTTTTTTCGTTTCTCTTTTCCTGTTTTTCTGTTTTCTGTTTTTCCGCTTTCTGAAATTAGTACGTACTCAACAGCCATGCCCAAGGCGGGACTCGAACCCACAACCCTTCGGAATAAGGGATAGAGACATGCCGTGCCCCTACCGCTTGAGCCATCCAGGTCGGCAATACCATACCTATCTTCCTAACTTATTGACTTTTTGTTCTATTCAGTATCTATCTTTGTAACTAATAGACTGTGTCTTACTTAGTACGTATACATGTAACAGACTGGCTTTTCTGTCTTACTTGGTACCGTACCTATCTTCGTAACTGATCGACTTTCTGTTTTATTTAGTGCTTGCTTATCTTTGTAACTGATCGACTTTCTGTTTTATTTAGTGCTTGCTTATCTTTGTAACTGATCGACTTTATGTTTATTTTGTGCTTGCTTATCTTTGTAACTGATCGACTTTCTGTTTTATTTTATTTAGTGCTTGCTTATCTTTGTAACTGATCGACTTTTTGTTTTATTTAGTGCTTGCTTATCTTTGTAACTGATCGACTTTATATTTCATTTAGTGTTTGCTTATCTTTGTAACTGACCGACTTTATATTTTATTTAGTGCTTGCTTATTTTTGCAACTGACCGACTTCATATTTTATTTAGTGTTTGCTTATCTTTGTAACGGATCAACTTTCTGTTTTATTTAGTGCTTGCTTATCTTTGTAACTGATCGACTTTCTGTTTTATTTAGTGCTTGCTTATCTTTGTAACTGATCGACATTCTGTTTTATTTAGTGCCTATCTCTGTAACTGTCAGGCTTTTTGAGGGTTTGCTAAGGGCCGTATTGACTGACTGTCAGCTTGCAAAATTAATTCGCTGAATAACAAGCTTTTGCTGTAGCGGTGATGAGCCTTCGCTCCAGGTCATCCAGCGCGCTGTCTCTGTGATTAAAACAGCGTTGACAATGCCAACAATTACTGGGGCAAACCGGGAAATGCAGGTCGAGAATGCAACTGCAGATGAGGAACCTATATCTATTTGTTCGCAGGGTTGTTTTTGCAGCACGGGGCTGATGGTATACTAATGGCTCGTGGGTTTGTGATGGCTTTCAAATAATTACTCCAGGGGTGGACACGGTCTGACTACTGCATTCTTTCATGACACTTAAGTGATTGCTTCGATATTGGATGTTTGTTACAAATAACTGACAAAACTTTCCTGGAACCCTCTGCTAAGTGCATTATTTTAAGTGCCGTAAACCTACGACACAGACCTCTCATTTTTATTTCCCAGAGGAAGGAATGCTAAAGATTTTTATCACCTCTCGAGATCCATTACCTTCGGCAGAGTTTGAACCCGTCACCCTAGGATGGAGTGACCAGCATGTTAACTATCAACCCCCGCGTTTGACAAGAAATTCTACAATTAATTTATTTACGGAGATATGAAGTAGGAAAAATGCACTTTAGACTCAACATACACGTGTGGCCTACTGAATATTTGTTTATAAATTATATGCAAGAAAGACGAAATACAGGGGTTAGTGTCTTTATATTTCATATAACTTCCATAAACCCATTGGCCAATATCAAAATAACTTCGACGAGTAAGTTTAAGTAATTCATTTTGGTATTAATCATTATTAGATAGTAATTTTTCGGTGAAGTATTTATATTGCGTAATTCCCAATTTGTCATCCAGGCTGTCATTTCTAATAATATTTACAGTAAAAGAGTTGATAGAAAAAACCCAAAAGTGCAACCTTGAAAGCAATTGAAAACCCATTATCATCCCACTCTGTAAGTCATGTGAAACAGCAAATATTCAAAGAAAGTATGTCAAAATATAAATCGTGCTGCAAACAAACTCTGGTCTAAGTTACTAGTAGATTCCCAAAAAGTAGATTTACGGCAATGACAAGATATAGAATACTACCGGTCATGATTTCTATGGGCACATTCTTAGGCTATACATTAAATCAAAGAATCCACATTATGCAAGGAGCACGACACAGTAATGGAAGGTGAACATCGGGAAGTAGACTATGTGAGAATCTAAGAGATATGAGAATCACTATGGAAATCTCGCAGTTTTTACTGGGACACTAGAAGACGAAAGCACATAATTTAAATGCCTTTAGCACTTACTACTGCTACTAAAATAGGCTACTAGCACTGTCTAGTATATACAGTCACGAAGCAGAATAAGCAGATGTAAACACACGAAATGGAGCGGGGAGAAGAGTCAGGCCGAAGTAAGTATGATCGATGTACTCAAAGTAACCAAACGCAGGACTCTAGATATAATCCACTGTGGCCGTCCTGAAAGTGATCTGAGGCACGTATGAAAATTGCATAGGCTATACACGAACCCAAGACCTCCCTCTATATTATACGACCTATCATAAATGCGTACACATTTTATAACTCGAGAAATAGAACACAAATTCTCAATATTTATTAATTATGTAACATGTAAACTTAAAACAAAAATGCTGACGTTAAGGTGTGGAATTAATTAGTTATCCTCCCTACAGCCCTGATCTCGCACCATGCTGCTACTTCTTGTTCCCAACCATCCAGACGAAAATGCGCGGATTGTTCTTTAACACCGATTGAGACCTTCAACGAGCTGGTGTGTAGAAAAGTGCGTGCAGTCTTTTGATAGCTGAATGAAGAACGAGCGAGCAAGAGTTAAGGAGGAATATTTCGAGAAGCAATAAAGCTGAAAGCAGAAATAATGACTGTTATTATACACAGTGTTCGCTAAAGCAAGGAGATGCACTATTACCTTTACTTTTTAACTTTGCTCTAGAGTATGCCATTAGAAAAGTCCAGGGTAACAGAGAGGGTTTGGAATTGAACGGGTTACATCAGCTGCTTGTCTATGCGGATGACGTGAATGTGTTAGGAGAAAATCCACAAACTATTAGGGAAAACACGGGAATTTTACTGGAAGCAAGTAAAGAGATAGGTTTGGAAGTAAATCCCGAAAAGACAAAGTATATGATTATGTCTTGTGACGAGAATATTGTACGAAATGGAAGTATAAAAATTGGAAATTTATCTTTTGAAGAGGTGGGGAAGTTCAAATATCTTGGAGCAACAGTAACAAATATAAATGATACTCGGGAAGAAATTAAACACAGAATAAATATGGGAAATGCCTGTTATTATTCGGTTGAGAAGCTTTTATCATCCTGTCTGCTGTCAAAAAATGTGAAAGTTAGAATTTATAAAACAGTTATATTACCGGTTGTTTTGTATGGTTGTGAAACTTGGACTCTCACTTCGAGAGAGGGACCTAGGTTAAGGGTGTTTGAGAATAAGGTGCTTAGGAAAATATTTGGGGCTAAGAGGGATGAAGTTACAGGAGAATGGAGAAAGTTACACAACGCAGAACTGCACGCATTGTATTCTTCAGCTGACGTAATTAGGAACATTAAATCCAGACGTTTGAGATGGGCAGGACATGTAGCACGTATGGGCGAATCCAGAAATGCATATAGAGTGTTAGTTGGGAGGCCGGAAGGAAAAATACCTTTAGGGAGGCCGAGACGTAGATGGGAAGATAATATTAAAATGGATTTGAGGGAGGTGGGATATGGTGATAGAGAATGGATTAATCTTGCTCAGGGTAGGGACCAATGGCGGGCTTATGTGAGGACGGCAATGAACCTCCGGGTTCCTTGAAAGCCAGTAAGTAAGTAAGTATTGTACATACTGTGTTCCAGAAGTGTTCAGTATTGATCTTGACTGGCATACTCGCTGCATTCGTGAAGAACACTGCTTCCATATTTCAAACAGCGTCATCTTCTGTCGGTTAGCAGCAGGGACTCAGCCCAGGCCGGCTCGGACTCCTCCTGAGTGCCACCATCACCGAGTCGGCCAGCCGCGTGTTTGATTTCCGTCGCCGATGAGCCGTTGCCTGGCAACCAATATCGGCCGCTTGCATTCAGCACGTCCACTCCAGATAAACAGTTGACTGACGCCACAAACAGTCTTCCTTTGTCCTGTGCGCGCATTGTTACGTCTAATCTAATTACTGCCAATATTATTCTTAAACATATGAATAACGCTGTTAACAAAGACCCGTCGGGGCACGCCGGTCCGGTACCAATGCAATGCTGACGCAGAAACGGAAACTCGCTCATTCCGGTTCATAGGTGGCAATGCTGCTGTCTTCATACACGGGTTGTTTACCGGGAAAAACAAATGTCCACAATAAATAAGAGATGAGCGGATATAATTAGTTTTAGTTTAGAGCAGAACCCATCGTGTAAGCCGATATCAGGAGAATAGTCAAGGATGCATCTACAACATCCAAGTATCGTCAAAATGTAACCTGTTAATACTGTACTGTTTAAGCTTACAGTATTTATTTATTTACTTACTTATTTATTTACTTGTTTTTTCATTCATTCATTCATTCATTTATTTATGTATTTATTTATTTATTTAGTTATTTACTTACTTATTTATTTACTTACTTATTTATTTATTTACTTATTTATTTACTTGTTTTTCATTCATTCATTCATTCATTCATTTATTTATGTATTTATTTATTTATTTAGATATTTACTTATTTATTTACTTATTTATTTACTTACTTATTTATTCATTTATTTATTTATTCATTCATTCATTTATGTATTTATTTATTTATATATTTATTCATTTATTCATTCATTTATGTATTCATTTATTTATTTATTTACTTATTTACTTACTTATTTGTTTATTTACTTATTTATTTACTTATTTATTTATTCATTTATTTATTCATTCATTTATGTATTTATTTATTTACTTATTTACTTACTTATTTACTTACTTATTTATTTATTTATTCATTCATTTATTGATTCATTTATTTATTCATTTATTGATTCATTTATTTATTTATTCACTCATCCAATCAATCATTTATTCATTCATTTATTGATTCATTTATTTATTCATTTATTGATTGATTAATTCATTTACTGATTAATTTATTCCTTCATTTATTGATTGATTGATTCATTCATTCATTCATTCATTTAATCTGGTGCCCACAGCACCACAATACAAATACAAATTGAAAGGAAGAAGTAAATAACAAAAACAAATAAAAATAAAAATGCAAAAGGAGGGAAGAAGAAAATACAATCATAAAGATAAAATTACAATAGGTACAAAAGTAGTAATTACACTGGTTAACAGCCATTTTTCATTTGGTGTGTGATAAATCAATTCATATCAATCTTTGCTTGTACTCGTAGAATCCGAAACGGCCTTCGGAATTGCTGTATCACGTAAGGGTTATGAGATATTTTATATTTTATAAGGATTTTTAACACCTTTACATTGTTAATGCTGTCATTTTTTCAGGGGTAGTTTATAATAAACCAGAATTACGATGTCTAAACTCTGTTTTCGGATGTAGGCCTGTTATATGCTGGAAGAAGTGCTGAGTCACTACAATAATATGGCAGAGGTTTTCAGTGAACTGGCTTGGCCTGGTAGAGGCGTAGTCTAGTGCGTGCTGAAAGTGATTTTGTTGGTTTATAAGAGTTCTTTTACGTGTTAAGGAAATTTTAGTGGGGGTGCTAAGTGTTGTGTTATGAATTTAAAA
This sequence comes from Periplaneta americana, assembly GCF_040183065.1. Taxonomy (NCBI): domain Eukaryota; kingdom Metazoa; phylum Arthropoda; class Insecta; order Blattodea; family Blattidae; genus Periplaneta; species Periplaneta americana. The sequence continues at coordinate 1,971,437 of NC_091131.1, read as the reverse complement.
TGGCTCATATTTACCAATACAGTATTACTGTCTTTGTGTCAGTGCTTGTATCTAGGAACTGTGACGTGATAGAAAGAAAAAAAAATACACTGAATTCAGCTTTCCAAAATTAGATAAGCCATCCATTTGCACACCGGATGCACGAAAAGAGTTTCGATTTGTCGACTAATGTTATTAATTGCCAAATATATTCAGTAATTAAATGAAACAACTAAACATATAAAAATAAGTAACTGGTTACAAATTTTAAAAGAAACAAAACAATAACGATTTATAAATTTCGGAATATGTATGATAAGACTTTCTTGTGTTAAATTATTTATATTTACATTTATAAATATTTACAGTAATGATAAAATGTTCAGTTTACTGCACTGCACTCGTTCGTTTAATTCCGACAGTCTCTGGGGAGGGTATTTCATAAGCGCGATAGCGAGATTGTGTATGATGATGTCTCATGTGCTGGTATGCGGCGTGTGAAACGATGACAAGTACTGGTGCGGGCGGCAAGGTAGGTAGGAGGTGTGAAGGACTTGGACAGGGAGAACAAGGGAATGAACATTTCTACGTTCCTTAAGCCGAAGCTTTGAAGAGTTTGGAAGGACGGGATAATGTGGTTAGCACGACGGACATCGCAGACGAAGCGAACACAAGAATTATGAACACGTTGTAATCTTTGCGACTGGTTGGCATTGAGGTCAGTCAGTAGAAAATCACAATAATCAAAATGAAGCATCACTAATGTTTCCAATAGTATTTTTTTGAGTGGTAATGGAAAAAAATTTTCCAATGCTGTTTATTTTCTTTTATTTTAGTGGGTTATTTTACGACGCTTTATCGACATCTTACGTTATTTAGCGTTTGAATGAGATGGTGACAATGCCGGTGAAATGAGTCCGGGGTCCAGCACCGAAAGTTGCCCAGCATTTGCTCATATTGGGTTGAGGGAAAACCCCGGAAAAAACCTCAACCAAGTAACTTGTTCCAACCGGGAATCGAACCCGGGCCATCTGGTTTCGCGGCCAGACGCGTTAACCGTTACTCCACAGGTGTGGACGAATGCTGTTTAGGGAATGAAGTGCAGAAAACACTTTTTTTTGGCAATATGACTTACGTAAGTATTCCAATTTACGTAAATGCGTATCAAAGTAAACTCTAAGGGTGCTATGCATAGACATTTCGCTAGCCCGCGCTACGAGCGTGCTAAACTAGCCCCGGCTATCGACTGGTTACTTGTACAGGATTCATATCATATCATATCGCTAACACTGGTTTATGAATACGAAAAACGTTAGTTCGCTGATCATCCACCGGAAGCCCGCGCTAAGAATGTCTATGAATATGGCCCTAAGATTTTTAACACAGGAAGCAAAAGAGTGAATCGCAGTTTTACTCCTGGTTGAGTGTTAGAGAAGGTCCTATGGTCTAACTCTGCCAGGTTAAATAAATTATTATTATTATTATTATTATTATTATTATTATTATTATTACGTCAGAAATGGTATGAAGGAACTCCGCAAACCATAAGAAAGTGGTCAGGGTAACAGCAGTCCGCGCAGATCGAACTGACGACCGCCAGCATGCAGAATGCAATATGGCGGAGAGTTGTAACTTTTCATTCCGTTGATCAGTGATTTAGTGAGAAGCCTTGAAGTGTTTGGAATTGCACAGGCATTAATTCCCGTCAGATCTAGGCTACGGTACTGTACGCGCTAAAAATAGACGCCGGTGCGCGTGACGTATGAATTATGGGTCGTTCATGTCGGCAGTGATTGCTGACGAATGTGATTTTCGAGTGTTTAACATGACAGGCAGACGATCTCATTGACAGTGATTCCTGTAATTGTAGCGAGCGAAGAAAATGCAAAGCTTGCGAAACAGATGACGACGTGAACAACTGTGCGGGTGGAAATTGAGTACAAAAACAAAAGAAGAACTTGATGAAGGGGATGAAAGCGGCAGAAAGATCTTTATTCACATTTTATTGCTTGTGATGCAGAGGTGTGCAAAATAAGGCAATTTCTGTTAGTTTAAAGATACTAGCAGCACCATACTAACACTAACACCACTGCTACCACTGCTGCTCTTACTACTCATTCACTCATTCTACCTCACTTCGATTATTGCGACGTTTTGTTCAGTGATCTCAGGATTGATTCCGCTCAGAAACTACAGCGTGTTCATAACGCGTGCGTCCGCTTCATTTGTAATGTTCGATACTATGATCATATCTCACCTTCTTTCGAGAAGTTATCATGGCTTAGGTTACATGAGAGGAGAAACCTGCACTCACTTTCTCTCTTATATCGAATTATGCACACTTCATCCCCCTATTATTTATTCGCTCGTTTTCATACTCTCTCTCGCTATCATAATATTAATACTCGATCACAACGCGATAACACGCTAGAAATTCCACTTCACACATCATCTCTGTATTCCTCATCTTTCACTGTTGCTACCTCTCGTCACTGGAACTCTCTGCCGCCTGAAGTCAAGGGCTGCCGAACATTGAAATCTTTCAAATCCAAGTTAGAAAATTATCTTATGACGAGTTGCCAAACTAACTTACTATTATGACAAGTGTTGTATTGCATGTTTCCACGTATTCACATTTCTTTTATGTTCTAGTGATATTTAACTTATTTTATATTTTTGTTTTCATATTTTCCGATAATGGTATATCTACAATGTGATAAGTTGAGCTATATATAATCATGATTATCCTTACTGTGTGTACTTAAAAATATTGTATTCACTGTATGCTTTGTACTGCACTATTTTATTACTAGTATTATTATTATTATTACTATTCTTATTTTTGATCATTATTATTATTATTATTATTATTATTATTATTACCAATAATTGTCTCATTTTTTATACCTTGTATATCTCATTTATTTTGACCTGCTGTTCACATTTTATTACGCTTTTTTCTTTCTTTCTGTATGTTATATATTATGTCTGATTTCTTCTTACTCGTTGTTTACATTTTATTATTATTATTATTATTATTATTATTATTATTATTATCTTATTCAGTTTTGTGTGTAAAATTGTAGTGTACTTTGTAAATTTGTAGTGTTTTCTGTAACGCAGTTTTACTTCTGGTTGAGTGTTAGAGAAGGCCGTATGGCCCTAACTCTGCCAGGTTAAATAAATTATTATTATTATTATTATTATTATTATTATTATTACCAATAATTGTCTTATTTTTTATACCTTGTATATCTCATTTATTTTGACCTGCTGTTCACATTTTATTACGCTTTTTTCTTTCTTTCTGTATGTTATATATTATGTCTGATTTCTACTTACTTGTTGTTTACATTTTATTATTATTATCTTATTCAGTTTTGTGTGTAAAATTGTAGTGTACTTTGTAAATTTGTAGTGTTTTTTGTAACGCAGTTTTACTCCTGGTTGAGTGTTAGAGAAGGCCGTACGGCCTTAACTCTGCAGGTTAAATAAATCATTATTATTATTATTATTATTATTATTATTACTACTACTACTATTAGTACTACTACTACTACTACTACTACTACTACTACTACTACTACTAATAATAATAATAATAATAATCAGTGTAATAATAATAATAATAGAATATTGAAAAAGAAAGGGAACTGAACACACAACCATTGCTTGGTGAAGAAGACTGTGTGAAGCAGACATCTTGCTGTCGTACAACCGAATAGAGCCAGATCTCATTTCAGATTGCGGACTACCTTGTTGGCTGGCGTCTTCTGTTTTTATTTGGCCAGGCCGGTTATTGGCAGCCCAGGGATACTTTTGCTGGTTTCGCAAATTTCTCCGACGTCCTACCCCGAAGGGGATTTACATTCCGCCATCGCGACTCAGAGATTGCCCACGACACTTCCAAAACAAAAGAATCACGCCGCGCGAACACATTCTCAGGGCGAGTGTGATAAGATCGTTCCAATGCAGTCCGCCGGGTAAACGCTGCAGTCCACACCTTTAATTGCTATCCCTCCCCCAATCTGCTATGCCATGATACTTATTTTTATTTGTACAATGTCACATTTGAGGCATTCAGAAGCAAAGTAATATAAGTGACATTTTTTTCAAAAAGTGAGATACCCTATATATTCTAAATCTTTAACGTCACTTCTGTTCAGAGAAAAAGTGATATAAGTGCAGTTCCAGTCAGTGCTGCGCCATGTTGGCCTTACACTTATATTACAATGCATACAGAGTTTTGACTGAGAGGCAAACAATACAAGTGCGTTGTTTGCATATTGTAGTTGCGTTTCTTCTGTGTATGACTAATTCATTTGCCATAATGGAGAGAGGTAATATATTACATATTCGAAACATCTACGTGGAAGGCCTGCACACATTGAGCTGGACCAACTATACAGTGATCCAATAAGGACAACTTTTGCTAAGTGGAGCAACTTGCAATAGCTAAAGAAATTCATCCCACTCATACACCACTCTTTCTTTGATGACCTGAAGCATTAGGATGGGCATATAATAAGGACTGTAGGACGTGGAAAAGTGCGTGGAAGAGGCAGTTGAAGGAATATTCGCGGTAGGAGCACTACAGATGCACTTCATGACAGAAACATAGATGTTTCAGCAGAGAGAGATGTGACTTCATTAGATGAGCCTAGTGACGTAATGAACAGCGACTAAGGCTGAATTTCATCTAAATTTGAAATTTTCTTAGCCCTCTTTTTTCGGAGTACCAAAAACCACATCAACTGTTGCCCTAGAAATTGAATATAATATTCAACCAATAAGACACTATGTATTAAAAAAGGATCTAAAAATACATTTAAAATTGCAAGCCTCATCCAGATCTCAGATGTTCTTCAAACTGTCAGATAATATCCTGTGTAATTTCTACAAAATAAACAAAGAAGAAATACTAGTCTATATCACAGACACACTCATTGCTAAAACTCCAGTTGTAAATGAAATTCCTCCATGAAAATGGATAATTCCAGAACATTGCCTACAAATTCCACGAAATCATTTCAAAAATGATCCTTCATACATTCTTAAGTTAGATGCCATGGAACTGCTCTGCAGCACATATAAGGATTACCTTCAAATTTATACAGATGAATCTCTAAACCCTGATGATGGAATATCAGGAGCAGGGTATTATATTCCAAAATATGAAGAAAATTACTTCATACCATGTTCAGCCTCCTCCAGTCTTGACACTGAATTGCTAGCTATTGATGCTGCTCTTCATGTGGTACTCAAATTTCTGAAAGATCTATTTGAATACTTACCGACTCCAAGGGGGCTATATTTAATATAATTAAATATGTACCAAACCCATATGCACATAGAATTATTCCAATCCAGAAACAAGTAAACTAAAAGAACTCCAAAAGGAAATAACATTTCAATGGATACCTAGTCATTGTGGTATACCTGGAAACGAGAAAGTCGATAATATTGTAAAACAGGCAACATATTTGCAACCACGACCTCTTCAAGTGATATCTCTATCCAATGTCTTTACTTCAGTAAAGTTTCATTTTATAAACTTATGGATCAACAATTGGCTCTCTTCTGACAAAGGAAAAATTTTACAGTCCGTTAAAAAGAAACCAAATGACCTGTAAATTTACAAAAACTTGCCCAGACATGTTCAAACATTTTTAACAAGAGTCAGAACAGGTCACATTGTCACATAATTGTACCTACACCGATTTCACCTTTCTGATACTCCTACTTGTATGTGGTGTAATAACCATGATGAAGATCTGGAACACATTCTTCTATACTGTCCATCCATAAACCACAAAAGAAGTCAATTAAAATCATCACTATCAGTTGCAGAAGACACATCTCTGCAGTATATATTGACTACACCCTACCTCTGGCTACTAGCAACAGGCGTCTATAATGAACACCGATCAAAATACCCCTCATTTACTATGAAAAAGAAGAACTGAAAATACTACAGTGGACTATAGTTGACTTTATGTTGTCTGCAAACAACTGGACACATTAAGAAGATTGATTGATTGATTCTTTCGGTTATACAGACACATTTTTTGTTATAATATGATAATAAGAAAGCTCAAGTGCTGTTAAGACAGAAATGTTTCAATGTTGTAAGCAATGTCCTTGTTCTTGTTTTAAATAATATAAAAATACCCAAAACCCTTGCACTTATATTACTTTTCCACAAAAATATTTTCGTGGCAAAATAATACAAGTGACTTTAGGACCCTATTTTACCTAAACAGTTTTAGAATAGATAATTTATATTTAGAAGTTAAAAAATATAGGTACCAACATGTACAACTGTAAATTTACAGCAAAATAGTCCTGTAACAGATTTTTTAATTTCCGTTTCAACTTCAAAATCACTTATCTCAAAACTTACTAAATGTCACTTGTATCATTTTGCTTCGAGTGCCTCATTTGTAGAACATCCGGATGTTTGTAGTGTGTTGTCTTTATTTCTGAATGAAAATGGGTCTAGACTCGGCGACACTTATAAATTAGTTGTTTAACAATTTTTACCATAATTTTATTATTAATTACCACCACAAGAAGTCGAAAGTACTGATACAAACTATCGCTATGATGTATTATCGCCGCGCTCTCATGGTTAACATGCCGGCATCATACAATAACGTGCTGTGTGCTTTTAAAACATAATTTTGCCGACCGATTGTTACTCTGTAGGTTTTACTCTAAGCGTCACGTTGTCACGTCTACTTCCTCGATAAGAATAAGCACTAGTTTGTTATATTGTTAAATGGCTATTATTATTATTATTATTATTATTATTAATATTATTATTTCATATACGAGTACGTTGACATTCTTAACTCTTATAATCCCGTCGCTCTAATTTCCGGCAGCCAATCACATTGCAGGTCGGCTACATTTAAACGTGTGCGTCTTGTGATTCGCTTATGAAGACGTTATTCATTTCTTAAGGCTCGATAAATACTTAATATAATCGCCCGCCATTTTGGCTCTTTCGTTGGAGTTCGCAGAAAGCACACGAGGACGTTATTTGCCGCTCAATTATTTGCTGAATTACAGAGCGTTTGATTTATTATCATAGGAGCTACGACATGATAATGTTTAACGGTGTGGCAAATAGATTCCTCGTATGGTAGCTCGGCAACGAAAGAACAAAAATGGCGAATGATACGTACCTAGAATTTATAGAGCCTTCACTTCCTAAGACGTAAGCCGGGAATAACAGCGTCGCGACTATAGAAAACAGCAATAATTATTATAGTTTGCTGCTGCATGAAAATAAGAGAGTGCAGATCTATGTCGGTCCTTCTAGGTACTGTACTTGCTACGCCCATAAATAATAACGTTTGGCACTTAGACTTTTTAGAGAACCTAAAGAGAGTAAATTCAATTAAAGTCAAGAAGAACGAACTTGATGAGCCAATACAAATAAATTAAATTTCAAAATGACCTGTGGACCTTGTGGTGTTCAATTCTACTTACATAACACAGCAGTTATCTACTACCTTGTTCATGAAACAGCGGCACCGTTCAAAGAAATCACGTAACAGGCCTGTATATCTTGGGAACACTAGAAGCTGTACTTTGTCGTTAATCTGCAAAGCGTCACGGTACACCTGCTCACACTGCGCTGTAATGGGAAAGTACACTACTTAACGTTTAAAATATCGCCACTCGGCTAAACACAACTCCGCAAGCAGAACGATATCAATTCCAATTGTTCCGAAGTGTCATCCAGGAAGAACCGGAGTTGATTTGTGGAGGCACTTGAGTCGGGTTCAACTCCATTTGTATGCTCCAAGTTCGAGCCCGAGCAAGCACGTCCCGTACTGCGGTCGCCGTGCCAGCTTCATAAAATAAAACTTCCCTCCATAAATATCCGCATACAACGCACCCCATGTTCTTCCTTGTACTGCGAACCTCGTCCAAAATAGACTTTAACGATTCGAATCTCAGTTGTAAGGGCAAATGTGTCATGCTTACGACAACAAAATATGTATAAGAGAAGTGAAAATTATAAGTAAAAATATGACGGTTGTTTGATGGACATCATGAAGAGAACACCCAGAAACAGACTCACCGTTATGTAATCACAAAGCCAGGAGAAGCCTAATTCGCAATCAACATTACAATCCCATTCGTTTGATCATGATTCACTCGTTGCGTCAATTTTTTATTGGTTAATCGTGATCCAATTTTGATTTTCACCTCAACAATTTTATCGTGATGATTTAGCAATGACACGAGTATAGATTAGGCCTACTATCGCCATTTCAACTGCAATTACATGGCCAGGATTTGAAATATGTTTAAATGATTCCAAATAACATCAATGCTTTCCTGTCATTCTCAAACGTGTAATTACCCACTGCTACAAACGTGTTAAGATGTGAGATCTAGATTCTTGGGTAAGTGCACGCAAACATGAACGTAGAGAATTCTTGAAATTTGTGAACAAACTATGATAAGCGTACAGTGTTGCCAGAAAGTTTATAATTCTTACAAAATTATTAGACAATGGTTTAATTGTTGATTTACAATAAGAAAGACTAATTTTAATGCAATTTCCGTATTTATATGATGACTACTTCTCCTTATAGAGGATTTATAAGTTTTTCAGTATTGAAATTGAAAACGAACGAGTAACTAATTGGTGCACGATTCTCAACTGTTTTTGGACGATGCTGGATACTTTGTTCTTTAAATTAGTAAAGATCAAATACTTGTAAAAAAATGTGTTTTTGAATGTCCTAACATTTTATAAAATTTAAAGTTAAAAAATGGGGAAATTTTGTTATTGAGCGTTCTCTCTGTAACTGTTGAACGGAGGTCCGTTCCTTGGGATCACAGTGGTAGTGGGGACACAGCTGTGCAAATCTCATAGCCATAACTGCCTCCATTCAGCAGCTACAAATGAACCGACAAATAACAACATTTTTCCCATCTTTTTTAAACTTTAAACCTTAGAAACAGCTAGCACATTCAAAAACAACCATTTTTTTTTACAAATATTTTATCTTTACTGATTTAAAGAGTAATATATCCAGCAGCAGTTGAGAATCTTGAACCAATTATTTACTCATTTACTTTCAACTATAATACTGAAAATGTGAGAAGTTTATTTTGTTTGGAAAACTTATACATTCTCTATAAGAACTAACAGTCATCATAATTATACACACTGTGGCACCCGTCTGGAACTTTCTGGTCGCGTCTGCTTGCCTCGGGAGTGTGCGCGCGCATCCAGCGAGAAGGCGCGGGGAAACGGAACTCGAGCTTCGGTAGGCGCTTAGCGCGGCACGGAGCGAGGGGAAAGAAGACTATGGTGACGGCGCGGAGTGGAGAGAGCGGGGGGAACATCTAGAAGCGTATCCCTGTCGAAGCCACGAGAATCGAAGATTCCAGATGTTACAGTTTAGTAATAAAAGCGCGAGAGTCTTCGGAGTCAGTCAGTCAGCCTTCAAGTCTTGTCTTGGACAGCGGCGACGTATCCAGAGGATCTGGGCTCGACGTGCAGTGAACTTGAGTGGGTTCGTAACTGTGGCAGCGTCAGGGAGTACGGCGTATCCGGAAGACCTGAGGTCGATGTGCAGTGATCTTGAACAGTGAGCTAGAGAACTAGCCAAGGCGAACGAACTGTGAACTGAGAACTCACAGTTTTGTTCTGCACATAGTGCTTGTGAACATTATAGTCGTGACACTGTTATTCCCAGCGTGACTCCTCCTCTTTGCTTACGTCTTAGGAAGTGAAGGCTCTATAAAGTCTAGGTAGGTAGTGTCGTTCGCCATTTTTGTTCTTTCATTGCCGAGCTACCAGACGAGGGATCTATTTGCCACACTGTTAAACATTATCATGTCGTAGCTCCTATGATAATAAATCAAACGCACTGTAATTCAGCAAATAATTGAGCGTCCTCGTGTGCTTTCTGCGAACGCCAACGAAAGAGCCAAAATGGCGGGCGATTATATTAAGTATTTAGAGAGCCTTAGGAAATGTATAACGTCATCATCAGCGAATCACAAGACGCACACGTTTAAATGTAGCCGACCTGCAACGTGATTGGCTGCCGGAAATAAGAGCGACGGGACTATAGTTGGAATTAGGAGTACATTGTTGTTCTTCTCAATAATGCCCGTGTATTGTCATTGTCGCTGTGTGGAGTGCAATAACGACTACTGTGTTGCTCTGTTGAGTGGAATATCCATTGTTGTAGGGTGAATCATTAAGAATAAAAGTCACATTGTTATCGGGGCATGGTGGAGAAGTAGAAATAAAACTTACAATACTAAAAAATAATCGTTTCTATTGTTAATCAACATTTAAAAACATTCCTTGTTTCTCTGATAATTTATCCCAGGGCAGCATTTTATAGGAATTATAAGGTTTCCCTTGTATATTACGTTGGAAAGGGGAAACCTATCTATAGCATCCGTTAACAGGAGAGATAAGGATACGACTCAATAATAACGATGGAATTGCTGTAAGTAACGAGACTCAACGCACGAGGCTCTCCACATACAAAGCGAACCAAAATCCACTCACTTCACGGTTATTGAAATCCTAAAATATGCATGATTATTTGTTTACTTAGTTACAACTGGCTTTTAGAGAACCCAGAGGTTCATTGCCGCCCTCACATAAGCCCGCCATCGGTCCATATCCTGAGCAAGATTAATCCAGTCCCTACCATCATATCCCACCTCCCTAAAATCCACTTAATATTATCCTCCCCAAACGTTTTTCCCTCAGATCTCTCAACTAACAATCTATATGCATTTCTGGATTCACTCATACGTGCTACATGCCCTGCCCATCTCAAATGACTGGATTTAATGTTCCTCATTAATTCAGGGAAAGGATTTATATGTAAATACATATTTACTTATAAAGCTAATATAATTTATATTTTGCATTATCTTTATGTTTCACAATGTGTAGGGTTGAAAAATCCTACTTTTATTTTCCATATTTTTCCATATTTTAGAGTTTAGTACATATTTTCGTTAATTTCCATATATTTTCCATATTTCATATAAAACAGTCCATATTATATTAGGTTTAACAATAAAACAAAACAAAATTCCATTAACTTTTAAAAATACATTTCAACAATAGAGATTTAAACACATGTTCAGTAATCCCTTTAACATCAGAGTTATTTGAAAATTAGCAGTCCTATCAACAATGGGAAAGTAAGTTACAAAACTGTATTAATTTAATTTAAAATTTTTAACAGACTTCAGTTGTGCAGCTCAACAGTTAAATGCCAGTCAGAGTACACATAGGTTCAGTTTTGTAAATCATACTATAAAGACGGTAAATATGCCAAAAGTACGTCATTCAGTCAATTTAAAATCAAAACTAACAAGTTACATTTCAGAATTTAAAGAAGATGGTTTATCAAGTGACAATAAAATATTATTTTGTAATTTGTGTCAGTGTGCAGTATCATCTACACAAAAGTTCCTGGTGCAACAACACATTACAACTAGTAAACATCAGGCCAACAAACAACTAAATTCCAAGCAGAGACAATTGTTTTTAACACAACCAACAACATCGAATGTAAGATCTGAGTTTAACATCGACCTGTGCCGTTCTCTCATCTCTGCTGATATTCCTCTCTACAAACTAAAGAATAAGGTCTTCAGGGAATTCCTTGAAAAATATACTCAACATACAATCCCGGATGAGTCAACACTTAGGAAGACGTATGCTCCATCCATCTACGATGAGACAATACAGAAGATAAGAGATGAAATTAAAGATAGTTCAATTTGGGTTTCCATTGATGAGACTCCCGACAAAGAAGGTAGACTTGTTTGTTGGTAATGTAGTTATCGGTTTGTTAAGTGAACAATATTCTGAACGAATTCTTTTACATTGTGATGTTCTAGAAAAGTGCAATAACAAAACTATAGTTAAACTGTTCAACGAAGCTATGGGTATCCTGTGGCCAAAGGGTATTATGTACGATAATGTGTTATTCTTTATTAGCGATGCTGCCCCTTATATGGTCAAAGCTGGACAAGCATTATCTGTTGTATATCCTAAATTGACTCATTTTACTTGTGTGGCGCATGCATTTCATCGTGTGGCAGAAGTGGTCAGAGACAATTTCCCTAAAGTAGATTTGTTGATTTCATCAGTGAAAAAAGTATTTCTCAAAGCTCCCAGTAGAGTTAACGTGTTGAAAGAAATGTACCCTGAAATTCCATTGCCACCAAAGCCAATTTTAACTAGATGGGGTACATGGCTAGAAGCAGTTGAATATTATGCCGAACATATAGACTCTATTAACAATGTTCTCCTTGCATTGGACTCTGAAGATGCAGTCTCAATTGATACTGCGAAAACAGTTACCTGTGACATAAGTGTGAAGAATGACTTAGCTCACATTCAGCATACATTTTCATGCATCATAAAAACGCTCAAAAGTCTCCAAAATAGGCACCTTTCACTATCTGAAAGTTTTGAAATTATAAATAGTACTGTGGAACAACTGAATCGTGGTAGAGGTAAAGTTGCAGATGCAGTAAGAGCTAAGGTGGACACTGTACTTTCAAAAAACCCTGGATATGAAGAACTACAAAAGGTTGTTGCTGTGATGAGTGGTGAATCAACAGTGAAGATTAACTTGGACTTATCCCCAGCAGACATTGTGAAATTGAATTATGTACCAGTTACTTCTTGTGACGTCGAACGCTCTTTTAGTCAGTATAAATCTATCCTCAGAGACAATAGAAGAAGATTCACTTTTCAGCACTTGAAAGAAATGTTTGTAACCTATTGTTATGGTAACAGACAATAAAAATTGTGTTTTGTTGAAACTACATTGGAAGATAAGGTACGTCCATTATATTTTTTGTTTAGTTTGATTAAAATGTACCAATATTTAACGTACATAGTCATTTTTTTATAATTTTAAGTCCATATTTAATTCCATATTTTGGTAAAAATCCATATTTAATTCCATATTTTGGTAAAAATAACTACATATATATTTACATATTTCATATATTTTTAGTCCATATAAATCCGTTCCCTGCTCATTATCTTAGGTAAAGAATACAATGCTTGCAGTTCTGGGTTGTGTAATTTTCTCCATTGTCCTGTAACTTCATCGTTCTTAGCTCCAAATATTTTCCTAAATAGACTACCTTATTCTCGAACATCTTTAACCGCTGTTCCTTTCTGAAAGTGAGAGTCCAAGTTTCACACCCATACAGAACAACTGATAATATAACTGTTTTATAAATTCTAACTTTCAGCTTGTTTGAGAGTAGACTGGATGACAAAAGCTTCTCAGCCAAATAATAAAATGTTCCGTGTTCATTTTTTCTAAGAAGGTAGGTCAATCGGTAACATCGATAGTTATCGATAGTTCCCATTAGATTTGCCGGTAGGTGCCACCTGTTATCTATACGTATTGACCATCCCTTGAAGCCCCTGCACGTCCACAACCCGCAGAAGCTCAAGTTCTCATCGGAAATCCATCTTTCCATTCCTTCATCCACCCCAGCAGTCTCACCCCTTTATATCACCACTACATTTTATATATTTTATTCAATAAAAAAGAAGAAAAAAGACGAAAGTTTCACTTTTTTTTCCTTGGAGTCTCGCAGCTTATTCTTTTTTCAAAGGACTACTCTACATACATTACACATATGACTTCCAGCACAATCTATCAAACTGCCTTTTATACTTTCAAAATTGACGGCGAGGCAAGAATCTTTATAAATAATTCCACAAGACATACATATTGCATACAGGGCCATGTCCGAAGCTGTGGACTTGTGCACATGTCGCTATTCTGTGGACAAACCGATATAGGCAGTATAGGGTGTTCTTGAAACAGTGTGAGATTGAAAGAATTAGAATTATGTGTAACTGAGTGTTTGCCTAAAAGGCAAGGTTTCTTTATAAATAAACCATTATGTCATTAAACATTAAAAAATTAAGTTAAACTTGCAGGCCTACCATTATGCTTTACAGATATTTTTTTCGATATTCATTTCGTTGCTATGGTAACTGTGTCACGCTTGTGTAAACAATTGTGGTTAAGAATACAAACAGCAATCATTTTTCCAATGGTTCTGCTTCGTCCAGTGTTAACATTTACACAACCAGTCACACTATTCCGCGCTTACATTTGATGCGGACAGAGGCGAAGCTTTCTTCTCAGCTGTAGAATAATAACTCAACTCCAAACGCTCTGCAATTACGTTAGCATTAAACACATTATATGCAGAACTTCCTGGACTTCTTGTAACACCAGAGTTGCACTCACCTCGTTTTCTACTAATTGCAGCAGCTGCACCAGTTTCTTCGAATTTGTTCACCAGTTTACGAAATGATTTCACAGGGCAGGGTCCATTTCTGAATCCACGTGACGTTCGACGTCTTCTCAACGCATTGCGATTATTGTCTATTGCATTCGTAATAGCACTGAACTCGTAAAGGCAAAACAATTGTACAAATTATTGCTGTCTGTATTCTTAACCATAATGTTTATACAAGCGAGATACAGTTACCATAGCAACGAAATGTGTATCGAAAAAAAAATTCCTCTAATTTATATGGAAGCAAACTGTTAGTATGTACAGAAGATACAGCCATATCAAACTGGGAACTTACTTTACAATAACTCTGTACATTATTGAAGTATGAAAATAAAAATCTCGAAGATCATTTACTTATGTTTACAATACTAGGCAGAACAACATCTTTCCATAACGGTAGGTTTAAAACATAGTAGTAGTGCAGAACCAAGATTATATAGACATAACTACATAATCAAAACAGGGGTAGGCCTATATTAAGAATTCTCAATACTTTTCATTATAAAGTTTAATAAAAGAATTAAACATGTGCTTATAATAGTACATTATGCAACGAGCCTATAATGATAGTAATTAAGACGCGAGTATGTTTATGAAACGAGCAAAGCGAGTTTCATAATTTTCACATAGGCAAGTTTCATACGACTTTTTATGCTCGTCCATATTTCTAACTTGAAATCATTCATAAGTATTCATGTTATTCTTATCTGACTGGAGAGCGGAACTGACCTTGTGCAATATCTCGTAAATTGTGAGATGTGCGCAGACGCGAAAGTATTGATTTTTTCCGAGAAACAAATGTCATTGACCTTGATATAATCTAGAGAGTAAAATAAACATTAATCTGGATATAACCTTGAAATTGATTTAGACATTGAAAAACGAGATGACAAATTGAATTTATTTAAATATCATTTACAATTAACAGAACATAACCATCTGCGACAGTATTGGTTTTCCAGCCTCCGTGACGTTTCGCTAGTTGTCTTTCGATTGCATATCCGAGAATAATCGATACTTGCGCTTTCATATTGCTACAGTGGTGTTTTCTGATTGGTGGAATACCTGAACTTTGATGAATAGGTGTACTTTAATGAGGTCCATTAAAGGGCTGCTACCAGGTTTATAATTACATTTCGGCATAGTCGAGCATAAATTATATTTAAATTGACTATGCATGAAGATTTTGTGTCCATGTTTTGTTTCCTTCTTTAAATACTTATTTTGTGTATTAACTTTTGTAGATGGCTCTACATCCGAAAACGAGCATCACTCATTTGGGTGTTCCTGATTCTTTACATATTCCTTCTACGTAATTCAGTGAAAACAAATATAAAATATATATATATATATATATATATATATATATATAAGTCCAATCGAACCCACGCCCGAGTGGGTGTGATGACAAACAAGCTACGGAATGAGCTACGCCGGAGGCTTAACACCTTTTATGTGCAATCAAAAGAAGAGTACTGGCTTAAGACAGAGAGTAACGCCACTGGTAGAGACAGCGTAACAAGTGGGAGGAAAAACTAAGTGCGACCTTTATGACGTCATATGCGTGTATCTAACATCACGTTACACGGCGCACCCAGCGAAGAAGATAACAAGTAATGAATATTCAAACAATGGAAGAGACTTGTAGAGGTAAGACGGCCGCAGCTAGAAGAGTGCTTCGCTCCGCTGTCACATTCTGCTGATTGAATAGATCTGAATCTGGCGTCAGCGACTTGCGAAGAGCTCTCAGCGACCTCCACGAGAGCATTCTAATTATTCCGCCAGGGCGCACAGCGCTCAAATCCAATTATAAGTCCGACCAAGTTTACCAACAAATTAGACACAATTTCTTCCTCCTCTGCGTGTATCGCTTTTTATAAGAGAAAAATTAAGAACTGGGATTGGCTCGCGATATCATCCGAGAACAAGGGCCCAGCCTTCCTCGCTTTCAGTCTACCTGGTTAATATCAGACACTCTATTAGTTATAAACATCAACTTATTATATTTCAACATTTCTAATTCTTCCACAATCCTTTTTTCCCTGAATAAGTTGCTGTCATTATAACATGTAGTACTAATTAATGTGATGCACACAGTTCGTTACTAGGGAAGATGTGCATAGCAACGGATTCTTATGCAAGTCCATCAAACAATGCGGAACAAGTTGCTGTCGTTATAACAGCGATTCAACTGTTTAGTATTAATTAATGTGATGCACACAGTTCGTTACTAGGGAAGATGTGCACAGCAACGGATTCTTATGCAAGTCCATCCAACAATGCGGAACAAGTTGCTGTCGTTATAACAGCGATTCAACTGTTTAGTATTAATTAATGTGATGCACACAGTTCGTTACTAGGGAAGATGTGCATAGCAACGGATTCTTATGCAAGTCCATCCAACAATGCGGAACAAGTTGCTGTCGTTATAACAGCGATTCAACTGTTTAGTATTAATTAATGTGATGCACACAGTTCGTTACTAGGGAAGATGTGCATAGCAACGGATTCTTATGCAAGTCCATCCAACAATGCGGAACAAGTTGCTGTCGTTATAACAGCGATTCAACTGTTTAGTATTAATTAATGTCATGCACACAGTTCGTTACTAGGGAAGATGTGCATAGCAACGGATTCTTATGCAAGTCCATCTAACAATGCGGAACAAGTTGCTGTCGTTATAACAGCGATTCAACTGTTTAGTATTAATTAATGTGATGCACACAGTTCGTTAGTAGGGAATATGTGCATAGCAAGGATTCTTATGCAAGTCCATCTAACAATGCGGAACAAGTTGCTGTCGTTATAACAGCGATTCAACTGTTTAGAATTAATTAATGTGATGCACACAGTTCGTTACTAGGGAAGATGTGCATAGCAACGGATTCTTATGCAAGTCCATCTAACAATGTGGAACAAGTTGCTGTCGTTATAACAGCGATTCAACTGTTTAGTATTAATTAATGTGATGCACACAGTTCGTTAGTAGGGAATATGTGCATAGCAAGGATTCTTATGCAAGTCCATCTAACAATGCGGAACAAGTTGCTGTCGTTATAACAGCGATTCAACTGTTTAGAATTAATTAATGTGATGCACACAGTTCGTTACTAGGGAAGATGTGCATAGCAACGGATTCTTATGCAAGTCCATCTAACAATGCGGAACAAGTTGCTGTCGTTATAACAGCGATTCAACTGTTTAGTATTAATTAATGTGATGCACACAGTTCGTTAGTAGGGAATATGTGCATAGCAAGGATTCTTATGCAAGTCCATCTAACAATGCGGAACAAGTTGCTGTCGTTATAACAGCGATTCAACTGTTTAGAATTAATTAATGTGATGCACACAGTTCGTTACTAGGGAAGATGTGCATAGCAACGGATTCTTATGCAAGTCCATCTAACAATGCGGAACAAGTTGCTGTCGTTATAACAGCGATTCAACTGTTTAGTATTAATTAATGTGATGCACACAGTTCGTTAGTAGGGAATATGTGCATAGCAAGGATTCTTATGCAAGTCCATCTAACAATGCGGAACAAGTTGCTGTCGTTATAACAGCGATTCAACTGTTTAGTATTAATTAATGTGATGCACACAGTTCGTTACTAGGGAAGATGTGCACAGCAACGGATTCTTATGCAAGTCCATCCAACAATGCGGAACAAGTTGCTGTCGTTATAACAGCGATTCAACTGTTTAGTATTAATTAATGTGATGCACACAGTTCGTTACTAGGGAAGATGTGCACAGCAACGGATTCTTATGCAAGTCCATCCAACAATGCGGAACAAGTTGCTGTCGTTATAACAGCGATTCAACTGTTTAGTATTAATTAATGTGATGCACACAGTTCGTTACTAGGGAAGATGTGCATAGCAACGGATTCTTATGCAAGTCCATCCAACAATGCGGAACAAGTTGCTGTCGTTATAACAGCGATTCAACTGTTTAGTATTAATTAATGTGATGCACACAGTTCGTTACTAGGGAAGATGTGCATAGCAACGGATTCTTATGCAAGTCCATCCAACAATGCAGAACAAGTTGCTGTCGTTATAACAGCGATTCAACTGTTTAGTATTAATTAATGTCATGCACACAGTTCGTTACTAGGGAAGATGTGCATAGCAACGGATTCTTATGCAAGTCCATCTAACAATGCGGAACAAGTTGCTGTCGTTATAACAGCGATTCAACTGTTTAGTATTAATTAATGTGATGCACACAGTTCGTTAGTAGGGAATATGTGCATAGCAAGGATTCTTATGCAAGTCCATCTAACAATGCGGAACAAGTTGCTGTCGTTATAACAGCGATTCAACTGTTTAGAATTAATTAATGTGATGCACACAGTTCGTTACTAGGGAAGATGTGCATAGCAACGGATTCTTATGCAAGTCCATCTAACAATGTGGAACAAGTTGCTGTCGTTATAACAGCGATTAAACTGTTTAGTATTAATTAATGTGATGCGCACAGTTCGTTATTACGGAAGATGTGAATAGCAAAGGTTCGATATAATTGTACTTATTGCAGCAGGAATTGTCTTATTTTCCTACTGCACGATCTGAACGTCTTCCAGTGTGAATGACAGTTCGAGGGTAGGCAGCAAGACTGCCTAGCTGGAAGCCTAGCTGATACTTACAGAAAGGCGTTCAATCACCAGATTAGGATTGAGTTAGTGAGTAATTAGCACACAGTTTTCATTGCGATGGGACTAATTCGAAATCCGTCGCTTGTTAGGGGGAGGGCAGAGAAATTGCATTAGCAATGACTGCACTATCCCGACGGGGTGGGGCGGTGTTTATTGGACCCTCAATGTACTGGTTCCACGCTTTATTGAGCTCTGTTTTATAGTTACAGCCGAACGTTCTTTTTTCTCCATTACATGAAATGGGAGCGAACTGTTTTAAATCCACAGAACAACAAATTGTAACTACATGTACCGAGCATTAATAACAACTGAGGCTCAAACTCCAAACCCCGCTGAAAAAATACGAGCTGAGAGACGAGTATAAAAGCATACTAACTGCCTGGCGTAGTGATACTTATCTGGATACCTGGTACACCAATCTGATTACTACAGGGTGTGGAAAAAGTAACTGGACGAAGTTAACAAGAGTATAAACAAATTGGACGATATAGAAATTAAATAAAATAGACTAAAGAGTTACATATACGAATAATGGACATATAAAACACATAGGAAAAATTTAAACAAGTTACTGGACATAGAAATTAATTGAGTTAAACCAAGACAAATACGTACATACACCAATAATGGACGCATAAAACAAAATACATATTAAGAATATGAACAGGTTACAAGACAAACAGATTACATAGCGAAAATGTACCATATAATAATCATACAAGTGTCTGTATGAAATATCAAAATAACTGAAGACGTGTTAATGTAAAACAAATTATTTAGAAATTTCCGTAAGAGACTAGTTCTGTTTGATAAAAATATTTCTAAGTAGAATTTAAAGTCTTTACACTCCGACTACTCTGATTTCCTGTGACAAGAAATTCCAGGAACGGACTGTTTGTACTGTGAAGGAAGAAGAGTGGAGGGATGTTTGATGACACGATATTGACAGAACAAGGGTATCACTGTTATTTTTGAATACTCAATGGGATTGCCTACAACCTGATACAGCAGAGTCGATGGAGTGAGCGTCTCTCTCGAAAACTAAGCCAAAGAAATTGTAAAACATACTCGGAGACATGATCAGAGCAACGTCTATAGGAATGAAGCGAACACAGGATAGTATTGTGAACACGCTGCAATTTTTAAGTGAATGGAAAATTAGGAAAACTGTCTTTAGACATGTTTCACCTGTAGAATCCAGTAAGTACATCCTGTGTTAACTTTAGAGGGACTGCTATGGTTGTCCAGTTATGAAACACGATCAGAGTTAGCAGTTCGATCTGGAGCTTGAGCAAGTCATTATACAGCTTAATGTGTCACATACATCTTCACGCTGATTTGCATTCAGTTCTGGAACGTGGCTTAAATATTTTAATAACCACCATCATCATCAAGCGAATCATTCAGCTGATGCTACGGCCATTCAAATTAATCCAACCATTTCTCAGTCTTCAGTACCCGAGGCTTGCAAGCATTGAATACAGACCGGCTGATTGGTTCTGATTCAAATCTGACAGACTACAAGTTTACAGATCCGCTAGACAAATTTTGAAGTTTTCATTTCAGTCTGGCAAGTTGTGAAGTTCTCGATCCAGTTCGACAGATCCTGAAGGTTTAATTTTCCTTCAAGATGTCCTCCTCCAGTCTCACACATTCTGAAGACTTAAAATGAGTCAAGATATTCTAGAGTTTGTGTCCAGTCTGACTGATTCTGAAGTTTTAGATCCAGTCAAACTGGTTCTAAAGTTTTTCATTTGATCCGACTGATTCTGAAGTTTTAGATCTAGTGAAACTGGTTCTAAAGTTTTTCATTTGATCCAACTGATTCTGAAGTTTTAGGTACAGTCAAACTGGGTCTGAAGTTTTTCATTTGGTCTGACAGATTCTGAAGTTTTAGATCAAGTCACACTGCTTCTAAGTTGTTCATTTAGTTCGACTGATTCTGAAGTTTTAGATCCAGTCAAACTGGTTCTGAAGTTTTTCATTTAGTTCGAGTGATTCTGAAGTTTTAGATCCAGTCAAACTGATTCTAAAGTTTCGCATTTGGTGTGACACATTCTGAAGTTTTAGATCCAGTCAAACTGGGTCTGAAGTTTTTCTTTTGATCCGACTGATTCTGAAGTTTTAGATCCAGTCAAACTGGGTCTGAAGTTTTTCATTTGGTCTGACAGATTCTGAAGTTTTAGATCCAGTCACACTGCTTCTAAAGTTGTTCATTTAGTTCGACTGATTCTGAAGTTTTAGGTCCAGTCAAACTGGTTCTAAAGTTTTTCATTTAGTCCGACTGATTCTGAATATTTACATCCAGTCAGATGATGACGTGGATTCCATTCGTCAGATTAGGTACGAAAATTTGTAATATTTCAACAGAATTCAAACGAAGCACACTGCAGTGTCAAGTCCAATCTCCTGACTCTGCAGCCCGTCGCCATCTTTCCCTTGAATTCTCACATGACGTCACATCATCGCCTCTGCAGTTGAACCGCACACAAATCCATCAGCAAGAGGCAACTGCGCAACAATCGGCATTACCTCTAACAGGTGACAATCGATTTAACCGCGGACAGACAGACAATCAGTGTTTTAATCTTGTTTCACAGTCACATACAAAACAGAACTGGAATGGATAGGCAAACCGCATTATCTGTCCCTATCGTTTTCAAAACAGCATTTATCTTAAATTATTCCACATTCCTAATAAATAGTGGCCCGGCTGCATTGTAATGCTCAATATACAATTTTCCATGTAATTGAGAAAGTTGGCACCATTTCACTTTTCAATCAACGCCACGTCACAACGCTGCATTCCACCAAGGTAATAATTGAGTACAGACAGCCACTCCATACATGCCATCATTTCGATGTAAATGTGACCGGGTGTTCCAAAACAGAGAGAACTGTGTTGGCAGAGAACATAACATTATGTCAGACTCGGAGTCAGTCTGGTTCAGGGGCTGAAATCTTCTGCAAAGCAGCGACAAATGAGTCACTGAGTAAAGTGAAGCAGGGCTTACCTCGTAGGAAACAGGAATTCAAATAGAGGATAGCCTGAAGTTGAATTGTAGTGCACATAAGGACAGAAAGACAACGCCCAACTTTATCTAATCAGTTTCACGTGTTCTGAACATGACAACCAGACCCAACATCACCTGTCCTGAACGACAGGAACTTAACTCACTTATCCTGAAGCTTCGTAAAGTCACATACTTAATGCAACTTCACGTTATGACCTGAACAATGCCATAATGCCAGAACTAGAACTGGCGGCATTTTCCATGCAGTACTTCATACAGTCTATGAAGAGCAGATCCATGAAAGTTTTGTGAACCATTTTTGTGTAAAATGATTTAATTGCCGTGCCTGCTTTCACCAAAAACCTGGCTGCATCTGCTCTTAATTTCATTTCACATAACTTTCAAAATAATATACAGTGAAACTTCCCTTAACGGACACTTCCCAATAGCGGACTCCTTTCAATAGCGGACATTTTAAAATTCCCCTACAAAATAACATTGGTCCTTATGATCAAATTCTTCCAAATAGCGGACATTCTCAATAACGGACGCGGACACTGAACTGTATCTCCAACAACAATTAAAACTTCCAAATAACGGACAGCATGAAAGAAAAAAAAAAAAGAAAAAGATGGTTGTAAATTAAACGGAATTCTAACTGAATTCTTTGCAACAATCATTATCGTGCATTTGAACGTTCTTGTACTTCATTGAAGGTAAGCAGCACAGTTGTTAGTTGTGATACTGTACGTGAGCAGTCCTTACTTTCTTAGTTTGTCAAGTTGAGTGTTCGGAAGTACAGTCACATTAAAAATGTCACAAAAACGTAAACGTTTGTCACTAAAATAGAAAGTGGACACTGTAAAGCATAGTGAGAAGGAGAAATTAAGTGTTCGTGAGCTGGCCACAAAGTTTAATGTGGGAAAAACTCAGGTTGGTGAAATTTTGAAAAATAAGGATGTTATTTTAAAATCATACACAGAGAATGCAAATGAGAACACAAAAAGAACTTTTCCTAAAACTGAGGGGCTTGCCATTGATAATTTAACATATGAATGGTTCTGCCGTGCTAGAGTAAATAAAATATTTACTAGTACGATTTCTCTCTGGATGAATACTGTAAACAATCTCACTGTCTACTGTACTGTACTGTAATAGTAATATGCGTTACAAGAGCGGTATGTTGAAGTTTTCATGTTCGAGGAAAAGTTTGAAAAAGCGAAACGTAGTTGAGCTTTTTTAATTTCCGAAAACAGGAATACAAACATAACGCTCGTGTATCGTACATTATTTTGTGCGAAGATCGTTTCTTACATACCTGAAAGAGGAATTTCTAATTAGTTGCAATGAAATCTCCATCTTGGTTTCTGTTCAATGACGGTAACTTTGGAAAACAAATATATCTATCTTCAACATTGTTCCTATAAAATGTTTTCTGTGTTTACTATACTGCAGCAGGCCGTGATATACGTCTGTCTTTTTTCCCCTCAGTCTATGTTGAGTCTGGAATCTTGTTGATTTTTTCACGGCTTCCTTAATGTTACTTGCATCACGAATGCAGTAACTTTAGTGGAGTTGTAGAGTTTACTTAATTTTTGCAAATATTTAAAAACAATAATTAACAGTGCAATTTAGGTGAAATTGCAGTGGTAAGTTTCCAGTTTATAATTATTACTATATTGGACGTCTCTAAAAATAATATGTTAAAAGCCTAAAGCAGTAAAATCAATATGTCACTTAAGCGGTAAGAAGAGGGAAATTGTTATGTGTGTTAGGTTGGGAATATTGAATGTGGTATTTCAGATTTTCCGCGGATTGGTTTTGTGCGGAAACCAAGCAAATACGCACGATCTCGCACAAAATATAGTGTTGAATATGTATGAGAAATTTTAATGTAGCCTACTGTATGCATACTAACGATTTTCTAAATAGCGGACACTTCTCAATAACGGACATTTAATTTTTCCCCGGCGGTGTCCGATATTGGGAAGTTTCACTGTACTTCCATCTGTGGAAAATACATCGACACGAAACATAGCCACTAACTGTCTATTTTACTTTACTTTCGGAATTTTTATGTCTTCACTTCTGAGATACAATAAAATGCCAACGGTGACTGCAGTATTAGCTCTGCTGCGTTGAATGGGGGGAAGCACGTAACACACGTGATCAAGAGTTAAGGCTGATACAACCATAAGGAAAATTCTTGTAAGACGCAACCGAATTGCATGAGCAATCTGTGATAGGTTCTCGACTACTATCACAACGTAAAAAAAATCGTTAAAAAGCAGAAAAGGGCAAAAATGCAACAAAACTAGAACATTTCCTTAAAAATAGCCAATAGACAATAAAAGACTGAAAAATGCAAAAAGAAAAAGAAATGAAAAGTAAAAGTAGACTATATTAGTTCGTACTGAAGGGAAAGAGGTTTATATTGCATCCTGCATTGTCTGTGATGACACAGAAAAAAGGCGATATTTCATCTACTTCGAGCTCTAGTCACAATATAACCTAACCTAACGTGACGTGACCTAATCTAACCTAACCTAACGTGACCTGACATATAACCGAAGTGACCTGTCGTAAGGTAATATGATATAACGAACCAATCATTGAACCAAACTGTCGTAAAGCAACAAACTAATTCAACCGGACTCGATCTAACATACCGTGACGTAACACACCTACTCAAATCTTTTAGCCATTGGCGCATCGCACTGAACTACAATAAATGCGAAGCAATGATATTTACTTTGTGTCGTCCTGCTAATCCTCCATGCATAAATCTTTCAACCAACGTGATGTCGTGGAAACCAAAGGTTGAAGCTGTAAAATATCTTGGAGTGCACTTAGATGGCCGTCTGTCATGGAAACATCACATCAACAACAAACTTAAATTGGGCTACTCAGGACTCGCTAAATTATATCCGCTCCTCAACAAGAAATCATCTCTAAAGCTACAAAATCGCATGCTACTTTACACATCTCTATTACGACCTCTACTGCTTTATGCCTGTCCTGTCTGGGGAGGAGCTGCATTAAGTGAAATTAAACACATCCAGTCATTTCAAAATAAAGTCCTACGAATTTCACTCAATTCTCCTTGGTTTGTCCGTAACAGCCAACTACACAGAGAAACTGGTATTGACACAATCAAACAGTTTATTCATTCACAAGCTAAGAAGTTCTATAACAACCTAGAAAATGTTCCAGGCGCCATCCACTACTCTCTCGGAAGGAAGTCCACATTTCCTACCAGAATCAAGAGCCGACTTCCAATGGACCTCACATTATAATCAAAATTTATCATCACACCAACCTATGTAAACAATTATTTTTGTTAATTGAGGAGTCCAATCTAGGCTGCCCTCAATTCAGTGTCATGTATTGTATTTATATTTTTTAGAAATGATCTGTATAGCGCTAAATGCGCTGATCGATCAATAAATTGTAAAAAAAAAAAACTTTTAGTTGTTTCTTCTCTGTCGCAGATAATGGATTTAATTCTCCATTGATTTACTGTATAAATCACGTGTGTGTGTGTGTGTGTGTGTGTGTGTGTGTGTGTGTGTGTGTGTGTGTGTGTGTGTGTGTGTGTGTGAATGACTGATCACGATCATTTTGTTAACAATCAGGGGTCAGTCTAGATTTCTTCGACATTTGTATCTCTTATGTATTTCCTTTATTTTCTAGTTTTCCTTCTTCTTTTTTCATTTTCAACTATTGCCACTTCACCTGTCAATAATTTGTGTTACTTTCTTCATGGTTGTCATGCAGGGCAGCATATTCACGGGCCAGCGAAGACTCCTGCTTTATAATGCTTCTTAACAATCGTCTATTTTTTCACCAGCGTAAAGAATAAGCGGTTTATCTTGGCTTGACCGATTCAATTAAACCCGACGAATATATCTGGGGCGGGGCCACGAAAAAAGGGGAGCTCATAAAATTCAGTTTCGCAAGTTTTGTATGAGGATTCGTTACTTAAGCTGGATTTAATTTCCACAACAGGGACAAACTCGTAATCTCATCTACATTTTTATGAGAGCGTATAAAACACAAACATGACGTCAGAGCCAATATTGCACACCCAAACAGAATTACGCAACCATCGGATGACGTCATGGCCAACGATTCACTTCCGAACTGTTTGCAAGCCGCATCTAGGAGAAAGTGCACGTGAACCGGGAGAGGATTGTACACAACGGCGTATCAGTGTTCACACTGGCGATGGACGGGTTCTCTTATGTCATGTTTAGTGTCATCACGATTTCGTATCCCAACAACGGGGTATAGCCAACATAAATAATGTTCTTTGAAGACTGGTTAAGTCGTGTCTATTATCTATATACGTAATTTGAACTGGTAATGGAAATTACGGGAAAAGAGCTGAACGGATTTTAATAAATGGCCCCTCATTTTGAAGCTTGGAACCCAAAGTTTTTCGGAAAAATAGTAATTTTCAGTGAAATGTCAATTTTCCTAAATAATTTTCCTATTTTCCAAAATGCATCTGTTGTCAGTTTTGAGAACTAGCTAATTGCATTCAGCAGAAGCGAAGCGAGCATCAAGTCGGCCGTGTTGCATTTCAGAATAAAACAAAACATACACTACAGTAAACAATATTACACGAAGGCCATGATCTGCAAGAATGCTGACATATTTACAGCTCAAATTAAATAGGTTATTAAAAACTTAACTTACTAAAAATTATTTACAGGTTCGATTCTGTGGTGTGTAATTTTCTGGGCACAGCTCCGTATTGGATATTAAAAACTACAAAACTTGAGGTGGTTTGATGACATTATTACCATTAGAAATGAAATATTATTGTAGTTTATCCCGTGATGTGACTATTTTTCATTAATTATACATATTAATGCTATATTGATGATATGAAAGTGAAACGTTTTGGGGTTATATAAGTAGATGTAGAGAATAACTTAAATTAGATTTTGATTTCTATATTTTACTGAGTGGCAGCTATATAGTATATATAGTATATGTTACTGAAAGCTATAAATCTTACGTAAGATAATAATGTTATTAAAAATCAAATATTTTTATAGTTATTAATCAAGTGGGGTTGGGTCTTTTTCATATATTTAATGGCGGTGTGGTGTAGATATTTATATGCGTGGTTCTCTTCAGTATTGGCTCGAGAGAGAGAGTATCTTTCACTATTATGGAAGCAAATAACTTTCCGAATGTCTGGTATTCTTTATTGAAAATAAATCTGAAAAACGTTTATTTGAACGTCTAATGAACTTAGTTTGCAGCATTTGCTGCACAAGCCACTAGTAAATTAGAATTTTTAGAACAAAGGAGAATATGTCCAATATCAACTAACGCCAACGTTCCTTTGTCAACCAACAAAATGCAGAGTTGCATAAATTCAGAAAGAAAAGCGCAAAAACTCTCAATTTCGACCATATTCTGTGAAATGTATGTTTTGCACAAAACCGAAAAGTGATCAGTATGTATAACAGAGAACAGACCGATCGCCGTAGTGTTGATCGTCATTTATTCAACTTCTGCCTTTAATGGAAATACACTTCTGACTTCTTTATACATTTTTTGCTGTCGTCAGAAATATGGAATCAACTGGCTTTGCTCGCGAACGACGAGAGCTTTGCACTGTCTGCCAGTAAGAGATTCCTGGGCATATTATAGAGTTAGCCACTTGGTTCATACAAAGATGCCCATTAGAGATAACAAAACACCCTTCTTTTGTTAGCGCTACGCTTCAACGGTTTTGGAGGAGTCATAAAAGCCTTTAAAACAAATGCATTCCGATGGAGAGAGCATGGAAGGAGGCAGAATTTCGAACCCCTTCGCATATTGAATTAAAGTGTATCTAATGAACGTCGAAAATGGTTTGGGGTGTGAGCCGAAGAGCAAGAGTGTAGTCACACGCGGTCTGATCTCTTAATGTGTTACGCGGTTGCTAGGATACTGAATAGTGCTTCAGCTTACCCCAAATCGGTATTGAATTAACAACGTGAGTGTACAGGCTGTAATAGTACATCATGCAACGAGCCTATAATGGTAGTAATTAAGACGCAAGTATGTTTGTTTATGAAACGAGCGCAAGCGAGTTTCATAATTTTCATACGAGCGTCTTAATTACCATTATAGGCAAGTTTCATACGAATTTTTATGCTCGACCATATTTCTAACTTGAAATTATTCATAAGTTTTCATTTATGGTTATGTTACGTGACGAACGGAACTGAGCTGAATTGTAAGATGTGCGCAGACGCGAAAGTATTGATTTTTTTCCGAGACACGAATATCATTGACCTTGATATAACCTAGAGAACATTAGTCTTGATATAACCTGGAAAATGATTTAGAATTAAAAATCGAGATGACAAATTGAATTTATTAGAATATTATTTACAATTAACGCTAATTATTATAGTAACAGAGCATAACCTTCTGCGACAGTATTGGATTTCCAGCCTCCGTGACATTTCCCTAGTTGTCTTTCGATTGCATATCCGAGAATAATCGAAAACCTGAACTTTAATGAATAGGTGTACTTTAATGACATGCATTAAAGGACTGCTACCAGGTGTATAATTACTACATTTCGGCATGGTCGAGCATAAACAATATTAGGTTCTCATGCTTAACTTATTTCCTTGTTGATTCTATTAAACTAAGTTATTTAAATCGCCCACAGACTTATATTGTTGTTATCCACTTGTACTTAGTTCTTGTTAGCTTTAAGACGCAGCTTGCGATGTTTTTCGCATAATTTTATTCTACAGCGTCTTATATCCGCTAAAATAAAAGGAATGCACAGATCTAAGTTTTTTTCGGAATATTTCTAAGGATTTCTCACTCATTTCGGCTTGATTTCTGTACTAAAATTTCAATGCTGCATAAGATACCGCCAGTTCTTTGTTCTTTCCAAAAATAATCTCCAACCCATTTTTAACATTTTCACTAATACATCAGAAACTTAGCGATTTTATTTGTTGTCATGATTTGCTTGTTTATAATTTTATTGTACTCCGCAAAGCTGCAATAATTCCAAATTCAAGCTTCAGTACACAGCCTGAGAAGATGAGAATGGCGGTGCCTCTCTGTTTTAGTCAATTAAAAGCATTTGTTACTATTTTTACAAGCAGTCATCCATGAACTGTGTACGCATAACATGCAAAATAATGGAGCAAGAAAGGCTTTCACTTGACATAAGCTCCTGGTCCAGCTCAATGTTGACATTCATATCCTCAGTATTCGCACAATGTGTGAGGAAAAACACTGTATTAGCAAAAACACACAACAAACCGAGAGCCAGAATTCCAAATTCATTGAATAAGGGCTTATAATTTTTCTCTTGGTACACAATCCTTAAGAATTCCCACTGATTTTTTTCCGAAGAAGAAAGACATATCTTGCAGTGGCACTATTTCGTCACAGTAAAACAATTCAAATAAGACGGACAAAACCGTGAAATGCATTTAATAAGGCCCTGGTAGGAATCAACTGTTTTAATCTTCATAATAGGTAAACAATCTTTGACAATTTTACGTGGAACGCTACAGTAGGTCCATGTTCCTTCCAAGTAAGTTTGCTATCTACTCGTAGATAAAACCCTGAAGATTTGGCATATTTATCAACAGTAATCTCACTAGAGGTTTTGATTTATCTAGAGAAAATCAAAACTCGAGTGGGATTTAATTGACTATTACACGATTAGAAGAAAGTACATAAAGATTAGAAGTAACGAAGTACTCCAATACAATAAAATATTAATTGACTTACGAAAATACAACTGTCTTCAAATGTATTATTGTACCATCTCAACATTACAAATATTACGCTAGATGCATGTTAGATGGCAGTAGTGTGTTATGATTAGCTGTTATCTTGCTATCAGTTGTGCCAACTATGGAATCTTCATTGAACTCTGTAGACGATTACTAGCAATGCCTTCTCGATCTAGATCACGATGACAGTGTTACTAGCCAAGAAGGCTTTGTTAATTCAGTTTCATTTTTATTAAAACAGTTGCATTCGACTTCAATTATCCGAATCCCAGTAATCAACGTCACTTGACAGATGATTTTCAATAAATCTTAGTATTAAACAATCTCTGATACGTGAGTATCCATAATATCATATAGCAGAAGCTATAACATAACCTAAATAATATATACAAGTGTTAGAAAAGTTTTAATTAACGATGATGACATAAAAATAAACATGAATAATTTTAAAAGGAATAATTATTGAATGTACAATTTTCAAATTTGAATACTTTAGTGGTTGGTGGTTCAGTTGATGTTATATTGGACGTGTGCGTAAAAGAAGTGAACTCGTTGATGTACATGGTGTATCCCTCAACTTATTCAGGATTTCCGAATGGTGCTCTTCATTTATTTTTAAATAGGATTTCAGGGGAGATGCATAGGTATGACCAGTGATCTTTATTAATTCTTGTTCTTGAATGCCAATGCGAGTCATATTTGAAATTGCTGTGCATCGACTGGAGTGGTTTGTAATTTTCTGTTTTTTTTTTTTTTTTGACGTCCAGACCAGCGCAGTTTGAAATGTTGGCAAACAAAGAAACGACTGCTAGGGACGCGATAAAATTAAACAAATGCTAGAGACGCGATAAAATTAAACAAATGCTAGGGAAGCGATAAAAGTAAACAAATGCTAGGGACGCGATGAAATTAAACAAATGCTAGAGATGCGATAAAATTAAACAAATGCTAGAGATGCGATAAAATTAAACAAATGCTAGGGACGCGATAAAATTAAACAAATGCTAGGGACGCGATAAAATTAAACAAATGCTAGAGACGCGATAAAATTAAACAAATGCTAGGGACGCGATGAAATTAAACAAATGCTAGAGATGCGATAAAATTAAACAAATGCTAGGGACGCGATAAAATTAAACAAATGCTAGGAACGCGATGAAATTAAACAAATGCTAGAGATGCGATAAAATTAAACAAATGCTAGAGATGCGATAAAATTAAACAAATGCTAGGGACGCGATAAAATTAAATAAATGCTAGAGACGCGATAAAATTGTGCGATAAGCAGCCATGATTGGTTGAAATACGCCCTTTCGTATCATTTTATTGGTCAACTTAGTATGACGTAGTAAAAGTGTAATAGTCACTGTCAACATTATTATAAAGGCTAAATACAAAATCTTCAGATTAAGACAGACCAATAGCAGTAAACCATTGGATAGACCTAAATTATGTAATGTGCTTGCTATGTTTATATATGTGGCGTTAAAAGCTTTCAAAATAGTCGTATGAAATAATTTTATGAGGTATGTCGTTCACAAAAATTATAAATAGAAAAGGGCCTTTCCTTTTACACCAAAAAATCAGAGCTTATTTAACGAAATATCACATGAGACAAACAATCGATAGATTCTTCATCGCATACTGATTCTTCCTATAAATGTGCGACTTGCGCGCTGAGTATGTTGGAATCTATCCCGATCAAGCTTCTTGTTGTCTAGAGCGGAGACAGACTGTCAATCTGATGCGGACGGAAAGTGTGGGGGGAGAAGAAGCATTTTATGTCCCACCTCAAGCACGTTTTCCATACTCCATAAGGATTTGGTTCAGGTGGCGTATTTGTGGAGTCGAGTTGCCAGCTACTGTGGACTGTTTGGATTTGCTCTGGAGACCTCCACGGTCGAAGGAGACGGTCATCATATGTTAATGCAGAAGTGGGCGGCAATAGAACTGTACCGCCTTCATTCCCGTTTGTTTTCCTTCCCATGCTCGCATTACCTCGTCTGTGTTACAAACTCCTGGACATATTTCCACGTCTAATGTGAACAACAGATCCCACTATTTATTTTACAATTGTATAAATCACTGATGTCACCTGATGCCCATAAGAGCAAGCGCGCGCTTTAGAGCCCAGGAGAGCCTGAGTGCTTTACATCGGAAAGGAAAGAGACAGACGAAAGAGGTGGTATATGCTGCATGGTCGAGCTATATTCAGGGATGGCCAGCACTGATTCAATGGATAACGGGAAGAGAACTTATTAAAACTGTATCCATGTTAATTTTTAGATTTCCCTGAGAAGTATAAGTGCATTATAAGAATGTAAGGTTTAATTTTAATGCTCATTTTTCACTAGTTTGCTTTTTTATTCAATATTTTCTCAACTTTTTTACAGAAAAGTGAAAGTATCAGATATGTTTGTCTAGTAGCCTTACAGGTACTAAACCAATCTTTTTGTTAAATCTAATATATCGTAAATACGTATTACTGAAGATAGTGTATTGAAATGTTTGAAAATATTAGCATGGAAAATGTTTGTAAGGAAATGAATTAACAAAGCAAATACTGTTACATCATAAGCAAAAGATATGTGCATATATGTTGGTAAAACATCAGCTCTATAGCTTCCGCAGATTTCGAGGTAATTTAATATTCTGATGATAGGAAGTTGCTCACCAAAATCACCTAAAAGCATAATGCGATAAGAGTTTTATTATGTAATATTAGTTACAGTTAAAACATATACGTAGACAACTTTGCTTTGTACTGTAATATCGTTTTGATTACTTTTATAAGGCTAAAGATGGTATCAATATCAATTTCAACTTATCATGTCATTGTCTTTCTATGGGATAACACTTTCTTTGTGAATGATGTGTTTAATTCACTTAGTACAGTATAGTTGTAGTTATTATGGAATTTGTGTGAATATTCCTTCTTTACTCTTTATTATGTTATTAACGTTTAAAACACAACTGCAATATTAGGCTAACAAATAGATGTTAGTACTTTTGTTTTACAGACAATATAGAAAATAACAAACAGAAAGAAGCCATATAAAAATAACGACATAAAATTTCACGTTCCGTTTGAAGTTTGTGCACCACTGTTTTCTTAATCCAGCAGGCTACTTATTCCTCCTAGCATACCTAGCGCTTAATGCCCGCGCACGATGTGAAGGTCAGAAAAATGCGCTTGCTTTGACATCACTGATATAAATCCATACAATCATTTTCAATTGTGGGGTGTAAATAAGGTAGAGATCCTATGACTGATCTTCCTCCCCTAATCTCGTGATATCTTCACCCTAGCAGATATTATCTTTATTACTTTCTACGCCTAAACGTATCCCATTCATTACTTACACTGATATTGTAAAGGAATTTGCTACGCCCAGTGATTTTAATACTGATTTTATTAATTCCACCAAACACACTATTAATAATATTCCAATCAATCAAACAACAGGTAACGAATTTTTTTTATCTAAAATGAGTAATAGACAAAAAGTTACACAACACAGAACTGCACGCATTGTATTCTTCACCTGACATAATTAGGAACATTAAATCCAGACGTTTGAGATGGGCAGGGCATGTAGCATGTATGGGTTAATCCAGAAATGCATATAGCGTGTTAGTTGGGAGGCCAGAGGGATAAAGACCTTTGGGGAGGCCGAGACGTAGATGGGAAGATAATATTAAAATGGATTTGAGGGAGGTGGGATATGATGATAGAGAGTGGATTAATCTTGCTCAGGATAGGGACCAATGGCGGGGTTATGTGAGGGCGGCAATGAACCCGCGGGTTCTTTAAAAGCCAGTAAGTAGACAAACAACAATTTTAACTGCAATTTGTAACTCCTGATTATATAATTAACATAAATTAAAATAAATTACTGTGTCTCTACACAACGCTTGCTAGAAACTACTTCTGTGTGTTAATATTGTAAATTACGTGATTGAATCGTTTCGACATCCTCTGTATCTAGTCCAGATTCCTTTGCAATGTTTATATCACAAATAAATTATCGTATGTTATTCTAGTTTTTAAATGCTCAAATTTCTATTTACTGTTTTGACATATATATTGTATTCATGTGTAGTTATTCTGTAAATTAATTCATTTCTGCACAGTTTTGGGCAAAAATATAAACTCCTTTTCTTTCATTATTAAATAAATAGACACACTTATCTAGACTGTTTCTTGGCACGACTGGTTCCGTGGCAGATATTCCGAAGTCCGGGCAGTTAAGGCTGGTTCACAATAAACTGGGAACGAGAACCAGAAGGAAAACGAGAAGCAGAGGACGTGAATATGAAAATTTTTTATTCACAATAAACCGAGAACGTAGACGACTATGCATATCGATATGCATGTCAATAACGATATCTAAAGTCGATATTACGCATTCTGATGTTATTTGTGTATAATTGACCAATGGTGTTCTCTCATGAGTACAAGGCAGCCAACATAAACACAGGTTAACTAACTTCGAAATTTCAACTGAAACATTTCATTATGTACGGTACTATAAATATGCCCATGCATCTTTATTATCACAACCTATTTTAAGTCTACCATAACGTAAAGTAATTAGAGAAGAAACATTTGTAATAGAACAAAAATGAACACAACAGTATTTATTGAATTGAAGCATGAATATGTGGTGTGTAATGCAACCAACACAGTAATGAAATATGATTCACTTGCGATCGGTGTTCAAAGACGCAGCTATTGAAAGCCACGTATTCTCCTTCATTTTCTCATCTTTATACGAGGCGCGCCGCTTATCGTAAACGTGAGGATTTTCCTCAACACTCAATATTAGAATCTCATCAAATAAAACTTGCTCCATGATGCACAGCACAGAACAAAATAATGCATAGGTTATGTCACGGTCTTCTTGCTACAAAATATACGACGACAAAATAGCTTTTAGATGGCAATAGAATGAATCTAGTGGGCTGTGATCGGAAACGTGAACGCCAAAGTTGAAACTTGGCCAACTCTCCGTTCCCGATCCCGGGCTCCGGCAAGTTTTTCGTTAATTGTGAATGCTCACATTTAAATGTACACATTTTAACAATTTTACCGTTTTCGTTTTCGTTCCGATTCTCGTTTCCGGTTTATTGTGAACCAGCCTTTACTTCTCTATCTTCTGCAAATCGCTGCTGCATGAATTTTCCGTGTTGTCTTTGATTTATCAATTTACCGTTGCAGGTTGTGTTGACATTCCATGTTTACATTTTCAGTGGTTTATTTGTACTTTTTAACTGATTTTTCAGTTACTGAAGGTAATTAGTTGGCAACACTGCAGCCGTCACTTCGTGTCACGGATTGAGTCTGCTCCTCGTTCTGCTGACACGTGTACATAAATAAACCGACCGCCCACCCGGCCATAAAATGGGGATTTTCATAAATCGAAGCTATCTTAATGTATGAGGACAGAAATTGAATATGGCTGCGCCGATAATCGCCGCCCGCCTCATATTTATGGAACTGCTTATGCTACTGCGCCATGGCCGTGATTTATAGGCGACGCTCCCATTCCTGCATTCCCAGCATGTTCCCGGGGGAATAAATCCCACAGAGCCATGGCTGATATATCATGCGAACAGGTGGAAAATAAAGAAACACCTAATTGTGCTGACGTCACGAATTGCTATTAATATTGCCAAGAATAATAATGAAAATAATGATAGAAATAA
This sequence comes from Periplaneta americana, assembly GCF_040183065.1. Taxonomy (NCBI): domain Eukaryota; kingdom Metazoa; phylum Arthropoda; class Insecta; order Blattodea; family Blattidae; genus Periplaneta; species Periplaneta americana. The sequence continues at coordinate 1,935,938 of NC_091131.1, read as the reverse complement.
TAGTAATAATAATAATAATAATAATAATAATAATAATAATAATAATGTTCATTTTCTTTCACATTATACACAGACGTGACTCGAAGCAGAGGTAAGACTATGAAGATATTTAACACGCCTAACTGACGATTTATTTCGAAACGAACCACCTGGCCTACAAACGTGAAGGATGATGATGATGATGATGATTACATATAGAGCTCCATCCAGCAGTCTGTTACACTGTTCCAAGAGGAAGAAAAATCTGCAAAGTGAAGGTATTGACATTGCAAGTTTAAGATAGATTAGACTTGTACACTAGCACACAAAGATATCCGACCTACAATTTTCTGATCGTGTAAGCGAACGTCTAACTACGGGATAAGTCAAAACCAAAGACTGCATAGAAATGGACAAACTCTGACATTGCTCCGCTAGCTCTCAATAGGTAGCACTATTATGATGCGCTCTATACAAAGAAAATTATAGAGCGTATCCTTAAAATAATATATTTGTGCATCTGTAACATTATTTAAATGTACAGGATCAGATCAAGATAAAATAAATTAAATAAAGTAAGTGGACTATGAGGTTGATGTATGTTAGATATAAGTTCATCAGCCATCTAATTTCTGATAGTTGTAGATGTAAGTTCATCAGCCATCTAATTTCTTATAGTTGTAGACGTAAGTTCATCAGCCATCTAATTTCTTATAGTTGTAGATGTACGTTCATCAGCCATCTAATTTCTGATAGTTGTAGATGTACGTTCATCAGTCATCTAATTTCTGATAGTTGTAGATGTAAGTTCATCAGCCATCTAATTTCTGATAGTAGTAGATGTAAGTTCATCAGCCATCTAATTCTTAGAGTTGTAGACGTAAGTTCATCAGCCATCTAATTTCTGATAGTTGTAGATGTACGTTCATCAGCCATCTAATTTCTGATAGTTGTAGATGTACGTTCGTCAGCCATCTAATTTCTGATAGTTGTAGATGTACGTTCATCAGCCATCTAATTTCTGATAGTTGTAGATGTAAGTTCATAAGCCATATAATTTCTGATAGTAGTAGATGTAAGTTCATCAGCCATCTAATTTCTGATAGTTGTAGATGTAAGTTCATCAGCCATATAATTTCTGATAGTAGTAGATGTAAGTTCATCAGCCATCTAATTTCTGATAGTTGTAGATGTAAGTTCATCAGCCATATAATTTCTGATAGTAGTAGATGTAAGTTCATCAGCCATCTAATTTCTGATAGTTGTAGATGTAAGTTCATCAGCCATCTAATTTCTGGTAGTTGTAGATGTACGTTCATCAGCCACCTAATTTCTGATAGTTGTACATGTACGTTCATCAGCCATCTAATTTCTGATAGTTGTAGATGTACGTTCATCAGCCATCTAATTGCTGATAGTTGTAGATGTACGTTCATCAGCCATCTAATTTCTGATAGTTGTAGATTTAAGTTGATCAGCCATATAATTTCTGATAGTTGTAGATGTACGTTCATCAGCCATCTAATTTCTTATAGTTGTAGATGTACGTTCATCAGCCATCTAATTTCTTATAGTTGTAGATGTACGTTCATCAGCCATCTAATTTCTGATAGTTGTAGATGTACGTTCATCAGCCATCTAATTTCTGATAGTTGTAGATGTGCGTTCGTCAGCCATCTAATTTCTGATAGTTGTAGATGTACGTTCATCAGCCATCTAATTTCTGATAGTTGTAGATGTACGTTCATCAGCCATCTAATTTCTGATAGTTGTAGATGTACGTTCATCAGCCATCTAATTTCTGATAGTTGTAGATGTACGTTCGTCAGCCATCTAATTTCTGATAGTTGTAGATGTACGTTCGTCAGCCATCAAATTTCTGATAGTTGTAGATGTACGTTCATCAGCCATCTAATTTCTGATAGTTGTAGATGTACGTTCATCAGCCATCTAATAGCTGATAGTTGTAGATGTACGTTCATTAGGCATCTAATTTCTGATAGTTGTAGATTTAAGTTGATCAGCCACCTAATTTCTGATAAAATAATTGTAAATTTAAGTTGATCAGCCATCTAATTTGTGGAATAGTAGTTGCACATTCTTAAAGTTGGTCTGATTTAACGTTAAAACTAAAACATTTTTATGTATGGTGCTTAAATTTTCTTGTATTGATTCCGGAGTATATTGCAATTTCAGAGGAAATGATTACACTCCTTGTATATTACTCGCTGATACTGAGGAAGTCCAGAATCCGTCCTGCAGCTTCAGACCACTCCACCGGCTGGAAGAATGTATCACACAGCTGGACATGCCACGAACCACTCTTCTGTTACAAAAGGCGAAAAAAAAATGTTGAAACAGAGTTCTTGCAGCGTCAAATTAATTTTCTATGCTTCACAAGCTACAACAAAATAATAATAATAATAATAATAATAATAATAATAATAATAATAATAATAATAATAATAATAATAATGTCTGCACATCAGCTGACGTGTATTAACAGTCTTGAGCGCCACGAACCCTTGTGCATGAGGTTCGCCCGTTACCGATGGCCAGCCTTGCTAACAACGAAGAGTGAAGCAAGTTGAGAAGCACCCTGTAGGGATGCAGCCCGCACTGCAGATTGGTATGCAAACAGAAATTAACGCACCTCAGCGATTGTGTGCAGCAGAAATGAAAGGCATTTACTGCTTGCGTGGAAAAAGCGACCAACTGCCAGCTGCAAACGACGAGTTGTTAACATGGCACCATGGAGCACGAGACTAGAGCACATCCTGCACCTCGGCGTTCCTTTTAGTGGAAGATAATATCCATAAGAAGGATCGCAAACGGAATCCGTCAACATGAAAGTAATAATTTATTTGATGACTGACTGAATGGTTTGGATGAATGTGAGAATGGCGAAAGAAAAATCTTCAAGGCAAACGCGATTCTCAGATCAACAAAAGAAGTCGCTTAATCGGCTACCTACATCAAGGTGTGCTGAAACCTCGCTCTGAACTAAAGGGACTTTTGCAATTGAGGGGTTGCCTGCCATGAGTGAGTTAGTAGATCGTTTGAAAGTGTGTCAATAAATTAATGTGAACACAACGATGAAGCTCTACCTTTCCACCAGTTGGGACATCTGTCACATTAAAATGTGACATTGGTAATTTTCGTTATAGAAGGCTAGAGGCCTAGATGTTGCCCGAAAATATGTAGGTCTATTCAATTATAAGTACATACAGCTTGATTCAGAAAATGTCTGCATCAAGTTATTCACTCTCCATTTCGTCTTCACTTCCATCCTTTCATCATCTCCCGTCCCTTTCTCCTATTTCCAGCTTGCGATCGATGCACAGTTATCCGCCATTGAATTTCGACCCCGTGGTGAGTGGTTATAGTTCCTGGTGGTAGTGCTGCGTGCCTTGGGATCTCTCATAGGACCTAGGATTGAGACACCGTGGTGATGCCTAAGTGGAAAGTGTGATAGGATTCGACAAGGTCATTCTCAATGAACAGTGGATAATAAACATTTTTATCCATTCATAGTTTTGTGCCCAAGGGCAGGACTTTCACTGCAAACCCAGTCTTCTCCAACCTTTCCTATTTTCTCCCTTCCTCTTTGTCTTCGCATAGGCCTATGTGTGGGTAATAGATTTTGTATTCAAAGAAGCGATCAATTGTACGTTAAAAAGTCTTAAGGCCCATTCACAATGAAAATTAAACATAACCGTAACATAAACACAGAAGTTCGCACCCAGGCTACCAAATGGGATCATTCACAATGATTCACATAAGCATTGACATAAACATTACCGTAAGACGTTAACATGACAGTTTGCAAATTCCAAACTTTCATGCTTATGCTTACGTGATTTGCAAACAGAACACAATCGTGGAGCGCTGAAGTATACGACAGAATATGAGGGAATGGCGTCGTTGTTATGTTTCCATGGTTACCAAGTATGTTTGCTGTTATGTTTATGTTCCCATCGTGAAAGATGGTATGACTTCTTGATTTTACTGTAACGTTAAGTTAACGCTTACATTATGTTTAATTTTCTTTGTGAATGAGCCTTTACAGCAATATCTTTCATATGATGCAAAATGCAATGTATCAGCAGAGTAATAAGATACTTAATACAGGAGTCGAGCTGTTTTAGTACATTCTACTACTACAGCAATAATAAGAAACTGAATGGTTATGTTGGTAGATACCGACCTCTAGCCTGCTGGGGCATCGCTGTGTTTACCCGGACAGCTTAGGCGCGAACTTTTAGTGACCGGGGTGTCCACGATTTTGATTGTATGGACAATTCACTCGTTTCTGGTAGGTTAGTGAACCTCTTTTGTTTTCATTACATTAGAGAGCTGCTACTTGGTTTCTATGGATACTACAGGTGCAGATAAGGGTTTTTTCTGTTCGGGAAGGGCGTGGCTCCATCATTAAGTCGCCCATCAGCTGATAGTAGCGCTTTTAGCGGAATTAATTCGTAACAGCGGCGCTATCTCTGTCTGCGTGCGTGTCTAGGCATCATCAACCAGAGCGCACGAACCATCTCGCTCCTGGTGGACTCGCACTAGCGCCCGCGACCAAGAGCGGCTTAAGTGGGCACCTGTCCACGCAAAACAGGTCCAAGTCCACTGGAATCTGGTTGAAAAGCTGTCGTGTGCGAAAGTCAGGGTTGCAACAGGCTTCATTGGGGATCCCCGCTACTCCGCGTACTACCCAGACATGTCCCACGAGATGTCCGTAGAATGTAGCGGAAAACTTTTGTATCTCAACATTTCTAGCAGAGGAAGAACTCCACGCAGCAACTCTTCAAAATGACGCCGACATCAGACAACTGGCAACCGAGCTGTTTCCGTCTTATATGGAAATTCACCCTTCTTTGAGTTCTAATTCCTCCGTAAAACAATGTGCAACTGCATCAAGACACGCCATTTTAAATTGCATGATGCGAGATCAAATTCCGGCTCCGGAATTCACGTCTGGCACTGATGAAGAAGACGTGTGTATAACGAACACACCCGATAGATTTAACAGGATATCTTTGCTCGACGTGTGTATAAGGAACACACCCGACAGATGCAACAGGAGGTCACTGTTAGCAATGTTGTGTATACCGAACACCTCTGTTAAACCTAACACAAGTTCTTTGCAAGGCGTATGTATAACGAACCCACCCAATAGATGCAAAAGGAGAGATCTTTGTTACATGTGCGTATACCAAACACAACTGCTAAATGTAACAGGAGTTCTTTCAAAGACGTATGTATAACGAACACATCCGATAGATGCAAAAGGAGAGATCTTTGTTACATGTGCGTATACCAAACACAACTGCTAAATGTAACAGGAGTTCTTTCAAAGACGTATGTATAACGAACTCACCCAATAGATGCAAAAGGAGAGATATTTGTTGTACGTGCGTATACCAAACACAACTGCTAAATGTAACAGGACTTCTTTCAAAGACGTATGTATAACGAACACATCCGATAGATGCAAAAGGAGAGATCTTTGTTGTACGTGTGTATACCAAACACAGCTGCTAAATGTAACAGGAGTTCTTTCAAAGACGTATGTATAACGAACACATCCGATAGATGCAAAAGGAGAGATCTTTGTTATACGTGTGTATACCAAACACAACTGCTAAATGTAACAGGAGTTCTTTCAAAGACGTATGTATAACGAACACATCCGATAGATGCAACAGGAGAGATCTTTGTTATACGTGTGTATACCAAACACAACTGCCAAATGTAACAGGAGTTCTTTCAAAGACGTATGTATAACGAACACATCCGATAGATGCAAAAGGAGAGATCTTTGTTATACGTGTGTATACCAAACACAACTGCTAAATGTAACAGGAGTTCTTTCAAAGACGTATGTATAACGAACACATCCGATAGATGCAAAAGGAGAGATCTTTGTTATACGTGTGTATACCAAACACAACTGCTAAATGTAACAGGAGTTCTTTCAAAGGCGTATGTATAACGAACCCACCCAATAGATGCAAAAGGAGAGATCTTTGTTACATGTGCGTATACCAAACACAACTGCTAAATGTAACAGGACTTCTTTCAAAGACGTATGTATAACGAACACATCCGATAGATGCAAAAGGAGAGATCTTTGTTGTACGTGTGTATACCAAACACAGCTGCTAAATGTAACAGGAGTTCTTTCAAAGACGTATGTATAACGAACACATCCGATAGATGCAAAAGGAGAGATCTTTGTTATACGTGTGTATACCAAACACAACTGCTAAATGTAACAGGAGTTCTTTCAAAGACGTATGTATAACGAACACATCCGATAGATGCAAAAGGAGAGATCTTTGTTATACGTGTGTATACCAAACACAACTGCTAAATGTAACAGGAGTTCTTTCAAAGACGTATGTATAACGAACACATCCGATAGATGCAAAAGGAGAGATCTTTGTTATACGTGTGTATACCAAACACAACTGCTAAATGTAACAGGAGTTCTTTCAAAGACGTATATATTATAACGAACACGTCAGATAGATGCAAAAGGAGAGATTTTTGTTATACGTGTGTATACCAAACACAACTGCTAAATGTAACAGGAGTTCTTTTAAAGACGTATATGTTATAATGAATACGTCAGATAGATTCAGGAGATCTTTGCTTGACGTGTGTATTGAACACACACGATAAATATAACAGGGAGACTTTCTTAGACTTTTGTGTACCGAACCCAACTGATAGATGTAACACGTGATCTTTGCTAGACGTGTCTATACCGAACATGCCTGCTAGATGTAACAGGAGGCCATTCCTAGAAGAGTGTAGCCTATGTGTAGCAGACTTGCTAAGCAGTCGCGCTGGATCCGCAGCAATTCAATCAAACTAAGTACTCGCGTGTGTGCAGATCTGGAGGATTTGAGGTTTAGACAAGATATCATATATCTTCATACAGTAGGATAATGCCCGCCCTCTCAGTGACACACATTCAGTGAATACGCTTGTACTTGAATTCACTTACCATATCCATGAGGCCTCAAGCCCACTCACAGAGTACTGCAGAAGAAGGTATTTGTGACTTGTTAAGCCCTGTATGAAATATTGTTGTTTTCTTCTAAGGAATTTAAACTTTTGTTTCTTTACTACTATGCTACTCCTGCGACTGATTGTTTCCTGATTTATAGTTCCTGATGTATATGTTATAGGTAATAAGATCTACCGGGCATGATAGCCTTGGAGACAGAGTGCCTTGAAATCAAGAGATCCGGGATTCGACTTCTCGAGATTTGATCTATTGTGACAGCCAGAAGAAAGTACGTCCAAAATCTGAATTTTGGGATATGGTGAGTGAACGGTTCACTTTGCATACAGCGACTTCTTTTGAGAATCGAAATATATACGCAATAAACTATCCCTGGAATTCGGGAGTACCACCATCAAAACTAGCACACAAAACTACATGTGAATCAAGATCTGTAACTGCCAACCATTCGTAGCTAATAATATTGATTCTTCAATAAACATTGCAGTAGCTATCTTCCCATCAATCATGATTCCTGTCTATACATTGTCACCATTTTGTATTCCTAAACCTTCTGTCACAAAGTGAGTGTAATAAATGACGTGTTGTTTTCTTAGTTCATTTCCTAAACTGCTGGAAGTAAAGTTTTCATGTTTCAAGGGTTTGATGTCCCGTGTGTTTCCTCATGATTTACTTTCTTACGCCTAGTTCTCAGTTTTAATTTCCCGTGACTGAAGCAGTCTATTACTGTTCATTTTGTCTGAGTTCTCTGTTCAAAGTTACATCTTCCCACACAAAATTTCCAATTTTACTGAATATGATAGCACATAGCCCACAAAGTTGAAGTCAGTTACTTTGCTTAAAAATCCTCTGTTTGAAGTTTGACTACTTCGCTCTGCTAAGATATCGCGAATGACGAAGCTGGTTTTTCCAATGATATCTCAAGATGTCGTTAATGTAATTCATAAAACCCTTCTAATAGAACATGCTCGTTTTCAAAATTAATTACTATATGGTTGCTGTGTGCAACGAAAATATTATAGTGTAAGTTTACACAGGATTTTCATTTCAAAACTTCTCAGTCTAGAGGCCTAAATATTTATTCCAATTCAATTTAATTTAAAGAAAAACCACGTCAATTTAGATATTGCGAGGCCATGTCAAAACCAGTGATAATAGCATTTCAGGTTTTACTACTCAACCCCCCTTAAAAATTTCAAATGGCACCGCTATACCGTGATACTTAAATATTATGAAGAACTATTCAATTGTTTACACATCTGATTCATTTGTTCTCACGTCTTTGTTTTCTAACGTTTTCTAAGAAATCTTTCCTAAAGACTTTTTTCTCTTACATTTCAAGTTTTATTGCGAAAATGTTGGCTACTCTAAAACCTCAATAATATAAATAGTGCCAGAAGCGTGACGTGATATTCGTAATAAAAACCGAGTCAGCACAGACAGCTGTTCAGGTACATGTATCACGGGTCAGAGTTCGAAGTGACAAAAATGTAAAAGGGGGGAATTTGTTGTTCACATACTAATATGTCATTTGGTTACGAATTTATATCAATTATAACATATTCGGGTTTATACTTTTCCCTGTAAAGTTATTATTATTATTATTATTATTATTATTATTATTATTATTATTATTATTAAAAATATTTAGGAAAATTAATAGTCTTGCTGATTGTCATTTACTTCAAAACGATATACATGCCATTCAACGTTGGTCTTATTATAACGGTATGAAAATTAATATTTCTAAAACATGCGTTACCTCTTTCTCTAGGAAGACAACTACATTAAAGTTCAACTATTCGCTATCGAATGCCGCCATAACCAGGAAGGACTGTATTAAGGATCTCGGTATATATCTTGATTCTAGACCATGTTGTTTATTTACTTAATCATTCACTAAAAATGCTTGGTCTCATTAGGTCTATTACTTATTCCTTTTCCTCTCCTGATACACTACTTACATTATATCATGCTTTAGTAAGGTCTAAGTTAGAATATGCATCTGTTGCGTGGAACTCTATTACTTCAACTGATTCGGCTAAACTAGAAAATATCCAAAGAAAATTCATTTCTCTTTGTGCGTTCAGATTTGTACCTAACTCCTCTTCTTTAAATTATGAACTATCTAGCAAATATTTTAACTGTACCAGTCTGTATTCGAGACGTCAGGATATTGATTACACTTTCTTCAATAATGCTATTAATGGTGTCATTGATTGTGATTCTTTTATACATAATACCTACCTTAGAACTCCCGTGAAAGGTTTTCGTGGTCAAAGAATTTTCTTCACTAAATGATTTAAATCCCTTTCTCCAATTGCCAGGTGTATTAAAAGTGCTAATTTGCAATATCAGATTTGATTTTACTTGTGCATGATATATCCTTACTTGTTATTTAATATCTTTTATTATTTGTTAGATATTGCCATTTATTTGTTGTATTTGGACAATGGTTAATGTTGACCATTATATTGATTTTATTTCATCTCACTGCCATTTTCTGTCATTCATTCTAATAATCATCTGTTCTGTTTTGTTTTGTTTTATTTTGTGCTAAACTGTAATTGGCTTTGTGCTGTTGTTTTGCACATTAATATTCGAAATAAATAAAATAAATAAATAAATAATCATTATTATTATTATTATTATTATTATTATTATTATTATTATTATTATTATTATTATTATTATTATTATTATAAGCATCCATATTAATTACTGCGACATCTAACATGGTATTTTCAATTTCTGTACCACGATAACTCTTCTTATCCCACCTTACCACTTAATAAATACTATACAATTCATATATCAATTATAAGTAGGATTATTTAGGGCAAAATTAAATAAGTTCCTAATTTCTCACGCCTTCTATTCTGTAGGTGAATTCATGACATTCAACAACACTGCATGAATATTTCTTTCTTGTATTAAGTATCAATACTAACCCCTTGTTGTACTAGTAGACTATATTGTAAAACTCTTCTGTATATATTTCAACTAGACTGTGACTATAATTAAGAGTTTATAGTAAGTCTACTATTAAGATTTTGTTTAACATGTTCCATATTCTAGCTGCAAAGCGATGCACGAATACCATGGAATGTAAAATACAATAAATACAAAATCGCATTATGAAAACAACAATAGCAACAAACGTTTATATAAAAAAAGAAACTTATCCTTCCGTATTTCTGGCATATTTCTAAAATAGAAAGAGAGACAGTCTAAAATGTTTTAATATGCTACTCTTATATTAATGTTGAAATCCGGGCGATATTTACAAACGGCATTCAGATTAAGTTCACCGCCACCGGACAGAAAATAAAAGTAGGCTAACTTTTCGGACATGCAATTTCTGGAAAATATATCGCTATTCAGGCCGATGTGGTGGTAATTATATTAAAATATAATATATTCAGAGAGGGGAGTTTTCTTTCCTGGGTTGAGACTGAATACAGTAATGCAGGAGTTGGAAAAAATCTCCAGGCAGCAATAAAAGTTTATTTTTTATTTTTGTATTTTACATTATCGCTCTTGGCTCTAAGTCGGAGTTGCTGTTCTCTCCAGTAAGGAATGCCGTATCACACACGATGTCAATCAGTGATGACGTCACAGTGACAAGCATGGCACAAAAGGAATTATCAGCTGGAAAACAATTATAATGACCGAAGACATTCTTGGGGGACAAATCCCGATCCCTAAAGAAGAAGTCTTCGTCTGAGCTAACTGGACCGAAGCGCATCTTACGGGTTGCTTTGTAGCTGCAGGGAGGCATGAGTTACGCACTTAGGCCCTCCACACACTTGGCGAGTTCTCGCTATCACAGATCACACCTCGCTATGATCATCTATGCACTGCCTTCATGCAGAAAGCATTTTTCTGATTATAGTAATCACTCGTTGGAGGAAATATTATAGGTTATGTATTTACGTATATTGTCGTACTTAAATATATAACCTGTAAGTATATTGTCGTACTTTACGAATTACGTACGAACGCTATGTTGAATCTGAGTATTCAGATGATGAGGAAATGGAGTTACATGAACATATTTTGTTAATGAAAAGAAAAACTAGGCCTGAAATTAAAGCCAGAAATATCTGAAAATCACATCGTATCTTACGAAAATAAGGGCGAGTTTTGAACACTGGTTTCGATTTGAATGATGATACGTTTAGGCGTTATTTCAGGTTCAATGGACCACAGTTCTTTTTTTGCCATTCATGATATGATAGAGAATTCTTTGCTATATTCTGATTAAAATTACGTAAACTGTTAAGACATATAGATACATTATTTAAAATGTTTAATCAATAGTATTAAATCTCATCAAAATAAAATATAGCCCTATTTATTTTCAGATAATCTGATATTTGTCTCCAGATTTCTTCTTTAAATTTCGTGTTTTTATAGTTTTCATCCCGTGTATCCTATAAATAGGCCTACAGGTAACATCGTACAAGTTCGATAAGTTTCTGACTGCAATTATCAGCCATCTTTCCTCATTTTCAAATAAAAACAATACAATTCATCGCCACCTGTGATATCTTTTTCTACATTCAATCATCATAAAGAATATAAATGTCAAACATCTTTGATAAATGTGTCAAGAAAATTCGCTGAGCTACCGATTCCAGCGAGAAACTCGCGCGAGGTTTTTGCCTCGAACGAGAATCTCTTCCAGTGTGTGGACGTCCATTTGAATCCATGCTATTAATTTTTTTAATTTTCTCGCAACACATTTCTCGCTGGCGAAAACTCTGCCAGTGTGTTACGGGCCTTACGCACTGCTAAGACGCTCTCCTTCCTGGCGCGGACAATAAATCCGCCGGCGGTGATATCGAGTTCCCAGTGATAGCATTAATCAGGCGGGTTGCCGGGTTCAAGGGGCCTCACTTAATGTGCATGTAATTGAAATGAAGGTGAGGAAGACGGAGCGAGTCGGTAAGCATGCAAGCTGCGTTGCCGACATCCAGGGACTCCAGTGTGCAGCAGAGGACCAACGTCAAGGTGGCTGGAATGAAAACTGCAGTTGAACTCTTGTTTAAAATGGGAGCAGATTCTACCGCAAGTGAAATGCACGGTTGATCGTGGGTGCAAGTTCTCTTTTCATGTGCTAGATGTCATGGATATCAGATACTGTCATACTCTGAGGAGTTTAGTCCTGAGAGGAATGCGGTTCCGACTAGTCTAGCGCGGTACTGGAGTGGGAGGGAACAGTGACAGCGGCAGTCTGGAAGGAAGTACAAACATACTGAAAACATTCGCAAATTTACGAGAGCAGTATGCCTATTAGTTTTCTAACGTATTTTTGGCGAGATAGAGATACAACCATGCGTGTTCAGAGAAGGAAAATATCGCAGAAAATTGTATTTATTTATTTATTTATTTATTTATTTATTTATTTATTTATTCTGGTGAAATTAAGGCCATCACACCACCAGAAACACAAATATAATAAAATAAATAAAAAGAAAAATCCTAACAAAACTACAATAATATAAATGAAAAGAAGAATCATACTATAAAATTTAGTGATTAGTAGAATTGAATTAAATGTGTAAAGTAATCAATTTAAATATACTGTACTGCTGAACTCACTTAAGTAAAACTACTTGATTTGTATTTTAAGATATCACCAAAAAAATTATTTGCGCATGACATTATAGGAATCTGTTTTTCACGATACCAATCACACATATTCTAAAATTCCAATAGAATAAAACCAAAAACTTTTCCACAGCATGTTACCTTAAAAATGACTTGTAACGGTGAAATATTTAACATGAGTAATTCATATAATATTAACATAGCTGACACCAGGGAGATGTTTGAGCAAAAACTGTGACAATATATTTAATATATTAATAACAAAACCATATAGGCCTAGGTAAACAATATGTATATGAAATATTCACACACTACTACAAACTGAAGACAGCATATTTTTGGACGATTAATACTTCCCACTCCGCTCGGCTCGGCTTGGCTGTAGCAACAAAAGAATCTACCTGCAACCCCCCGCACCGATGGCAAGAATACCTCAGGTCCAGCGCTAAACTCGTCGGAGGAAGACAGTAACTAGAGTTACCAGCGAACGAAACGAATTCAGTTTCCTCATCTGTTGTTAGAGTGTGTCTCAAAACACAGAAACAGAGTCCCGTCATTTTTGTGCTTGATACCAACTGAGTCCCAGACTGAGATACAGGAAATCCAGGGGTGTGAAATGAACGGTAAGCTGGCACTAGCAATTCAATATGAAGAGTATTAGAAAATTGAGACAACGAATTACAGAAGATGGAAAATCTGAGTGGGTCTGTTGCAGGGTCACATTGAGTGGAGTTACAATTCATTGTAACCATCACAATCCTATATATTATTTTAATGTACCGAAGTACATATGATATTTCCATGCAGATATTCTGCGTCATCATACGATGAAAGAGTAATGGAACTGAGAAAAATTCTCTCCGGCGCCGGGATTTGAACCCGGGTTTTCAGCTCTACGTGCTGATGCTTTATCCACTAAGCCGTCGGATCCCGGCCAACTAGTCACTCATATCGAGTGCACCTCAGCACATGTATGGACTTCGGACCTATGTTCATAGACATCTATGACGTAGTGCAGAGGGCGGCCACTAGAGGGAACCCAAGAGTTGGAGCTTAATCTAAGACGATTCTGGCCGGCGTCGGAGTTGTATCCGGTGTGGCTTAGTGGATAAAGCATCAGCACGTAGAGCTGAAAACCCGGGTTCAAATCCCGGCGCCGGAGAGAATTTTTCTCCGTTCCATTACTCTTTCATCGTATCACAATCCTCCTTCAAGCAGGCCTAGTGTGTGTCAGTGGACCCGGTTGAGATGTTTAGGTTTTAGCTTAGTTCAGGAAACGACGTCAACCAGCTGGTAGGCAGCCTCAAGTATTTACAATGAAGGAAAAAATAAAATCTTACCCATGGAAATGTAGGGGCCTATTCTTATGTAGGTTGTATTGTAAAATTAGGTTATTTTATGTTTTTTTATTAATTGTAATTATTGTGTTAAATTGTATTGTGTCATCTTATTGTATTGTATATTGTATAATTGTATTATGTATTGTAATTTTATTGTGTATTGTTTATATTGTGTATACCATTGCCACCGGGTGCTTGCCCACTTGCAGTGCAAATAAATATATGCACATAAATTTTGAGGACAAAAAATGGTAGATGGAATGACGAAAGTGCTCAATATATGCTCTTGAATATTCAAAATAAATTAAAATATTCATATATGGCTAACAACGCCAATATATGCAAAATATACAATATACGACTTTTTTTTAACCTATACTGCGTTAAGAGTTTACAACATATCATTGGGTATACAGACGTCTTCTTAACGGACATCCTTCGTCTTTGTAATATAACTCAGATAAGTTATTTACGTATTTTATAAGGTATATAAAATAACAGAAGTAAGTCTAAACCAGTGGCGGGCATTCCTGCGGCATTGCCGCAGTGACGTCAGACCTCAGCGAAGCATCAACCTTACCCCCTACCTTCCCCTTCCCCACCCCATGAAAATGTCGTGGCGGATTATACTGGACTGCTGTAGCCTACTTCGGATCTTAATTAGTGATACAATGTCTTTCGCAGAAGTATCTGAATCGAGAGGATATCACACTTACAAGAAAGGCGGTTCTTTCATTCCTCATGTTTAGGATCAGCTACAAATATTCAGGACGCGAACTTAAATAAGTACATCCTTAAACTAGATCACCTGTTATACGAGTTCAAAGAACACAGATTCAGTGATTTTCAAAGGATGGAGAAAGATTTCAATATTTTTGTCACTCCTTTTCATGTTGAAATTTAAAATGTTATCCCAAAATTGCAGTTAGAGGTACTGGATTTGCAAAATGATAGTTTATTGAAAGCAGAATGTGAAGGTCTACTGGGGGTTAAAATGTTTAAAAAGCTGTCCCATACTAGTCTACATATCCACTGCTTAGACAGTTTGCTTAAAAAATAATGAGTATGTATTCATCAACCTACCAGTGCGAACAGCTGTTTTCTAAAATGAAATTTATGAAGTCTAGCCACAGATGCCGGTTAAAGCGATGCTCATCTCCTTGCGCAACTGAAAATAGCATGCACAGATATAAATCCCAATTTCGAAGAAATTGCTTTGAAAAATGATTAATTGAATATCACGTGAATGAACTCTTCTAATTAGGCCCACATATGGTAGGAAGAAGTGTATTGGCGTAACTGTCTGTAAATCCGTCACTGCACTGTAGAGTGCAACCCCTCCCACAGTATGTAGTTGCCATTTAAATCCTGTCTTGTAGGTTGCGTTCATTTTGCCCACCACTGGTCTAAATACTGCAACTAAGCATTGTTTGAAATATGAATTCTTTATATTGCTTATAAATAGACATACCTATATTACTTTATTTGTTCTTACAATGACAAAAAAATGCAATATATACACTCAGGGACAAAAAAACCGGACACTTTAATATTTGCTGGTATTTTGCAAAACATTATCTTCTCATACAATATTGTGGTAGCCATCTGTTGTTATGGAGACGTGTATACATTGTTGATTGTTTTTTGTTTTATAAACAAGCCATTACAACCGAATATTCCAATTTTGCTTTCGGAGTCTCAGCTATAACAATTTTGTCTCAACCATTTTGTGCTTCATTATCGTTATCATTCGTTATTTCTTTATTTTTACATTTTCTGAGTTTAAGTGGGGTTGTGACATTTGTCTTAAAACAAGATGCGACCTGAAGATGTGGCTCGAGCTGTAGCCCTTTACGATGATGGACGCAGTGTACGTTACATTGCAAATGTTATGAATATGGCTAGAAGCACAACCCATGATGCCATAAAACGGTATAGAGAGACCCTAGAATAATACCAGAAGACCAGGTTCGGGTCGTCCAAGAGCTACAAATCCAAATGAAGACAGGTATATGGTGTTGAGAGTTCTTAGGGAGCGCAACCTGCCGGCTACTAGTGTAGCCCAGCAATTTGTTAACATGCATGGACGCCCAATTTCGGCCAAAACAGGTAGAAGGAGGTTGAAAGCAAGTGGACTGATATCAAGTAGACCTGCAACTGGTCCCAGACTTCTCAGGATGCATCGAGTTGAACGACTGCGTTTTGCAAATGATCACAGGGATTAGAGAAATGGACAGTGGAGCTGTGTTCTGTTCACCGATGAGTCCCGTTTCAATCTGTGCTCACCTGATGGACGTGAAAGAGTTTGGAGAAGGAGGGGAGAATGATTTTTACAGTGTTGCATTTCCGAAAATGTGCCGTATGGAGGTGGTGGAGTGATGGTTTGGGCAAGAGTGTGTACGGATGCTCGTACAGAGTTGGTTTTTGTTGAAAATGGAAGACTAACAGCTTATAGGTATATAAATGAATGTTTGGCTGATCATGTTGTGCCATTTGGCCAATTTGTAGGCGATAATTTTGTTTTAATGCATGATAATGCACGGCCGCATATTGCCCATGCGGTCGGAGATTATCTTCAAGAAGTGGGAATCCATGTTCTTCCATGGCCAGCAAGGAGTCCAGACATGAACCCAATTGAACACGTGTGGGACATGCTGGGACGGCGTGTTAAGAATAGACGACCGAGACCAAAATCGTGACAAGAGTTGAGGCGAGCACTTGGCGAAGAATGGGAACTTATTCCTCAAGAAGACATTGCTAACCAAATTGAGAGCATGCCAAGACGTATGGATGCAGTTATTCAAGCCAGAGGGGGTAATACCCGTTACTAAAAAGAGTTTTTAATGTTTAAGGCAGCATAAAATGAAAAAACAGTTAGACCAAACGATGCCATAGTTATACGCCCCTTGTAATTTTTTGTAAATTTTCTCATCAGAGATTTTTTTTTTTTCAAATGTTGTCGTATAAGGTGCTAAATGAAACATTATTTTGTTTAAATGGGTTTTGTTTCATTTTGAAATAATTGGCAACAAAATACAAGCAAATATAGAAGTGTCCGGTTTTTTTTGTCCCTGAGTGTATTTGTGCGAGATCGTGCGTATTTGCTTGTTTTCCGCACAGAACCAATACGCGGTAAGTGTGAAATACCACATTCAGTATTCCCAACGTAACACACATAACAATTTCCCTCTTCTTACCGCTTAAGCGCGACATTCATTTTACTGCTTTAGGCTTTTAACATATTTTTAGAGACGTTTAACATAGTAATAATTATAAATTGGAAACTTACCACTGCAATTTCACCTAAATTGCAATGTTAATTATTGTTTTTAAATATTTGCAAAAATTAAGTAAAGTCTACTACTCCACAAAACTTATTGCATTCCTGATACAAGTAACATTAAGGAAGCCGTGAAAACATCAACAAGATTCTAGATACCGATGTTATTACTGCAATATGTTATATAAATAATATTGTTAAAATATTAAAATGAAAAATAAATCATTATATAACCTTACCGTGTGTTTTAAGTTCGCATTTATAGACTGGGGGAAAAAAAGACAGACGTATATCACGGCATGCTGGAGTATAGTAAACACAGAAAACATTTTATAGCAACAATGTTGAAGAAAGATATTTTGATTTTCCGAAGTTGCCGTCACTAAACAGAACCCAACATGGAGATTTCATTGCAACTAATTAGAAATTCGTCTTTCAGGTATGTAATAAACGATCTTCACACAAAATAATGTACGATACACGAGCGGTATGTTTGTTTTCATGTTCTCGGAAATTAAAAAAGCTCAACTACGTTTCGCTTTTTCAATCTTTTCCTCGACCATGAAAAAGTCAACATACCGCTCTTGTAACGTATATTACTTACTATTACTTCTGTTATCTTATACACATTAGGAAACATGTAAATAACTTATTTGAGTTATATTTAAAGAGAGGAGATTACCGCTAAGATGCCTATATACCCAATGGAAACTCCGAAAGAGATGGTAGGCAGAGATATACCAAATTTTCAGATGTAGTGCTTCCCTACATACCACTCAGGTTCAGAAGTGGATTCCTCCATCTTTAATATAAGTATCCAACCTCCTATGCATAAGCTGAAGCGGACTCGTCTAGCTTATTACTTGCACAGCCAACTTATCTCATCAGAGTATGACGTCATCATTTCCTGTCATATGTACATGTTTCATTTGAAAACTGTCAGCCATCGGCTCATTCAATAACAAGAGCGATGGTGCTGCTCCTATAGTCAACTTTAGGAACAACATCTCACAAAAAGTGTTACATGTTTTCCCAGTTCGTAGGTCAAGTAAGATCAAAAGACAAATATTTATAAAATAAAGAAACGGGTTGCTGGACACCTCACAGGTGAGGTGCGTGTCTTGTTTGAGAAGATACTTATCATCTTAAAGTCGAGCGGTTTGCTTCCCAGCAGGGAAGTTGTTGCCAAGCAACCCTTAATGCCAAAACCCAAACAAACTCGTGCGCCGAACAATTAGTAGTTTCTGCACAAATGTTGTGGGCACACAGCTGCGATTAACCCTTCTGCGGCGTGTATCCAAAACACGCAAACAAACAGTGCGAACATTTCTAACGAAACGGCACACGATAGTAGGCCAAATTTAACTACAGCATATTATATCAAAAGTAACAAAGAAATGCAGTAGGAATTTTGCCTGCTACCCTCTAACACGAACAGGGTGCTTGGCAAAAACTTTCCTAAATACAGGAATTTTACTTGAAGCAAGTAATGAGATAGCTTTGGAAGTAAGTCTCAAAAAGACAAATTATATGATTATATCTTGTGATGAGAACAAAGTACGAAATGGAAATTAAAAATTGTAAATTTATCCTTTGAAGAGGTGGAAAAATTCGAATACCTTGCAGCAACAGTAACAAATATAAATGACACTCGGAAAGTAATTAAAAGCACAAATAAATATTGGAAATGTCTGCTTTTATTCGGTTGAGAAGCTTTTGTCGTCCAATCTCCTTTCAAAAAGCTGAAAATTTGGATTTATAAAACAATTATATTCCCGGTTGTTTTGTATGGTTGTGAAACTTGGATTAGGTGCATTAAATTCAGACGTTTGAAATGGGCAGACACGCAGCACGTACGGGCGGATCCAGAAATGCATATAGAGTGTTAGTTCGGAGTCCGGAGGGAAAAAGACCTTTGGGGAGGCTGAGACGTAGATGAGAGTTTTCTAAAAGTAAATAAGAAATAAGGCCATCAGGCATTCTCTTTCCCTCTTCCAGGGGATTACAACAGCAATACGAAGAATTCAATTAAAAGTGAACTTATAATTCATATTAATTTTACAATAATTACTAAAACATTACCTCATTAATAAAGACCAGACAATTGATTGTAGAAGTTAAGAACAAAGAAAGAATTATTTACTGAAGTAGAAATTAAACGTAATAATCATATAAAGATAAAATTATTGGAGATTATAATATTTCACGCTACAGAAGAAGGAACTATTCACAAAAAACATTATCTGAACGAGTCTCAATTACACTTGAGCCTATACATATATTCATTCACTCACAGTTTTCCGCCCAAGGGCAAAACTTTCACTACAAACCCAGCATTATCCAATCTTTTCTATTTTGTACCTTCTTTAGTGTCCTCATATGATCCAAATATCTTAATGTCGTCTATCATCTGATATCTTCTTCTATCACGAACTTTTTTCCCGTTCACCATTCCTTCCAGTGCATCCTTTAGTAGGCAGTTTCTTCTCAGCCAGTGACACAGCCAATTCCTTTTTCTTTTCCTGATCAGTTTCAGCATCATTCTTTCTTCACCCACTCTTTCTATCACAGCTTCATTTCTTATTCTGTCTGTCCACTTCACACGCTCTATTTTTCTCTACAACCACATTTCAAATGCTTGTAGTTGCTTCTCTTCACTTCGTCATAATATCCATGTTTCTGCCCCATACTATATGACACTCCACACAAAGCACTTCAGTAGTCTATTCTTTAGTTCTTTTTCCAGAGGCCCTCTAGAAGATGCTCCTTTTTCTACTCGTATTAAAAGATTCCCCTGTCATTGATATCCTCCATTTTGACTTCCTGGCAGCAGCTCATGTTACTGCTTATAGTACACCCCAAATATTTGAAGCTGTTCACCTGTTCCACTGCCTCATTTAGAATTCGCACGTTTACCTTCTTAACTTTTCTTCCTGTGACCATGGTCTTCGTCTTGTTTGCATTTATCTTCATCCCATACTGGTCACAGCTGTCACGTAGCTCCAGTAGCATATCCTTCAGTACTGTCTGCTCTTCTTATAACATATACTGTACATATTTATAAGTATTTCATTGATGCTTACATGTTTCGAAGGATGAATCTATCTTGTTCTTCAGGTAAAGAATGGAGGCCTAAGAGGTATTCCAAGGGACGATGACTCTTTCCTCTCTTTTCGCTTCTATACGTTATATACGTATATACAATCTTGGAAACATATATTATTTTAATGTACCGAAGTACATATGATATTTCCATGCAGATATTCTGCGTCATCATACGATGAAAGAGTAATGGAACAGAGAAAAATTCTCTCCGGCACCGGGATTTGAACCCGGGTTTTCAGCTCTACGTGCTGATGCTTTATCCACTGAGCCACACCGGCGTTTATTCCGTCGGATCCCGGCCAACTAGTCACTCATAACGAGTGCACCTCAGCACATGTGTGGACTTCAGTCCTACGTTCATAGACATCTATGACGTAGTGCAGAGGGCGGCCACTAGAGGGAACCCAAGAGTTGGATCTTAAACTGAGACGATTCTGTCCAACACCGGGATGGGTATCCGGTGTGGCTTAGTGGATAAAGCATCAGCACGTAGAGCTGAAAACCCGGGTTCAAATCCCGGTGCCGGAGACAATTTTTCTCTGTTCCATTACTCTTTCATCGTAATTTTGGAAACGTTGTGATCTTTCTTAGCAACGTTAAAGTCTTGATACAGCATACGGGTACACACCTCTGCACTCCAGAGAACCGGTTTCAAATCAGACCCGTTCTAGTGGAGTTTGCAGTGAAAATATACTATGCAGAAGAAGTTGTGTCCCTTCCCATGCTATTATTAGATCATTTTGACCAGAAAGCTGCAGCATTGAGTACATATGACGAAGGAGCGGACCGGTTTAACATCTCCCTTCGAAAACAGGTAGGCTAATAAGGAATTTAACCCTTTGGAAGACAGTGTTGATATAATCCCCGGCACGCTGTAAGTTATGGCCTTAATTTTATTGCAGTAAGTTGCCTGATGCCATTACATCCCCCAGCGCCGATCTAACTTCCCGGCCGCAAGTTCCCAAGTTGTAAGTGAATCCCCGTAATCGTGTCTCGGGCCGACCGACCGGCCGACCGGCGGGTGTGATGTTCATCTGTTCCTCACACCTGCTTCAGGCTGGTCGACGAGTAATAGCTTGGGACAAGAAAGTAGGGATAATTTTGACATAATCGTCATCACTGGTCACTTAGTTTTGCTTTAAGAAAACAGAAGTCATTTAATATAGCGGAAGATCTAACAAGAATGAGTGTGCAACGAAGGGCGGTACATCCTTGAAGCTTCTTATGCATAGTTCAGTATATACAGGGACATCATTTTATTTTTACTAACATTTTTAATATTAACCTGGATATACCTTTGGATTAATGGTTCAGAGCCGGAAACACAGTTTGCTACCCCCGTCCACGATTGAAGTTCGGTGATACTGGCGTGAAATACAAACAAATCACTTTACTAGGTATGGGAGAGAAGAAAAGTAGTTCATCCATTTATGTAAACTAGGAAATATCGTAATTCTGAATTTGATCATTTTCATTAGGTTTTTGTTTAATCAAAATACAGTACAGTATTAACAATGAGTGTTTTTACTCACGAACTGAGCTGTCCATGCGGACGTATTCATTATGCAGTGTATATTACACTATCTACAACACATTAGCGTACACTATAGAGAATAAAGTTAAATTGAAAAATAATCATAATATGGATATTTAAACACATTTTTTAAAATGGTGGCCGTTCATTTCGATACAGGCTTCAGTTCTTTTGTGCATATTATCGCACTATAGACTAGTGCATCTAATTCCAATTACCAGTTTCGTCCTTCGTACTAGTAACTCATGTTGAAATAATTCTATACCTATTATATAAAAGAGTACCTTACGTACTGTAAATTTAATCTTCACTTCTGCCCGACCCGCACAGATAACATTACCCAGACATACTATCTACTGTCCGTCCAAGTAGGGTCGTAGAAAGGGAGGAAATCACGTGACAGTTAATTACTTAACGAGGCCCTTTTATTTAAGTTGTTTTAAACAGTTCTGTAATATTACGTAGACGTCCAATTCCTAACAGGAATTAATGTTCTCAGAAAAGAGCTAAGACAGCCCAGCCACTAGCTGGCGAATAAAAGCTGGTGGGGGAAACCGGGATATGACGTAGGCAAATGGACGGCAGTACCTGTGCGAAATTGATGCAATAATGAAAGCTCTTTCGTCATTGGAAAACGTGAACATATTTTTGGAACGTACTGTTTACTATGACCGTAAGGCTACTATGACTGTATATGCGGCCTTGGTTCTGTGTGGAGCACGGTTGAACTTCATTAGTAGAAGGGGTGGGAGTGAAGTACATTAAAAAACTCAGGTACAATAAAAATTGAAGTAAAAATAAAATGATGACCTTGTACAATACTCCTCCAAGCCTAAAAGTGATACTGTTCGTCTTTATCATAATACTTACGGAAATTCTTAGGATTTATTCGCAAGGCTGACAGAATTAACATAATTTCCGACCCCCATTTTCACTCATGCAAAAAGATTTTGGAGAAAAAGAAAAGCTTTAAAGTCAATTAGATTTAAAGTAGGAAATTACATCGTAACACTTTTCTTCCGTCTGTGGCCATGTTAAAGAAACAACCAGAACGCGCTAGTTAGCCTACAACCGCTGTAGACGAGTTTAACTTCCAGCTGCCTGAGTGTGGTGACGCGGGAATCATTCTGATGATCGAATGATTAGAATGAAATTGTAATGAAATGGTGGTGAAAATAGTAATGATGATGCATCAGTTTCAGGGAAAGCATAACCTCTGTTGGTACACAACAAGTTACTCACCCTTCCAGAAGACACGCAGGCCAAGCGGATGACCCTGGAACATAAACAAAACACTAATTACAAACAAGAAGTCCTGATACCGAGTCTCGGTCCGACCCCGGTTCGCAACAACCCTTGGAAATGTTCATTATTCTCAGTGGCGCCCTGTGAACAACGGCAGCAACGTGAACTATCGGCTTTTTCGTCCATATCTATACCTAAGCTTTTGTAACTATGCGAGAGGTACGGCGCTGCCACACTACAGCTGACGAGACCTGCGCACCACATCTCACCCCTGACTATTCTGTACTACAGCTTTAAGCACAGGATTGTCACTCCATGTGTTAGCATGCGCAGAACGACGTCCATGTTTAGACATTCCACACCAGCGCTACAAATTATTTATAACAGTAACACATAAATTTGCATATAGAGTGTTAGTTGGGAGACCGGAGGGAAAAAGACCTTTAGGGAGGCCGAGACGTAGATGGGAGGATAATATTAAAATGGATTTGAGGGAGGTGGGGTATGATGATAGAGACTGGATTAATCTTGCACAGGATAGGGACCGCTGGCGGGCTTATGTGAGGGCGGCAATGAACCTTCGGGTTCCTTAAAAGCCATTTGTAATGTAAAGTAAAAAAGTAACACATAAATTACTCACGTGATATACAGCGTTTGGAGTTTAATATAGTACATTATTCAACGAGCTTATAATGCTAGTAATTAAGACGCGAGTATGTTTATGAAACGAGCGCAAGCGAGTTTCATAATTTTCATACGAGCGTCTTAATTACCATTATAGTCAAGTTTCATACGACTTTTTATGTTCGACCATATTGATTTTTTCCGGCAATTGGTGAAATGGATTTGCGGGAATGTGCTTTGTGAAAGGCTGAAAGGTGACGGTGAATTGATGTTAATTTGTGTGTTGTTTTTCCGACTGAGTTTAATATTGTCCAATCTCGCGCTAGTTGTCTTTCGATTGCATATCCAAGAATAATCGATACTTGCGCTTTCATATTGGTACAATTGTATTTTCTGATTGGTGGAACACCTGAACTTTAATGAATAGGTGTACTTTAATGAGGTCCATTAAAGGGCTGCTACCAGGTGTATAATTACTACATTCCGGCATGGTCGAGCATAAAGTATCATTGCGTGTATTGGCTTCTTCTTAGTGGTAACCCCCCTGTTTGTAATATAACCTAAATAAGTTACTTACGCATTTTCTAACGTACATAAATAACATAAGTAAATGTATTCCATTTATTCGGTTATTTGAAATACAGAGTGCCCCAAAAGTCTCCATACATAGGTAATGTCAATTCAAAATATAAATATCACATAAAGTGTTCAATATAACGGCCTTCGAGAGTCAGACAAAGTTAGTGAATGTGTTCGAACCTGTTTCAATGCAAAAGCTGCGACATGTCCGTCGTCACATGACGAGTATCGACGAAAGGGCTTGCGGATGAAGGGTTTTGCGGTAAATCAGGAAATGTGAAATGTTGGCGATTTTATAGCAGGCACCGTATTTTACAGGTGGCAACTGGGACTACAGAACTGTCCAGGCAGAGAAAAAAAAATTAAAAGTAGAAATGTTCAAGTTAACGTTAAACATTTGGTACACTATTTAAAACGCAAAAATTTTCAGAGATTAAAACTTGTTTCTCTAGATAGCGATGTTTCGTGACATTCCCTGTTTTGTACCGATACATCTCAGATGTTGAGAATCCCTAATTTCCTCCTGGAAGGCCTGCAACTTAAGGTACGCACAAAGGTAGATATCAAGGTGCGTGACATCTGGGGAGCGGGTTGCCCACTGTGTGAACTTTATTTAGAACTTATATTTCCTAGGTATGGAGGCTTTTGGGACACACTGTACAACAAACTAATATAATTATGTCTATTACTGTTTATTAAAAATACAGGGACATCACTTTATTTTTACCAACATTTTTAACATTGACCTGGCTATTCTCGGAAACACTGTTACCCCGTTCCATTACAGGAGTTTGGTGTTACTAGTGCAATATGTAAACAAATCATTTTACTGGGTATAGGAGGAGAGAAGAGTAGTGTATCCACTTATGTTACAGGGAAAGACGATATTAGGATTTTCAGTTTGATTATTACTTTTACGGTATTTTATCAAAATACAGTAGAGTAGTAACATTTTTTTTTTCCACAAATTCAACTCCTCAGGCGGTTTTATTCATTATAAATGGCTGCTTTATTCAGCATATTACCGTACTTTCGGTAACTCTAATCTTCACTTCTGCTCAGTCCACACAGATAAAGTTATTCAGTCATGCTACACACCGTACCTGTGCGAAATAAGCAGGGGCGGGTACAGTATTTACGAAGAACGCGAAAATCACGACATAGGCCTAATAGGCTAGATATACAATATATTTTTACTAATCTTTACGAATTAAGTGATTCTGATTAATAATATGCGGATAAAACAATCACAACAAATCGCGAAATAGAGTTCTAATAGCGAAATATGAACACATTCGCGAATTATTATTATTGTGTCGTTTTATAGCGAATTTCATATTCTGAGTTCTTTTTTCGAACATTTTTTTTCATTTGAATTTGTTGCGCATTCAAGTAGGCTACATTACACAGTATTCCAGGTGTTCTGATTACATTAGTGAACTCAAAAAAGGAGAATTCAACATTTCACTAATAATATGAAACTATTATTTGAGGGCTGCAAGTTTGTTTTCCGATTTTAATGAATGTGTGTTAAATAAGTCCCAATCAACAAATATTGCTACTGCCCATACCGCACCTTTACCAGAATCCAATGAATCTTTAATGTTAATTATTTGGAAAGTAATATTCATACTAAGTTAATACTCCAATTTCAAAATAGTTGTATTTTCCAAAATTTCCATTAATATCCAACAAGAGTACAAATCAATCTCCAACAATCTCCGCCGATACCAATATTAAAAAACACAAATTATAAAATTAATCTCCATAAATATCTGCCCCTGGAAATAAGCTTCAATAATATACGCTCTCCCTTCTATGGAAAACGCAACCATATTTCTGAAACACACTATACTCTGTACTGTTTACTTCACTGGTAGCAGACTTCGTTTGCTACAGCGGCCGTAAGTTTGTGTGGCTGACGGGAGCAGGAACATTAATGAAAGGGGTGGGAGTCAAGTACATTCAGAAACGCAGGTGCAATAGAAATGCAAGTAAAAATAAAGTGATGTTCCTGTATAAAACCTTTATATTTGAAGCAATGCTTACTTATATTACTTAGATACGATTATGTTATTTTATATACGTTAGAAAATACATAAACAAATTTATTTCAGTCATATTACGAAGAGGGGTATGTCCGCTAAGAAGACACCTACATACCCAGCGGTATTTTCTAAACTCCGAACGCTGTACAGTAACATCACAATTTTGTAACAACCGACAACACAGCAGCGCTTCACGTAGCAACAGCAGCAGCTGATGTAGAAAATGTTACGTTCTGATTGGTTCAGAAAGCCTCCGCAGAGCGCGCTTCAATTTTTTCATAGGAGAGGTTGCCAACACAAATAACAACTGTCAAGTGCATTGTTACAACAGCTTGGGTATACTATTTAGAGCAAAAGTTTGTCTTGCAAGTTGTTCGACGTCCTGGGAACATTCACCCGAGTAGAAATGTAGTGATCCTATTAATTATATTGCATTTGAACTGTAATGGCGTTCATATAAATAAACCGACAGTGTTTACTTTGGTCTAAAATATAAACACATTCCACAAACCTGGATCATAAACTTCTACAAGCAATGTTAAAGAAAGAACTAAAGTGTAAATCGTCTAGCCCAAACTGATTCTTCATACAACATCTTAATTTGTTTGCTTCGAGCGCTTTCTGAAACTTGAGGAGGTGGTGGGGGGGGGGGAGGAGAGAACTGACGAATGAATCAACTAGCCCCCTTTCTGTTTGTGTTGTTATTGTAGTAATTTGGAATTGGGAACAACATTAAGTAAAACGTTTGAAAATTATGTTAACACACTTTTTAAAAATAGAATTAAACAAGACAACAGTAACTCGACTTTTAAAATGAGCAGCAAATGAACTCTTAGCAGAAGTAGTTGTAGCAAGTAACTGCAAAATGAACACAGTAGTTCAAATTGCCCTTTGACGTCTGCCACAGTGAGAAGGTGACTTGAAAATGCTCATCAAAATATTATTGAATTATTATAATTAATTCTGGAGAAAATTGCAATAATAAAATTCAATTGCGGAAACACTAAACAAGTCCACACCTGTGGAGTAACGGTCAGCGCGTCTGGCCGCGAAACCAGGTGGCCCGGGTTCGATTCCCGGTCGGGGCAAGTTACCTGGTTGAGGTTTTTTTTCCGGGGTTTTCCCTCAAACCAATTGAGCAAATGATGGGTAACTTTTGGTGCTGGACCCCGGATTCATTTCACCAGCATTTTCATCTTCATCTCATTCAGACGCTAAATAACCGAAGATGTTAATAAAGCGTCGTAAAATAACCTACTAAAAAACACTAACCGACAACTTAAATCATTCACTCACGGATATATGCCTCAACTGTACTAGTCGTTAACTGAAGAATATTTCTGGAGAATTTTTTTATGTGTATTGTAAATATTCATAATTTAAATATGTGAATCGGTTATTGTTGAAAGGAACTAAGTCCGCTTTTCAGGGTGGTAGTCATAGACATTTCGCAGCACGCGCTACGAGCGTACTAAGCTAGCCTCGGCTATCCACTGGTTACTAGTACAGAATTCAAATCATATCCTATCGCTAACACTGGTTTATGAATACGAAAAACGCTGATCATCCACCGGAAGCCCGCGCTAAAAGTGTCTGTGAATACGGCCCTTAAAGTTTTGAGATAATCGAAAAATACTGTTTTGTGGATAACACTGTTCTACAAAAAAAAAAAATGAAATTCATTTTTCTGGGTATAACATTCTTGATTAACATGGAACTTTACCTCCTGAATTCAAATCTGTAATTAGTTTCTCTGTGTCACGCATAGTTTTCAAGTTATATGCAATTTCATTTTTTAAATAATTTTCGTTTCCACGCTATGTATTTATGTAGGCAAAATATGTAACCATTAATATTTTAGTCACTTACAAAATTATTTACAAACATTTTATGCACTATGAAACAAAAAAATAAATACAAGCCTCAATATAATAATTATATTATATGGAAAAACGTATTTAAGGTTAGAAAATATGAACAAAATACACTTTTCCCTAAGAATTTAAATATCTTATATTTTTCTGCTGTGTTCAATTTTGCAGTCTCTAATAATGTTCCAGCAGTAGTCAGTAAGAATCGCAGGCATCCATTTCCCTTCATACCGCTTTTCCATGGATATTATATCTTTATGGAACCTTTCACCATGTTCGTCAGAGACATCACTGCAGCTCTCAGGAAAATGATGTAGATGAGAATCTTGGAAATACACTTTTAAAGACATGTGACATCCTAGATCTCTATGTGTATTTATCATTTGTTGAACCAATTGTTCGAAGTCGTTAACTCTTTTTTCTTCCCAGAAAATTTTGCGTTACATTCTTGAAACAAGCCCACGCTCTTCTTTTGGTGCAAGGCATTGTTCAAAATCTGAATCCTTCTGAAGTCTCTAATTTTGGGACTCAGAAACACGCCCTCTTTTATTTTTGCTGCAGAAAAACGAAGAAACGTTTTTGAAAGGTACATAAATCCTCTTCCAGATGTGTTCATGGCCTTAACAAATTGTTTAATAAGGCCTAGCATGATTAGACTGTGTTTTGAGGCATCTATAAAAGTCTCCACTCCTGTGGCTCGTATTTGAAGTTCAAAATATTCATTAGATCACAAACATCATTGCAGAATGTCATTATGAGTTGAATTGTGCATATGCAGAAACAATATTTCATGTAAACAAACAATACTCACTTCCTCTAACAAGAATTTCAGGTTAAACTCAAGATTTCTCTCTCTCTCTCTCTCTCTCTCTCTGTTAGAATCTGTCTATTTTACTTCTATGATTTAGGAGGTTTCTGTGAAAGAGAAATATGTAAAGTTTTACACATTTTATATAGGCCTACCACAGATGTCGGAATATTATGGTTGAAAATGAATATTTACTCACATGGTAAGGAATGTCTCCATCATCCAAATAATGCCAGTTTAACTCAATTTTAAATCCTGTGACAACGACTTGCTTATTAACATAAAATTTTACTAGCAACAGGAATGCCACAATTTGAAAATGAAAACCAATGAAGAACAAAATTAACTGTAGGCAACTGTTGTTAAGCAAAGTTCACCATCTTTATCACAAACTTAAAATGTAAGTTAAATGAGACGTATATTGTCGTTAACTAAAAATCTGTGCCTGATAGCGAATTTCTGTTTTCAGATTTGAATTTGCCATATAAAAATCCTTTGGAATGATATATTTTCATATAAGAAAAATGACCCTTGTAGAACAGTGTAATCTATCGAAGATTAAACCAACATATATTGTACACATAAAAAATATGTGTACAATATATGGTGGTTTAATCTTCGATAGATTATCCACAAAACAGTATTTTTCGATTATCTCAAAACTTTAAAAAGTGGACTTAATCCTTTCAACAATAACCGATTCATGTATATAACTCTTGTATTGATTAAGGCTGGTTGAGTGGAAGAGAAGGTCTTATGGCCTTAAATCTGCCAGCGAAAATAAAACATTCTAGTCTATTCTATTCAAATGAGGTAAACGACCACCCAACCAGTTCAGAGGTAACGTGTTCTCAGAAAGATGACGCAGCTACAGAATTTCGTTACCCACTCTAGCTCTTCAACTTATTCATCTCGACGCTCGGTTGACACAAGTTCCACAATGACCGAAATTTCATGCAAAATATTCTTACCACTTGAAAACTAGAACAAACACTTATTTCGTAGTGCTAGTTCATTGCATGATGCCTTATACCATGCAGCTACGGCGAGGAAATTTCACTTCATACATAGACTACATGAATTCAATAGATAGCGACGGTGAACACCCTCTCAGGCAGCTCAGCATTTCCCGTCACCATAGTTACAGCTGTCTGTAGGTACCCACGATGATTGCTCTGTTTATAATACGAGTTCCCCGTCCCTGCAGCCAATACACAAGTGAGGGTAACATTTAAACTGCATATCGACGGTGTTGAACAGCAACCTCATATGCCAAAAAACATTCGATTTTATAGGAGAGCGAGAAATATTTTAGTATTTTGATAAGGAATAAATATCCGACATAAAAGGCTATTTAAATACTTTCTTCTAAAATTTGTGTCCATGATTTGATTCACAATGTGTTTGCAGATTCCAGGACACTTATTTGATAGGAATCAAGTTAAATCTTATTTTGTTCATTTCTTGACATAGCTATAAGGTTGCTTTTAACATCATCGATACGGTGTCGTCTCATGAAGCGAACATTGGTTGGACAGAAAACGTTTCATGTGTAGGGTACCACTCATCTATTACTGCAGAACCTGAAGCAAAATTTATGTATTAATACAGTAATTTCGCCAACAAAATCCTGATACAAGTCTATCTACCAATGCGAAAATAAGTTTCTCTAATATTGTTCTGACAGCCATTCGACTGTTTAGTATTAATTAAAGTGATGCACACAGTTCGTTACTAGGGAAGATGTGCATAGCAACGGATTCTTATGCAAGTCCATCTAACAATGCGAAACAAGTTGCTGTCGTTATAACAGCGATTCAACTGTTTAGTATTAATTAATGTGATGAACACAGTTCGTTACTAGGGAAGATGTGCATAGCAACGGATTCTTATGCAAGTCCATCTAACAATTCGGAACAAGTTTGCTGTCGTTATAACAGGGATTCAACTGTTTAGTATTAATTAATTTGATGAACACAGTTCGTTACTAGGGAAGATGTGCATAGCAACGGATTCTTATCCAAGTCCATCTAACAATTTGGAACAAGTTGCTGTCGTTATAACAGCGATTCAACTGTTTAGTATTAATTAATGTGATGAACACAGTTCGTTACTAGGGAAGATGTGCATAGCAACGGATTCTTATGCAAGTCCATCTAACAATTCGGAACAAGTTTGCTGTCGTTATAACAGGGATTCAACTGTTTAGTATTAATTAATTTGATGAACACAGTTCGTTACTAGGGAAGATGTGCATAGCAACGGATTCTTATGCAAGTCCATCTAACAATTCGGAACAAGTTGCTGTCGTTATAACAGCGATTCAACTGTTTAGTATTAATTAATGTGATGAACACAGTTCTTTACTAGGGAAGATGTGCATAGCAACGGATTCTTATGCAAGTACGAGTACATCTGACATTGCGGAAGAAATTTCTGTCATTGTGGAAACTTTTCGAGTAGTAGTAATTAATGTGATGCACACAGTTCGTTAGTAGGGAAGATGAGCATAGGGAGTAAGAGAGGTCTTAAAGCGTTCATTTGTTATTTTGCTTCATTATGGAAGTGATACATTCAGACGCAATTACCCGTCAAACATAATGATTCTGACGTTAAATTACCTTCGCTGCATTATGGAGTGAATTTGAGCTCTGTTAGGTATTCTGAACGTAATCCTCACGGAGTACTGGAGCAGAAGGGCACCCAATTTAATTTACTTAAAATGAAGCTCCTCCCCGCGAGTTGCTAGCCCGTTTGTGTATCTGCTGGAGCTCGTCTTTCTGCGGAATTTCAAACTTTATAAAACAGAGCATTCAAAACCGCTCGTTGCTGAGGCGGTTGGACAAGTCTTGCTGTAACCCCGTTAATTTGAAGGAAACGTGAAAATAAATGGAGAAGGAGAAATATCCAAGCAACATTTGGTAACGATTCGTAGTATAAGCATGTCACTGGATACAAGATTTCTCAGAACTTCCACTGATCGACTTTGAACTGAAGGGAAGGGAAATTTGGAACCAATATAAACAAACATGCATGTTTTGTCCACAAGGTAGTAACAATGTATTCTCATAAAATACTGCTGTTAATGGCTAATCCAGATTAATTTTTCATTCAATGTTTCAACTGGAAAGAGATAACAATATTGCAGAACATCAATTGTAAAATAATTTGTAGTACTATGAAAACGAACATTGCAGCACTGAGGGTCGTTTGGTGGAAAATTAATATTTGGAATTTTTATTTAATTTGATGTGCTTCATTAATATTACGTGATTTTTGGTACTTCTAATATATTTTTTAATTGGAGTCCTTCCCGGAAAAAGGATGTAGGCCTTAATATCAAATTCTTAAAAAATATGTGATGTAGGTGGAAAAATTAATTTTAAAACACTTATTTATAAAAAATAAATTATTGCATTCAATGGCTGAAAAATTTGTATCCTTGTTTATTCATATGGCTATGACAGGAAATATAGACTTAATGAAATAATTTTCCTTTCTCCTGAAGCATGAATTACAGTTTTGTCGGTTACATCCTTATTCCTGGGAAGTCTCCAATAGAGCATTTCTTTTATTCCGTGAGCACAGTTCAGTTAACATTCAATAATTCCAGAAGTGTGTGTCTGACTTGCATTACAATGCCACTTATGCTGCTTACGTTCGTAGTAGCCAGTCGGTTAAGGCGCTTGCCTGCCTGTCTGAAGTTACGTTCGGGCGCGGGTTCGATTCCCGCCTGGGCTCATTACATAGTTGGGTTTCTTCCGAGGTTTTCCCCAACCGTAAGGTGGATGCCAGGTAATCTATGGCAAATCCTCGGCCTGATGTCGCCAAATATCATCTCGCTATCACAAATCTCATCTACGCTAAATAGTAGTTGATACAGCGTCGTTAAATAACCAACTAAAAAACGTTGGTTAGTATTTGTTCATATTACGCCACTCCCTATTTGGTATAACTCATGAAAGTTTCCACGTTTGCAAACATATATATTTTTTTTTACTACGATTTATGAAGAACCACATTTTCTTGGACGAATTTCCCACTTTCTCACTAGAACTTTGAAAAATTTACAATATTCATAATTTTATTGTGACAATGTACCTCTACAACGACAAAGCTAGGACAAATAATGATACCATAAGAAATACATATAAATTAAAAATTAAAAGAAAAATAGGAACAAGTTTAAAAAGGGCAGTATATCGTTCTTTTTTTTTTTGATGAGAATATAGCTATGAATTTACAAGACATGGATCTATATCCTGTAGTTTTATCAATATCAATATAACGTAGAAATTAAAAGATACATATTTATTATCTTTCTCTGTTCCTTCTTTGAATTCGAGCTAAAATCTTGGCTAAGTTCTTTTATTTAAAATTGTGAAGATAAATTACATATTTTAAGCATGTTTTCTTCCAAAACAACGCCAATCTTCTCCTAAAAGTTTGTGTCATTGTGCATATCACTTGAAAATTGCCCAGTCCTCTGATGAAAACGGACTGAATGCGTTTTGGGGTCACACCCTGGAATTGTTGGTTATGCAAATAAGTAACAAGTACGCTTTGCTACAAAAAGGACAGAGTACTTGACAGTTTTATTGTTGCTGCTACAGTTTTTTAAATTCCCAGTGGCAGGTTGAATCCGTCTACACAGAATTTTGAAATGGTTCCTCTCGAACTATAAAACAATCCAATCACTTCAATTTTCTGAGTAATATCAAGTTTGGTCTGTAAATATTCAGGTGTGGGTTCGTATAGTCGGTTTACAAGCAAAACACATTAAGTCAAAAATATTACTTCTCAAGAATATGCGTTTCAAAGTTCTTGACAATACTGAATCCTCAAAATATTATTTTTGGTAAGTTATTTCTTTTTATGTGTATTTGATTATCCAATTATAATTCTATACACGTACATTATATACGTCTTTTTCTAAGAAGTAATATTTCTTACTTAATGTAAACTGGCTATAGTCTATAGGTAGGTTGTTTATCCTCGCCTCTTGAGCAGTACAAAATACTTGTCTTGGATTCCATAGCAAGATTCCACTCTGCAGTGACCTACAGTGTGTGGAGTTGCAATAAGTGAAATTAAACACATCCAGTCATTTCAAAATAAAGTCCTACGAATTTCACTCAATTCTCCTTGGTTTTTCCGTAACAGCCAACTACACAGAGAAACTGGCATTGACACAGTCAAACAGTTTATTCATTCACAAGCTAAGAAGTTCTATAGCAACCCAGAAAATGTTCCAGGCGCCATCCACTACTCTCTCGGAAGGAAGTCCACTTTTGCCACCAGAATCAAGAGCCGACTTCCAATGGACCTCACATTGTAATCAAAATTTATCATCTCACCAACCTGTGTAAATAATTATTTATTAACAATTATTTTTGTTCATTGAGGAGCCCAATCTAGGCTGCCCTCAATTCAGTGTCATGTATTGTATTTATATTTTTTAGAAATGATCTGTATAGCGCTAAATGCGCTGATCGATCAATAAATTATTTTAAAAAAAATTTTCAAGACAAAATCAACGGTTCAATGACTTCCTAATTATATTTTTGTGCTTGACGTCCTCTTTGTCTTTCGTGGCAGCTCACAAATGGTGAGAAGATTTCTAAAATAAAAAAATAGTCTTTACTCCTTAAAATTTGTCTTCCTGTAATAAGAAAGTGATAACTAGAACATTACAACAACGAGAACGCATACCCCTTTCTTCCCCCTTAGTAGCCCTACGTACTTGTACTGTTACCCAATAAACTAACAAACAAGGAGAGGGGTCCTTGCTCGCGTGGTCAGCATGGTGAGGCTGCACTCCCCTATCTGCCACAACTGGGAAATGGAAAAATTCACACGGGAAATGATCTTGTTCCACTCTTGCACTACATGGAGTCGTGCCCCAGATACCCTCGACCGGGGGTATCTAGTCCAGTAGCCATTAGCTAATTCGCCCCCCCCCATACCATTTTCCTGTATTCCGACTGAAACCGCACAATTGAATTAGTTAATGCGATAGAGGGTTTAAAAGAACGGGCGCGGCGAGGAGGGGGTGGAAGAAAGAAGTAAGGAAGCGGCAAGATGGAGCTCCACGGGAGGGGGAATGTTCTGCGACTAATATGCCCTCAGGCGCCATGGCAACCGAATAGTAAACAAGGTACAAAAAGTGGGCGTGGTCCATTCCAAACAATCCTGCACTTTGCATGGCTTTTCTTCCATATCTGATCGCCAACACAACACTGCAAGAAGAGTGCTGACAGAGGATTGTGACATCCCAAATGTCCTCCTTTTGTTACGTAATGTTGGGATGGATTAAAGCAGGCATGTCCATTGATGCCCATAGGCGCAAGCGCGCGCTTTAGAGCTCAGGAGAGCCTAAGCACTTTACAGCAGAAAGGAAAGAGACAGACGAAAGAGGTGGTATATGCCGCTTGGTCGAGCTATATTCAGGGATGGCCAGCACTGATTCAATGGATAAAGGGAAGAGAACTTATTAAAACTGTATCCATGTTAATTTTTAGATTTGTCTGAGAAGTATAAGTGCATTATAAGAATGTAAGTTTTAATTTTAATGCTCATTTTTCACAAGTTTTTTTTAATTCAAAAGAAATATTTTCTCAACTTTTTTTATTGAAAAGTGAAATTTTCAGTTATAGGCCTATTTATTTAGTAGCCTTACGGAATGTTTTCGTAAATCTAATATACCGTACATACGCAGCTATTCCTGAAGATAGTGGATTACAAACTTTGAAAATATTGACATGGAAAATGTTTGTAAGGAAATGAATCAATAATTATTCACAAAGCAACTACTGTTACATCATAAGCAAAAGATATGTGCCCATGTGTTGTAAAAATTCAGCTCTATACCTTCAGCAGGTTTCGAGAAAATAATTTAATATTCTGATGATAGGAAGTTGCTCACAAATATCACCTTAAAAAGCATAATGCGATATGAGTTTTGTTATGTAATATTAGTTACACTTAAAACAGATACAGTACCTAGGTAACTTTGCTTTGTACTGTAATATTGTTTTGATTAGTTTATTGATTACTTTTGTAAGGCTAAAGATACCATCAATATCAATTCCAACTTATCATGTCATACTCAATCTCCAGTTTTGGGATATCTCTTTATGAATGATGTGTTTCATCCACTTAATACAGTAT
Organism: Periplaneta americana; assembly: GCF_040183065.1. Lineage (NCBI taxonomy): Eukaryota > Metazoa > Arthropoda > Insecta > Blattodea > Blattidae > Periplaneta > Periplaneta americana. The sequence goes on along the minus strand of NC_091131.1, from coordinate 1,899,703 downwards.
AGTTGTAGGGACTATGGAATTTATGTGAATATTGCTTCTTAACTCTTTATTATGTTATTAACGTTTGTGCGAGATCGTACGTATTTGCTTGTTTTCCGCACAGAACCAATACGCGGTAAGTGTGAAATACCACATTCAGTATTCCCAACGTAACACACATAACAATTTCCCTCTTCTTACCGCTTAAGCGCGACATTCATTTTACTGCTTCAGGCTTTTAACATATTATTTTTAGAGACGTTTAACATAGTAATAATTATAAATTGGAAACTTACCACTGCAATTTCACCTAAATTGCAATGCTAATTATTGTTTTTAAATATTTGCAAAAATTAAGTAAAGTCTACTACTCCACGAAACTTACTGCATTCCTGATACAAGTAACATTAAGGAAGCCGTGAAAAAATCAACAAGATTCCAGATGCCGATGTTATTACTGCAATATGTTATATAAATAATATTGTTAAAATATTAAAATGAAAAATAAATCATTACATAACCTTACCGTTTGTTTTAAGTTCGCATTTATAGACTGGGGGAAAAAAAAGACAGACGTATATCACGGCCTGCTAGAGTATAGTAAACACAGAAAACATTTTATAGCAACAATGTTGAAGAAATATATTTTGGTTTTCCGAAGTTGCCGTCATTAAACAGAAACCAAGATGGAGAGTTCATTGCAACTAATTACAAATTCGTCTTTCAGGTATGTAATAAACGATCTTCGCACAAAGTAATGTACGATACACGAGCGGTATGTTTGTTTTCATGTTCTCGGAAATTAAAAAAGCTTAACTACGTTTCGCTTTTTCAATCTTTTCCTCGACCATGAAAACGTCAACATACCGCTCTTGTAACTCATATTACTATTAAAACACAAGTGCAATATTAAGAAATTGGCGTTAGTACTCTACTTTTGTTTTACGGACAATGTAGAAAATATCAAAGAAGCCATATAAAAATAACGACATAAAATTTCACGTTCCCTTTGAAGTTTGTGCACCACTGTTTTCTTAATCCAACAGGCTACTTATTCCTCCTAGCATACCTAGCGCTTGATGCCCGCGCACGACGTCGAGGTCAGAAAAATGCGCTTGCTTTGACATCACTGGAGTAAAGGATTAATTAATGCAACAGGAAGGATGGGGGCACTCTACAAGTTAAACAGGCATACGAGCGGGACGGATCGTATGGAGAACCAGGGAACGAGTACAATGGCAGGCGAAGTGATTATCTCATGCCTCCATTTCAATTATACAATCAAACCAGATACCCAGCTGCTGAAGCCGAGAACTAGCAATTTACTTATTTCACGTGTTAAAAATGTATGTTTTATTAAAAATATAAAGATTATATTAATCGTTTCTCTATGCTGCATGTTAAGCACATGTACAGCAATTCGCATTCTGAAAATACGAGTATAACAGACTGTTTAAATTCACGAAAAATCTGGAGAGGGCAGGCCAGTCAGCTGACGTCAGCAAATGGCGAAGCCAATTCCTGCATAAGGAGATTATACTTAATGAATGGATGGGCGGGTGGGTGGGTGGATGAATGGATAATGAATGAATGAATTAATTAAAGAATTGGGAGGAGAAACATTTCAAACGTCACTGCAAGGGATACTGTGTGTGAGTTCCAAGTGTGCTGCCCACTTGTCTCACTCCGCTTCCACTGAAAACGTGAATCTCTCTCTCTCTCTCTCTATATATATATATATATATATATATATATATATATATATATATATAATTTGAACTGGTAATGGAAATTACGGGAAAACGGCTGAACGGATTTTAATAAATGGTCCCTCATTTTGAAAAAGTTTTTCGGAAAAATTGTAGTTTTCAGTGAAATGTCAATTTACCTACATAATTTTCCTATTTTCCAAAATCCATCTATCGTCAGTTTTGAGAACTAGCTTTTGCATTCAGGAGAAGCGAAGCCAGCATCAAGTCGGCCGTGTTGCATTAGAGAATAAAACAAAACACACACTACAGTAAACAATATTACACGAAGGCCATGATCTGCAAGAATGCTGACATATTTAGAGCTCAAATTGAATTGGTTATTAAAAAGTTAACTTACTAAAAATAATTTACAGGTTCGATTCTGTGGTGTGTAATTTTCTGGGTACAGCTGTGTATTGAATATTAAAAACCACAAAACTTGAGGTGGTTTGATGACATTATTACCATTAGAAATGAAATATTATTGTAGTTAATGCTGTGATGTGACTATTTTTCATTAATTATACATGTTAATGCTATATTGATGATATGAAAGTGAAACGTTTTGGGGTTATGTAAGTAGATGTGGAGAATAACTTAAATGTGATTTTGATTTCCATATTTTACTGAGTGGCGGCTATATAGTGAAAGTTATAAAACTTACGTAAGATAATAATACTATTAAAAATCAAATATGTTTATAGTTATTAATCAAGTGGGGTTGGGTCTTTTTCATATATTTAATGGCGGTGTGTTGTAGATATTTATATGCGTGGTTCTCTTCAGTATTGGCTCGAGAGAGAGTATCTTTCATTATTATGGAAGCAAATAACTTTCAGAATGTCTGGTATTCTTCATTGAAAATAAATCTGAAAAACGTTTATTTGAACGTCTAATGAACTTAGTTTGCAGCATTTGCTGCACAAGCCACTAGTTAAATAGAAAGTGCAGCGAAACGGACTGCGTGGAGAAGCTGAGCTAGTCCTGCACTTCTAAGACTAACGTTCAAGTTTACATTCCATGGTACAACGTTACAATTTTTCTGTTCTTATAGGTCGAGTACAGACGTTTGACGTAAAAAGGGGGATATCATTGTGGGAAGACTCAGCATTCAATGAGGTACTGTTTTCATCCCATTCATATACGTATATTTACATCAATTTATAATGCATATTCTCTTTTTTATTTGGTTTATTTCACGATCCTTTACCAAATGTGATGGTTATCTAGTGTCTGAGTGAAATGAAGGTGATAATGACAGCGAAATGATTCCAGGGTCCAGCGCCGAAAGTTGCCCTGCATTTGATCTTAATGGCTTGACGCAAAGCCCTTGAAAATAAACTCAACCAGGTAACGCGTCTAAGTAGCCGCACTTTTGAATCACCCTGTGTATATTAACTTCTTGCCGTACTGTATGTCTTCATTTCTTATTAAGTCCCTTCTTCTGGATCCTTTTACTCTTCTTAAGAATCTCATTTCTGCGGCTTCAATCTTATTTTTGTCTTTCTATTTAATAATCCATTATTCACTACCATATGTAGGCTAATGATGGATACAAACATTGTTTTGTACAACTTAATTTTAGTTTCGAAATAGAGTTAATTCTCAATTTTCTTAATTTACATGTATTTCGAGATTTTTTATCGTTGGCTTTTTGCGTGTTAGAGAACGAAACGTGATGATGATGTTGATGATGATGATAAATAATTAATAACCATAGAAACAATATCACTAACAATAACAATAAAAGTGTATTATTATTATTATTATTATTATTATTATTATTATTATTATTATTATTACAACTACTAGCCGTACCCGTGCGCTCCGCTGCACCCGTTAGAAATAAATATAAAGTAATTACATAATTAAAATAGGACGTTTGATCCAGGGAACATTCGTGTTTGATAGAAGGATAAATCGTTTATGTTACTTAAATTGTATTAAAAAAATTAAAATGCGATCATTTTGATCCAGAGACCACTCATTTGGTCATAAAAATTATTTTAGGAAATACAGGAAACGAATGCATAATAAGTTTTCTGTGCATAAGAATGTATTTTGATCTTACCTGTCCTCGATTCACTCACAAGTTACTGTAATAACATTATAGCATTATGTCCATCTAGAGAAACTACACTTTTCAATGGTGAATTAATAATTGATTATACAAATCGGTTAATTTAGCTTCCGATATTACTTCATACAAACACAGAAACATTCTCTGTAGGCTATGTTTCATAGCTTTCGATTGTTGTTGTCCAAGGCCCCTTATAGACGAAGTCATTTGTTTTTTATTTCATTACACCGCCTTAGATGGCGTTGTTATTGTAATTTTAAAACTCATTTATCTCATTAAATATCAGTCCTATGAAAAGTTTGCATGGAATAAAACTTGTCGGAAATTATTTTTAAAGAAACGTTTGTTATGTAATATTTTTAATGAAAATTAATAATAAGGGAGTTATTTAGATTTATTTCATTCAAGCCCCCTCATAACCCCCCTTTTAAATAAAATATTTTGAATGCCATATAGTCTAAATTCTAAGTTACAACGAACTTAATTTATATTCCAATTTTCATATAAATCGGTTCAGCCATTATCACGTGAAAAGGTAACAGACATCCAGACAGACAGACAGACAGACAAAAATTTCAAAAAAGCAGTTTTCGGTTTCAGGGCGGTTAATTATATATGTTAGGACCAATTACTTTTGGAAAATCGAAAATTACCACAAAAATTTCGGTTACAGATTTATTATTATTATTATTATGATTATTATTATTAGTATTATTATTATTATCTCTGTAAGTGTCTTTCTTTTATGTTCCCTCTTTACTGAGAATTTCAAGCGTCTTAAATAACACGGAAGGAAGAAATCGAAACCAGAACATGTAGCTAGCTAATCCATATGGAAGGCGTGACGCCAGCGCTTGTGCTGTTATCGTTCCTTGGATACGGACGGCTTCGTTCCACGCGGCCAGCTACCTCAGCCATACAAAAGGGAGGAAGATAAATACGGCGCAATAACGAGGCATCATGACAATTGAATAAGCACAATGCGTCTCTAACCGAAATTTCTATGGAGGATTCGTCTTAGATATTACATTTGTCTTGCCGAACAAGAACTTCTAATTCGCAAAGAGAATTTTCAATGAAACGGTTGGAATTCTTATTGTCTCACCCTGGCTGTAGTGTTGTGAGACTGAAGCTACAAGCAAAACAATTACATGGTAATAAATCATCACCAGTGGCGGCTCGTTACTATAGACGTGAAATGCCTGTTCTACTATAAGCAGAAACTATAATATGACCTACAGTATGTACACAAGGATATTCATTACTAAGACTCGGAAGTTGATGACCTAAAATGACAGAAAAATGACCTTAAATTTATGAAATTATGACTTTCAAATTTATAAAATAACAATAATTTTAATAGTAAAATCCAGACCAAATATTATATTTCCATCTGTGGTAAATATACTGTATATCCTCACCAGACTCAGTCCCCGACAGTCTGCATGGTTTTACTTTCGGCATTTTTACGTCTGCTGACTGCGGGCATTGCGGTTGCAGTATTTCGTCTGTTACTTTTAAAGGGGGGAAGCACCAACACACGTGATCAGGAGGCAAGGCTGATGCAACCATAAGGAAAATTCTTGTAAGACGTAATCGAATTGCATCAGCAATCTGCAGTAGATTATGGAATATAGAGGACTACACCGTGAAAAAAGTACGTTCATAAGCAGGAAAGAGTAAAAAGTAGAATATACTTACTTACTGGCTTTTAAGGAACTCGGAGGTTCATTGCCGCCCTCACATAAGCCCGCCGTCGGTCCCTATCCTGAGCAAGTCCCTTATTTACTTATTTACTTATTTATTTATTTATTTATTTATTTATTTATTTATTTATTTATTTATTTATTTACTTATGGCTTTTAAGGAATCCGGAGGTTCATTGCCGCCCTCACATAAGCCCGCCGTCGGTCCCTATGCTGAGCAAGTGAAGTTTCGTAACAAGCTGTTTTTTTACGATGATGGGTTGTTAACCCTTCTTTATCGACTGCTTATTCAATACATTCACAGCTACTCTCCATATCTCGAGGCCGTCTCCTCTATCCGCCACCTGAGGAAGCGCCATGTTGCGGAAGCACTGCCTTATTGATTGAAATATAAATATGTTTGTATATTTAACGTACAAAGCAGTGAACTTGTGAAGTCGCTCTTCCATCATGTAGGGTCAGTTATGATATGATAATCACATTTTCTTTCATAAAAAATGGTGTTAAACTTCCTCCCTCTTCCATTGATTCTATATACTTCGTTTGTAACAAAGCAAACGTCTTTAACATAATATATTGCAGCATAATATTTTATTAAAGTCTCGTCAGTTGCAAGAGAAAACATTTGTAAATGATTACATCTCAGTTTTACAAAACATGTTCAAGCACAAGAATTTGGTCCTTTAAAAAACTAAACCATTGCAACAATTAAGTTTAACTATTCGGTCGGAAATGTTTGAATCTGTACTGTGTATTCCACAATTTTCACATCACAATCCGCCACTGCACACTTCTCAAGCGCAGTTCCAAATTAATTAACGGCTACTCCTGCTTACGCGACAGCCTGCAACGCATCGAGGACGGAGACCGCTGGAATGGGGCACAGGGACAGCCTGGGAAAGACTGGAAAACCTAAACCAGAGGAAATGGAGGAACGTACGCCAATTTACTTATTATACCTAAAAAAAGACACATGTAGTACATAGCTAACAATGCAAAGAAAGCCATGTAGTATATCCAACAATGGACTGGTTATAAAAACACCCATGTAGTACATCCAACAATGGACTCTTTATAAAGACAGCCATGTAATATATCCTACAATGGACCGGTTATAAAAACACCCATGTAGTACATCCAACAATGGACTCTTTATAAAGACAGCCATGTAATATATCCAACAATGGACTGGTTATAAAAACACCCATGTAGTACATCCAACAATGGACTCTTTATAAAGACAGCCATGTAGTATATCCAACAATGGACTAGTTATAAAAACATCCATGTAGTACATCCAACAATGGACTCTTTATAAAGACAGCCATGTAGTATATCCAACAATGGACTGGTTGTAAAGACAGCCATGTAGTACATCCAACAATGGACTGGTTGTAAAAATACCCATGTAATATATCCAACAATGGACTGGTTGTAAAAACACCCATGTAGTACATCCAACAATGGACTGGTTGTAAAGACAGCCACGTAATAGGTCTAAATCCAAAATAGAAGACAAACCGCTTCAGGCAGCATATTATGCCAAGGACACAGCCTGTCCTCCTGGAGATGGATAAAACGGTAACAGTGAATGAGGAATGAGGTTAATTAACGCGAGAAATATTCCTGTCTCTTTAAAATAGCAGAAGAAAGAATGTGGAAAAAGGGAGCAATAAGTATAAATAAAGGGAGGAAAAACAAGGAAGGGGAGATTTAAAGGAAACTGGAAACAAAACAACTAAAAAGAGAGAATTGAGGTAAGTAAACGAAACTAAAAGAGACAGCAAAGTAAACATTACAGACAAGTATAGAAATAGACAAAGCAACAATCTCTCTCGTCAGCAAAAGATACATTTTCTCGTAAGTTTAACGCTTTTTCGGGCAATGAACTTCTTCACATTACCGATGACATTATTGCTTATAGTTCATATTCAACAGATACTAGTCCTGCTTGTGCATCGACATGTGGTGATTGTAACTTCACGTTTTGAATCCCGCATAACGATTTTTTTCGTAATACTAGACAATTAAAATAGCTGATGGCACAAGTTGTGCAGACGCATGTCACTAATTTTGCACAAATCCACATGGAATATCTGTTTATATAATCACGTCTGATATTACATTCCTCTTTATGAAAGCTACAAATTTATTACATATTCAAGTAAACGAGGAGTTTACAGTGTCAGTCGAAGCATATTACACTCCTTTTGTTCACTTGAAGGAAAAGGTAAGACGAACTGAATTTGTGTGTTCATCATTAGCAATGTAAAAAGGCCAACTCCCGCCTCTTCTGCTTACTACTGAACGCAAGAAACGTGTCGCTTTACCCGTTCGAATCCTCTCAATGATTTTCCCAAAGTGTACAATTTTCCTCGCGATCACAATGCATATCAGATATGACTACTATGTCCTTCGTTCTTTCATTTAAAAGTATCACATAGAGAGCTGGTTTGCGAGTTAGAGTTAGACGAAAGGTCTACAGTCATCTTCAGGCGCACGAAAACCAAGAACCTTGCCTAGCGCGTTAATTATTTCTCCCCCAAAAACGGAAGAATTTAGACGAAATAATAGAATAATTACGGGTATCTTTAATCCCAAGTTTCTTCTACCGTTGTTTTAAGTCCCTTTTTCTTTTCTTGACGGCTAACATGAAGATAGATTTTAAAAATTAATCCCTGTGTGAGTATAATATGTAGGCCTATTTATGTCTTAAAATTTCAGTTGGAACATCTTGCCAAACGTACAGTAGATACAGTTCTGTGGGCATTAGTTCATTATTGAGGACTGATTTTTTTTATTTTAATAGGTTATTTTACGACGCTTTATCAACAGCTTTGGTTATTTAGCGTCTGAGTGATATGAAGGTGATAATGCCGGTGAAATGAGTCCGGGGTCCAACACCGTAAATTACCCAGCATTTGCTCGTATTGGGTTGAGGGAAAACCCCGGAAATAACCTCAACCAGGAAACTTGTCCCGGCCGGGAATCGAACCCGGGCCACCTGGTTTCGCGGCTAGACGTGCTAACCGTTACTCCACAGGTGAGGACCTGAAGACTGATCTCGCCCTATTTCCGTAAGAGGAAGATCGCGAAAATGTTATGCAGATAATCTGAAGCAGTGGTCGTCAGCAGTCGCTGAAATAGGTGGAGTGCAACAAAATATGCTCCGTCGTGCAGAATGGATAGAGAAACAGAGACCTGCGGGTAAGACACGCTAGCTCGAGAGTGCAGTATGCTAATGACCACTGATCTAAAGGTATAATTTTTCTCTGTGAAGACGTTTACGGTTAGAGATTCATATAATTATGCAAAAACAATTAAGTTATCCGAAACAAAGGGCGAATCTTGCCCACATCATATATTGTACGAAATGGAAATATAAAAATTAGAGATTTATCAAACAGGTGGAAAAATTCAAATATCTTGGAGCAACAGTAACAAATATAAATGACACTCGGGAGGAAATTAAACACAGAATTAATATGGGAAATGCCTGTTATTATTCGGTTGAGAACCTTTTATCATCTAGTCTGCTGTAAAAAAATCTGAAAGTTAGAATTTATAAAACAGTTATATTACCGGTTGTTCTGTATGGTTGTGAAACTTGGACTCTCACTCTGAGAGAGGAACATAGGTTAAGGGTGTTTGAGAATAAGGTGCTTAGGAAAATATTTGGGGCTAAGCGGGATGAAGTTACAGGAGAATGGAGAAAGTTACAGAACACAGAACTGCACGCATTATATCCCTCACCTAACATAATTAGGAACATTAAATCCAGACGTTTGAGATGGGCAGGGCATGTAGCACGTATGGGCGAATCCAGAAATGCATATAGAGTGTTAGTTGGAAGGCCGGAGAGAAAAAGACCTTTGGGGAGGCCGAGACGTAGATGGGAGGATAATATTAAAATGGATTTGAGGGAGGTGGGATATGATGATAGAGAATGGATTAATCTTGCACAGGATAGGGACCAATGGCGGGCTTATGTGAGGGCGGCAATGAACCTTCGGGTTCCTTAAAAGCCTTTTGTAAGCAAGTAAGTATATGTGTATATATCTTATGCAGTGTCTCCCACTTCAATCAGATACGTCTGGTAACTGGTGTACAAAACGATATTTCCATGAGAAGTAATAGGCCTGTATTAACATATGCCCTGGACCTGTACCTGTTATAATAAGGGGCTCGAAGTACGCTCCATCGACATTAGACATCGCTACGACCGTTTGACAATATTCTGACTAAGATCTTCTAATTCTTGAAGAGAGAAAACTTGTATCGCTTTTGTAATGTGCTTTTCATGGTAATCGATCGTTCGAGAACTCTTTGAATAAACTTTGCCTTTGAGACCTCTCTTTAAGTTAAAATCGCAAGTTGATAAATCTGGGGACAGAGGAGGCCACAGATATTTGGTGACAAGCCTCTTCTTGCAAAATACTTCGTTAATACGGGCGGTACTCTGATTGGATCTGTAGGCGGTCTCACCATCTTTTCCGTTCATTCTGCATAGAAAGGCTCGTATATTTCCAGATATCTTACACCGTTAAACAATCTGAGACAAAAGCCAGTTGCAATAAGCAACTCGTTTAGCTCTGGCTCTTTCAATTCAAGCACTGCAGTCGCTCAGAGCTCTTTCAGCGCACGATGGCTTACTTGCTGATTTTCTGGTTATGTTCCCGCAGGACGGTTATTCTAAACTCCGGAAGAAAACTGAACCAGGTAGGCCAAATTGTCCCAACCAGTATTTAAACCCGGGTCTGCCCGTTTCACGGTCAGACACAGCGGTGGACTATCATTGCAATTAGACCCTGCCCATACATTAGAGGTGTAAGGGTTTCATGTGCAACACGATGTACATCAATATCTTAAGTATATTTTAAGTAACCCATCATTTTGTATTTTTTAGTTCGAAACAGCCGAAATACTCAACTTTTATAGCCAGATAGATTAGGAGAAAACAATGTAGACATAGCCAGACAGACGGCATCGAAATCGTCTTTCTCGGTAACAGGAATGATGAAAAGTATCTTTCCTTGGAAATATTTACATAGATTTCTGCAGCATCGGCAAAGGGAGAAAAAAAAAAAAAAAAAAAAAAAAAAAAAAAGATCCGTAAGATTGAGATAAATAAAGAAAAGTTGGAGAAGAAGAAAAGTAACATGTCTGTCGGTTCAGACCAAGTGTAAATAAATAGAACGTATCACAAGACCTCGAAAAAGACAGAGGAATTCAGGAGATTCGACAGGGCACAACCGGGAAATTAGGAGAGTTCGTGTGCCGTACCAGCGTTGAAGTCTAACAACAAATATAATGTAAATGTGGAGTCAAACCTGGCCTACCGCATAGATCAGATTAATCTTATGGATAAAATGAGCTTCTTGAAAAGATAGCCTATTTAACTACACTACATTCTATCAGAAAACGAACGAAGACATTAGGCACGAGGTGAATGCCTGAAAATATAAAGAGGAACCGAAGAAGGGGCTGTCACACCAACATGAGTCCAAAATAAGCCTCCTGGCATAGACCGCGAAGAAGAAGAAGAAGAAGAAGAAGAAGAAGAACCTACCTTTAATATCACAAAGTCGGTACGTATGTGTAAGCTTCATATTCCACGGACATTTGGGATCGACTATTCCGAATATGGTTTCCCACATCTCTTCAGGTCCTCCAGTAATACTCTTTGACATAAGTTATCTTGAAAAGAGGACGGAAACTTACTTTCAGTCCTTGCTTGTACACCGACTCAAAATTCACGCCATCCTCTTACCCCATCTGCTTGAACCCTCAAATTCAAAGCAGTGATAAATGTCCACATGTCCAAAAGCGGCTCAATAGGTCAGGTTTAGTTTCCGAGGAAAGAAAAACGTGTTTAATACAAATTCAGATATTGTTAAATTTATTATTTTAGAAACTGTGTGGGGACAGTTCCCAAAATCTGAATTACTTATTTAAATTCGCTCCAAAAGCCTATAATAAAAATTTGCTTATTAAAGCTAATGATGAACCATCCAATTCTTTTCATTTAGACTTTAATTTAAGCTTATTCAACATTTACCAAATTTATATATACTACTTATTACGATATGTTAATAAAACAAAATCCCTGATTAAATATGTACAAATGAGCCGTTCAGAGCAAAAGTGGTGTAAGTCAAAATTGGGTAATGAGATTTAAAGTAAAAATTCTGTAAAATACAGCGCAAAGTAGCAATTAATATGGCCTTCTTGCTCTCCACTGACTACTAATAGTTTAAATAAATTAAATATTAATTGCTACTTTGCGCTGTATTTTACAGAATGTTTACTTTAACCCTCAATACCAATTTCTGACTTACACCACTTCTGCTCTGAACGGCTCAAATATGACACAAGAAGAAACAGGACAAATCCATTAATTGAACTCAAACGTTTTCCTACAGCTCGTCTAAAACACAGCTCAAGTTTTGGTACTAAACTATTTAATTCTCTTCTTAAAAATAACCCTCACCTACCCAGTTTCAATAATAAAAAATTAGAGTAAAATTGAACATAGCCTATAATATAGCCCTAATATATCTTTAGTATATTTCTCATTTCCTTCCTAGATCACGATTATTTTCTATAAATAATTTTATTAATTATATATATATATATATATATAATTTGAACTGGTAATGGAAATTACGGAAAAACGGTTGAACGGATTTTAACGAACCAACCGTCATTTTGAAGCTTGGCATCCAAGGATTTTCAGAAAAATGGAAACTTTCAGTGAAGCGTTAGTTTTCCTACAAAATTTTCCTATTTTCCAAAATCCATATTTCGTCAGTTTTGAGAACTAATGACTTTTCAGAATAAAACAAAACACATACTACAATAAACAATATCACACGAAGGCCACGACCTTCAGGATTGCTGACAACTCAGATTCTCTGACGTCATAATGCCAATATGTCGATTTTCATTTTTTTTGTAACGTTTCTATATTGGTTATTAAAAACTTCAAGATTTACAGGTCTGATTCTCTAGTGTGTAATTTTCTGAGTAGAGCTGTGTAATGGATATTAAAAACTACAAAACTGAAGAATGTTTTAGGACATTATTATAATTAAAAATAAAATATTATTATAGTTAATGCCATGATGTATTTGTCATTAATTATAGACGTTATTCGTTAATGCTATATTGATGATATGAAAGTGAAATCTTTTGGGTTTATACAAGTAGACGTAAAGAAAGAATATCTTAAATTAGATCTTCATTTATGAGAAACGGCTACATACTCTATATGTTACTAAAAACTTACGTAAGTTAGCAATATTGTTATTAAAAATGAAATATTTTTATTGTGGGTCTTTTTCATACATTATTTCAATGGCGGTATTTATATGTGTGATTCTATAACATTCCTAGGCGACGGAAGAGTCATCAGTAATTTGAGTCATGCTTCCTATTTTAGCTGCGTCTTTAAACTACATCAAAATTAATTTCATATTGTGTTGGTTTAATGGATTAGATTTGTGATCGCTGCCAAGCAAATTTTGTTGTAGGGAGAACGGCAGCTCATGTAATTCTTGCTGCCGTGATGAATTAGCTTATTTCTCCCAACCAGCAACGAATGAAGCATTGTTGTAATATGAACCCCGTTTCATTGACAACGCAATTAGAAAACAACTGACTGCAACTCTTCAATTTTAGACTATAAGATAAGCCCTGTTTATTGGCAATGCAACTACAAGAAATAAATTCCAGCACTTTGAATTTAAAACTAAAATTTAAACATTATTTCATTGGCAACAAACCTAGAAAACAATGAGGGAACGCACTACTGAGTTTTGGTCAATTTTAGTTATTTTGTCCTTGAGAACTACCGTAGTGAGAATTTTAGAGTAATATTTTTATTGTAAGTTATAAATTCAGTTTATCCAATAGTCTATAAGTGGTTACTATATTCAGGATGAATATTATAAACTTTGAAGTCATTTTACCGCAAAACAGAATTGTTACATTTTAACTTACTAGATATAAGAAATTTCTTGAATGGCTACATCTATAATAATGAAACTCTGGTACCATATTCACTGCAGACACGCTGAATATTTACACATGATTGTTATTATTAACAAAGCTGTGATTTTTTATGTATGAAAGTGAAGTTGAAAAGAAACAAAAATCTCTAATTATTTTCACTAATGAATAATATTGATTAGGAAAAACTCTAGTCCACCCTTTCATTGTAGGAAGTCTTACCTTTATTTTAAGCTTATAGAAAATTAAGTATATTTGAGTGAGGCCTAGATAAATGTTTACTAAAAACAGAAGTTATTTTGAAAGATTTTTTTTCCACGAGATATTTTTCAACACTGAATTATGAGAGAAAAATTTTGCACATGTATTCCAGCAATATCTAAGTAAAATTTTAAATGCTGAAAATTATAGAAATTATTAAACTCAGCGTTTATCCCAAACTTCAAATCTTGAATTTCTGCTTCAGTGATAAAACAACAAAAAATTCACACTCGAATTTGAGACTGTAACGTTTGTCCTACTTCATTGGCAATGTAACTAAAAAACAAGTGAATGAAACACTTGAAGTCCTTAGTTTTGGACTAAAATATAAACCTTACTCCACTGGCGAAACAACGAGTAAACGACTGCAATACTTTAATTTCAACTTGAAACGTCGCCTTGTTTTATTAGCATCGTTAACTAAAAAACTTACTGCTAGACTTGAATTTTAGATTGAAATGTAAGTTTTGTTACCAGGGCAACAAAACTAGTACAGAATTGACTGCTGTTACACATAAACTGAGAATAAATGTAACTTAAGTCTTTTGTTTCAGCAGCAAAGCAGTTGGAAAACAATTGACTGCAATTTGTGATTTTGACACAAGACGAGGTTGCTAGGAAACTCCTGCATAGGCCTCAGCACGGGTTGACAGGCTTTTGCAGGCGACTGTGCACATCATGGGCGCGGTCCTTATTGCTCTAAATGAAGCACTCTTCCGGTAGCAGGGGCGGGGTATGCAACCCTTCGCCATAAGTTACACTTGTCACGCTAATCATGATGGAGTGACACGAGGCAGGGCACGCCCAGGTCACGTGACCCTCAAGTGACCCCACCCTCTGCAAGTCAGAATTATATTCCATATTCCACAATCAATTCCACTAATTTTTATTAATCTAAGAGAGGCCACCAAACTACTTTGAGACTTAATAAAGATCGGTGGAAAAGATGACAAGTTGAAATGAAGACCAGAGGGTGACTGGTGAATTAATTAGCCTGTAGAGATGATTCGTAGATTAAATTATTGGGAATCATCAGTGTGGTTTTAGGCGTAATAGATCAACTATTGACCAGATATTTTGTATTCGACAGATATTGGAGAAAAAATGGGAGTATAATGGTACAGTGCATCAGTTATTAATAGATTTCAAAAAGGCATATGACTCGGTTAAGAGAGAAGTTTTATATGATATTCTTATTGAATTTGGTATTCCCAAGAATCTAGTTCGATTAATTAAAATGTGTCTCAGTGAAACGTACAGCAGAGTCCGTATAGGTCAGTTTCTGTCAGATGCGTTTCCAATTCACTACGGGCTAAACCAAGGAGATGCACTATCACCTTTACTTTTTAACTTTGCTCTAGAATATGCCATTAGGAAAGTCCACGATAACACAGAGGATTTGGAATTGAACGGGTTACATCAGCTTCTTGTCTATGCGGATGACGTGAATATGTTAGGAGAAAATCCACAAACGATTAGGGAAAACACGGAAATTTTGCTGGAAGCAAGTAAAGAGATAGGTCTGGAAGTAAACCCCGAAAAGACAAAGTATATTTTATTTTATTGGGTCATTTTACGACATTTATCAACATCTTAGGTTATTTAGCGTCTGAATGATATGAAGGTGATAATGCCGGTGAAATGAGTCCGGGGTCGAGCGCCGAAAGTTACCCAGCATTTGCTCGTATTGAGTTGAGGGAAAACCCCGGAAAAAACCTCAACCAGGTAATTTGCCCCGACCGGGATTCGAACCCAGGCCACCTGGTTTCGCGGCCAGACGCGCTGACCGTTACTCCACAGGTGTGGTCGATCAAAGTATATGATTATGTCTCGTGACGAGAATATTGTACGAAATGGAAATATAAAAACTGGAAATTTATCTTTTGAAGAGGTGGAGAAGTTCAAATATCTGGGAGCAACAGTAACAAATATAAATGATGCTCGGGAGGAAATTAAACATAGAATAAATATGGGAAATGCCTGTTATTATTCGGTTGAGAAGCTTTTATCATCCAGTCTGCTGTCGAAAAATCTTAAAGTTACAATTTTATAAAAGAGTTATATTACCGGTTGTTCTTTATGATTGTGAAACTTGGACTCTCACTTTGAGAGAGGAACAGAGATTAAGGGTGTTTGAGAATAAGGTGCTTAGGAAAATATTTGGGGCTGAGAGGGATGAACTTACAGGAGAATGGAGGAAGTTACACAACACAGAACTGCATGCATTGTATTCTTCACCTGACATAATTAGGAACATTAAATCCAGACGTTTGAGATGGGCAGGGCATGTAGCACGTATGGACTAATCCAGAAATGCATATAGAGTGTTAGTTGGGAGGCCGCAGGGAAAAAGACCTTTAGGGAGGCCGAGACGTAAATGGAAAGATAATATTAAAATGGATTTGAGGGAGGTGGGATATGATGATAGAGACTGGATTAATCTTGCTCAGGATAGGGACCTATGGCGGGCTTATGTGAGGGCGGCAATGAACCTCCGGGTTCCTTAAAAGCCAGTAAGTAAGTAAGTAAGTAGAGATGATTCAAGAGTCATTCGGTTAGTTGCAGGTCACACTGAACTTGTGACTACAGATTTGTCACAGTATCTTAAACCACAATGTTTAGTATTTAGTATTTATTTATTTAACCTGGTAGAGATAAGGCCATCAGGCCTTCTCTGCCCCTCAATGTTCGTATTAGTGTCAAAATAAAGTATCTGAGATAACATACAGAGCCTTCCAATGGATGTCCATCCGTCAGCGTGTGCCGGGCGTGGCGGCTGTTGCCGGCATATTCACAGCCCTTAAGTTCATGTTCATGCAATTACCATCTACCTTTGTCATAGAAGGTGTTGGAAACGATGTCCTTGTGCAGCCACACATTTCTCACACGCATTAGTTCTTCTGAAATTGCTGCAGTTTCCCTTCTTATATTGTTTTCAGTTATTGACCTTATGTCTGGAGGATGAGAATGTGTTCCTAGAGGAACGTTTGAGGTTCTCAGAGAACTTAGTCTGTCATACACTATTGGTGCTATTACGTCATCAGTCTTGAAATCCTCACTAGTCATCAATCATCATTCATATTCACCACAACTCTGCTACTTTATTTCTGTTAATGACATACGTATTTTTTCAAACATTGTTCTTAATCTGAATTGATAAAGACGCCATTCTTCTGTAACCCATTTTAGGGGCAACTATATTGTATGTAGTATAATTATTCAATAATTTCTCTGTCATTATTTTTTTATCCAATTTAATAAACCCTATTTCACCCTGAGGTATATTAGTGTTATAGTTGGCATCAAAATACATATTTTATAACCAATAAACAATAGTAAAGTGATAACACAAAATAGTGGTCACAGTTACAATTCACATGTATTATGTAGAAGAATGCACATTAGTGAAAGAATGGATCCTGTTAAAGATTAATGAGATGTTTGAGGAATGATCACTGTAAAAGATATACAAGAATGTCTAACCGTTTCAGAGTAAATCACGATTTTAAAAAGATGATCAATATTAAATTAATAAAACAAAGTTTCACTTTCAAATTAATACTTAATTCATGAAAAATGAAACAGTTAAGAGTAATAAAGGGATATTACAAGCAATGATTTACGGTTACAAGTTACATACATGATTCAGGAACAATTACAATACAGTAATTAAAATATAATACAAGTAATGACTTACAACTAACGAATACCGAAATTCTTGAAGAGCAATATATAGCTAATGATAGAGGCAATACAAAAGTCTGCCATTATTTCAGAAGCCTATTGACATTGACCAGTTAGTATTTCTATATTCTAGCCATTTCTAATATGTTATGCTTATTAATTCCTTTCCAAAGAATCTGACAACACCAATATGATACAAGAATTTCTTTATTTAAAATTACTACTTAACTGTTATCCTAAAATAACTTACTTGAAAGCCGGCGGACTTTTATCACAGGTGCAACCGGTCGAGGTTTGAAGGAAACGTCGTTAGAGCATTAAGTCTGGAACAGTTTTACTTGAAAATCGACCTTGCTATAACAATAAAGAGTTGGTATAAGAAGAATTACAAAAATATAAACAAATGTCACATTTCACGTGCATCATTTCTGAATAAATTGACTCGAACGTAATGAAGTGGAACAAAAGAGGTCAAGTAGTTTAGAAGACGGTGCAGAAAGTCGCGTTCTCAGTGTCTGAATGTGAAACAAATGTACTGGCTATTACATATGAAATCGATCAGTAAAAAATCTCGCATTTTTTTAATACTCTAATTTTTTCCCTATTTATACAAGGTGCTGAGGAGAGTGCATTTTCAAAAATATACTATCGAAAGTCAAACGGTTTTCGTATTGTTGAGCGACAAATTTAGCGTATTTTATAAAAACAAGCCTCTTTCAGCGCTCAGAACTCTGGAACCATTTACTGCAGAACATTGAACGGGAGCTCATTTTGAAGCTAACATTATTTTGGTAGGTTATGTTAAGAAGTAATCCTTATTTTTATTGTATACAGAGAGACAGATAATCTGATTTTACTTACTTTTAGGCTTTTTGCCAATTTGTAAAAATGTAAAAAATATTGAGAAAAAACCTTGCATTATTAAGAGTGATTCGGCATTGTTTGCTTAATGTCACGGCAATAAGTTTCGAGGGTATTAAATAAATTATTTTCACACGCCTAGACTTCAACGGCGCAGTACCGCACGCACTGGCCGAGAGCTGAAGATAAGCGAGCGTTGGGCGTCATTTATTCCTGTGTTTATGAAAACCTGTGATAAAGCTAGCACAGCCATGACTGCTAGACGACACATCACGTGTTTGTCTCCTGGCCTTGCTTGTCTCGACTACCTACAGTCAGCTGGTTAGTTCACGCGCGTACTATTTATTTTCTTTATTTGATATTTTCAATACTTTCTTATCAACATACCATCAGTAAAAAATACGTGTTTATTTGTACTTTCAATGCGGAATCTAATCATATATTTCAAAAATATTTTTTCATGGGCAAAGGCGTCTTAATGAAGAAAAATCTAAATTTCTCAATTTCCATAAAAAGTAAGAAAAACTGTTTACATGTCAATATAAACTTTAACTTTTCAGCATCAAAATAAACCATGATTTTGATCACTGGGTGAAAGGGTTTCGGAGCCACAACAGTTTAAAGTTGCTAATTTTATGAAAATACGATAAATTTAAATATTTTTAATTTAAACACTATGAAGTTCTGATGCCTCAAACTTTGCACAAAGCATTGTATCATAGTTGTCAACGGACAGAAAAAGTTTCATTGTATTTAGAAATTGCAAGGTCAATTTTCTCTCTATTTCGGTCGATCTGAGATGGAATAGCCCGTATGTAGTACAAGAAGAAATACCAAACGACATTTTGAAGTACTACAAAACATCCTTGTACTTATATCTCGCACAATGAAAGAGCGGACATTGGCTCATTTATAAATGTTGTGTGCCCTATACGGTCCAATCAGTCTTGAAACAGCTGAACGTTTAGGCATTGAGAGATATTCCAGTGATTACAATATTTAACACTCCAGTAGCAATGCAATTCGTTGATTGCATCCAGACGGGACAAACATCCGCATGTTCAATATTACATTAACCTCCAGCATAGTAACACATCCTGCACCCTCCAATCTCACGTTACTCAACTATCATCGCTATGACGGCTCAACAAATAGAATCTGATAATTGCAGACAGAAACTCTGCCTTCATCCCGATAAAAATTAAATTAAATTAGTTCTACAAATAAAGCGGGAATTGAACGAGTAGTGCAGCTTTATGTGGTTCAGTTAGGCTATAGTTCAGTATCTCCATTTGATTCGCGGCTGAAAACAGAAACATCCACATGTCTGTCTGTGGCAGGAAAAATATAATACTTTTATGATGTACACAGCAACCGTGGAAAATATGACATCTTCGAGGCAGAAGTCTTGTGACGGTTTAGACTGGGCCCTAAGTTTCCATGAAACATGTCCATAGTTACGTTCACACAATTTTATAATACTTTCAAGAAGTGTGATAATTTATTGTGTATTGTGGGTCCCTATCACCACGACATGGCGCGTCCTCAGGTTACGGATCGAGGAGACGGCCTCCAGATATGGAGGGTAGCTGCGAATATATTGAATAAGCAGTCGCGGACAGCCGATGAGGGGTGGTCCTCCAGCTTGGGGGTTGGGCGAAGGGCTAACAACCCATCACCGTAAAAAACAGCTTGTTACGAATCCTTCAAATAAGCCTCGGAATGGGACTGATTCTCTGGCACGACCACAGCAAAGGAACAAAGTATATGATTATGACTCGTGACGAGAATATTGTACGAAATGGAAATATAAAAATTGGAAATTTATCTTTTGAAGAGGTGGAAAAGTTCAAATATCTTGGAGCAACAGTAACAAATATAAATGATACTCGGGAGGAAATTAAACACAGAATAAATAAGGGAAATGCCTGATATTATTCGGTTGAGAAGCTTTTATCATCCAGTCTGCTGACAAAAAATCTGGAAGTTAGAATTTATAAAACAGTTATATTACCGGTTGTTCTGTATGGTTGTGAAACTTGGACTCTCACTTTGAGAGAGGAACATAAGTTAAGGGTGTTTGAGAATAAGGTGCTTAGGAAAATATTTGGGGCTAAGAGGGATGAACTTACAGGAGAATGGAGAAAGTTACACAACACAGAACTGCACGCATTGTATTCTTCACCTGACATAATTAGGAACATTAAATCCAGACGTTTGAGATGGGCAGGGCATGTAGCACGTATGGGCGAATCCAGAAATGCATATGGAGCGTTAGTTGGGAGGCCGGAGGGAAAAAGACCTTTAGGGAGGCCGAGACGTAGATGGGAAGATAATATTAAAATGTATTTGAGGGAGGTGGGATATGATGATAGAGAGTGGATTAATCTTGCTCAGGATAGGGACCAATGGTGGGCTTATTTGAGGGCGGCAATGAACCTCCTGGTTCCTTAAAAGCCAGTAATTAAGTAAGTAAGTGATAATTTATAGGTCTGTAGTTGCTAGGAAACCAAGTTCGTCATAATACTGAAACTGAAATACATATTGTGAATTCAGTGTTGTGTTGATTTCTGCAATTAGGTATTGTTCTCAGGACAGAGGAGAATGTGTTTATCATCGACCATTATTTCCGGTCATACGGAGTACTGAAATTACAAACATAGTCTGAAAATGAAGATAAGTCATTATAAATAATATGCAAGGCGACATAAGACATAAGTTTACACGTCAACGAGTTTCTAATGCAAGAAATGTATTAAGTTCCCCATATCACGCAGCTGACCTAGATGATTGTGGGAAATGATTAAAAGTATTCAAAGTCACAACACAAATTATGTGACGTTAAAATGAAACTTTATTACGTATCAAAGCGAACAAAATAGATACAATAGATAAGTTAAAGAAAAATAAGCCCTACCACTTATAAATCAATTACTTACAATTCACAATTAATTTAAATGTCATCAAATGTAATTTTATCAGAACCTGTGCATAATTACGTACAATCCAGGTTTTACTCTACTTAATTGTCACGCCCTCCTATCTGTCCCATATTTTACCTGACACCCTGTAGAAACAGACTGCTACTTTCACACAGATACTGGCTCCAGCATACTTCAGCTGCACAAACTTCGGTACGATTCAATTAAACTGAGCATTTACAAAATTGCCTTCTAATATTTCAGCTGCGCGGTAATCTAGTGTGACAGCAGGATGAGTCCCAGTATTCACACGATAACCTGACATTCACCTTACAGTTCGGAGAAACCTAACCAGGTAATCAGTTTAAGCGAGTTTCGAACCCAGGTCCTGCTTCAGTCTCTCTCATCGACCGCGTTTGTGGTCAGCAATTACGCCACGTTCTTTCTGAATACAGCCACGGAACAGGGACAAATGTGTCACACAGAGCGCACTTTGCCACCCCTGCACGAGGATGAGCCACTCGTCATAAAACTTGAAGTCTTGTGCTGCACAACAAATCCTCAAGTCTTCACTTGAATACATTTTTATGCATTGAATGGACGCGTTATGTAGTGCGGGATGTGTACTCCAGACTTGCAAGGCGCTCGGAGCTTTTCAGAACTGTATTGTGCGACAGTCTTAAGGGACTGTACAAAGTGCTTCAAAGGAGCCATTCACGATTATTATTATCATCATTATTTTACAGCTGTTCTGGCATCAGAATCTTTGGGAAGATACTACTGAGCATATTAGACGTGGCCACAGCAACCGGAATAATGACACAGTTTTGTTGTACACAAATTATTAGACTAAAGTGATTATATGTCTAACAAAGCTGTATTTATCGGCAGAAATGGGTCTGGAGGTTACTAATATTTTGTTACTATTCAGTAATATGCTGATCTTGTCACGAATGCTGGTTCACTAGGTCGTAAGCATAGTCTAGGGCTGTCTGTTCCGATGTCCAGTGGATGTTGCTTAATTCTCGACCCACAGTAAGTTACGAACAGCGGCCCAGCGAAGTCTGCTGTGAGAAGCAACACAGTTATGAGCCTCCCAGCTGCCCACAACAGCTGCACTTCAGATGAGACGTAATTCTCTACTTAAGCAGTACCATTTATAACATATTAACTACACTACACTGGTTTTTACTGTATTGTGTTATATTGTGTTCTGTTACACTACACTACATTACGTATTACACTATACGCTACACTACACTACACTACACTACGTTACGTTACGTTATGTTATTTTACATTATACTATACTATACTATATTATATTACTAGCCGTACCCGTGCGCTCCGCTGCACCCGTTAGAGATATATATATAAAGTAATTACATAATTAAAATAGGACATTTGATCCAGGGAACATTCGTGTTTGATATAAGGATAAATCGTTTAATATGTTACTTAATTTAAATTGTATTTGCATAATTAAAATGCGATCATTTTGATCCAGAGACACTCATTTGGTCATAACAATTATTTTAGGAAATACAGGAAACGAATGTACAGAATAGCCTATCAAGTTTTCTGTGCATAAGAAGCTATTTTAATCTTACCTGTCCTCGATTCACTCAGAAGTTACTGTAATAACATTATAGCATTATGTCCATCTAGAGAAACTACACTTTCCAATGGTGAATTAATAATTAATTATACAAATCGGTTAATTTAGGTTCTGATATTACTTCATACAAACACAGAAACATTATCTGTAGGCTATCTTTCATAGCTTTCGATTGTTGATGTCCAAGGCCCCTTATAGACGAAGTCATTTGTTTTTTCATTCATTACACGGCCTTAGATGGCAGTTATTTTAATTTTAAAACTCATTTATCTCATTAAATATCAGTCCTATAAAAATTTTACAAGGAATAAAACTTATCGGAAATTACTTTTAAAGAAACGTTTGTTATGTAACATTTTTCACAAAAATGAATAATAAGCGAGATATTTCGATTTATTTAATTCAAGCCCCCTTATAACCCCCCTTTTAAATAATGTATTTTGAATGCCATATAGCCTAAAATCTAAGTTACAACGAACTTAATTTATATTCCAATGTTCATCGAAATCCGTTCAGTCATTATCGCGTGAAAAGGTAACAAACATAAAGACAGACAGACAGACATACAAACAAAAATTTCAAAAAAGCGATTTTCGGTTTCAGGGTGGTTAATTGTAGCCTATATGTTAGGACCAATCATTTTTGGAAAATCGAAAATTACCAGAAAAATTTCGGCTACAGATTTATTATTAGTATAGATATTATATTATATTATATTATATTATATTATATTATATTATATTATATTATATTATATTATATTATATTATATTATATTATATTATATTATATTATATTATATTATATTATATTACATTATATTATACTAGTGGCTTGTGCAGCAAATGCTGCAAACTAAGTTCATTAGACGTTCAAATAAAAATTTTTCAGATTTATTTTCAATGAAAAATAGGCCTACCAGTCATTTTAAAAGTTATTCGCTTCTATAATAATGAAACATACTGTCTCTGAATGGTTTTTCATGCCAAACATTTTTTTTACCTATCCATATTCAATTTTTGAGTTTAAAAGAGAAAACGCAAGTAACAATGCTAGGACGAGCAGTGGATTTTTCATGTGGGAGTAAAGAACTGGTAGCTATTTCAAGTCGTTGTGGATTGTAGGTGAGAGGTAAGAAAATGTAACGTTTGCCATGTTTTCGAATAATAGACATAGCATCTTAGTATAGCTGCTGCATTTTTTCGTGAACTACCTTGAAATGTAGAGCGTAGAATCATTTTATCCTGCTAAGAGATCTTGCTGAAATGATCGGGAGACTACAAAATCTTGTAGGCTCTTATTTTATCAGTAAGTAATATATTTTGGTCTTTCCTTACGAACTGTAATTTTTGTAATACTGGAAAGAATCACGCATATAAATATCAACACCACACCGCCATTAAATATATGAAAAATACCTACACCACTTTATTAATAACTATAAAAATATTTAATTTTTGATAACAATAATTTTAACTTACGTAAGTTTTGTAGTTTTCAGTAACATATACTGTATAAATTATACAGTCGTCACTCAATAAATTATAGAAATGAAGATCTAATTTAAGATGTTCTCTACGTTTATATATATAACCCCAAAAGGTTTGAGTTTCATATCATCAATAGGCTATATCCTTAATATGTATATTAGTGACAAATACATCATGGCATTAACTATAATAATATTTCACTTTTAATGGTGATAATGTCATCAAACGGCCTCAAGATTCGTACTTTTTAATATCCAAAACACAGCTGTATTCAGAAAGTTACACACAACAGAATCAGACCTGTAAATTATATTTAGTAGGCCTAAGCTTTGAAAGTTTTTAATAACTAATTATAGAGATGTTATAAAAAATTACAGAAATGAAGATCGACATATTGTTGTCATTATGATGTCACAGAATTTGCTTTGATTTGCTCTACCTATGTCTCAATCCTGCAGGTCATGGCCTTCGTGTAATATTGTGTTTGTGTGTAATTTATAAAGTGTGTGTTTTTTTTATTTATTAGTTCTGAAAACTGACAACAGATGGATTATGGAAAATAGGAAAATTGTGTAGGAAAATTGACATTTCACTGAGAACTATTTTTCTGAAAAATTTTGGATGCCAAGCTTCAAAATAAGGGGTCACTCATTACAATCCGTTCAGCCATTTTCCCGCAATTTTCATTACCAGTTCAAATTATATATATATTATTTTATATTTTAAAATATTACAACAAATCATAACGTAGGTACCGAGGATCGCTTGAAATGTGTCATTTAAAAAAATAATAATACCATGCCAATAAATTGCATTGTTCAAGCCATATCCTGCGTTATATTGATATTTCTAAACCTCATAGTCACTTTAGAACAGCATGCTGAAAGTCGTCAGAGCCATCTGCCGGACTCTGTACTATACAGCGCTACATTATTTTCTTTTTCCTTTGCTCAAAGTGCATATTTATTCTTTTTGGGGAGCATAGTAAACGATTAATGATGTATGTATGTATGTATGTAGGCCTACGTATGTATGTATTTAGGCCTACGTATGTATGTATGTATGTATGCATGCATGCATATTACAAATACGAACATTTTTATATAGAAGAAAAAATATTTTACTCCGAGACAAACTTTCAACTAGAATAAATAATTTATTTTTCCAGTAAGCAAATCTGTACGATACTGTGAGCGGCAAATTTTTGTCTGCAAAAGAAATTCAGAAAGAAAGTTTCATTTAAACACAACGATTTGAAATATTTGTGTTACCAACTCGTTTTTCTATAATTAACACATTTGATATTTCCCTTCCTATTTAAAAACTTGTAGCCCAGGAATCGAACCTGTAATACTACGAACCAGTAGGCCTGATCCTGTACTTCTCACTCGCTGTTAACCTGATCCGAGTCTCCACATCTGTTGCTATGGTAACCACAGTCTTGCAAATTTCTCAGTCGCTCGCACGAGTTTGATTTCTGTGTAATTTAAACCGATGCATAGGCAGACAGAGACGGAGAAAAAAGAGGAGGTCGGCGAGCGCAATTCTGAAAGTTGTGCTCCACCTTTCCTGAGTGGGTGAAATTTAATATTCATTGAAATCCGTCTTAGCGACGCCGGGAATTTTAAAACTTTCTGCGAGTGTATACAAGCGACAACTGCAATTAGTTGTGACTCATTAATTAATTCAAGACGCTATCTGAATCCACGGCAACTCAATTATAAAAAAAATGTTTCTGAAAAGAAGGTATTAAAATTGTGTCTTGAGCGCGGTTCACAAGAGGAAGCGGTCTTCACGAAGATGGCGCAGACTTTGTAGTAAGGCTGGTCACATCGTTTCAGCTCTGTATCAAGCTGAGAATGTGGACCGTTTGTCTGGATATCGTTGGGAACTGCAAACAGTTTCGAAATGTCAAGCAATATAAGTGTGAACCAGAGGTCTGCATCAGACGTTTTCACTCGAGCGCCAAGTAGTTCATAGCATAATCCGATAGGTAGCGCACATGTATGATGGGTAAAATTGTCGCGAGCGATAAATCCTTGAACGGTACAAGCCGAGCGTTAGACATTCGTTCTTGTTACAGTGATGAACTGTGTAGTAACATCATAGATGTTTATCATTTCAAAACTTGGCAGTGTTTAACTAACCTCTCCATAGTACAACTACAAAACTTGCTTTAAAATGTAATATAAATGTTGTAGGTAAATGTTCCCCCCCCCCCATAGGAGTGATTTTGTTTTTGCCACATCTGATAGATGTTATTGGATGTAAATGTAATTATTATAAACGGAGAACACAATCACGATAATGCAAGAACTATATCAAGTTTTCTAGTAGTAGTAGTAGTAGTAGTAGTAGTAGTAGTAGTAGTAGTAGTAGTAGTAGTAGTAGTAGTAGTAGTAGTAATAATAATAATAATAATAATAATAATCTCTAATAATTAGTGTATCAATCTTTGCGTCTGTAACAGATGTGCAGCATGATTATTCGTTTTATTATATTTTCTGTGACGTTATCTCTGTACTAATATTGTTATTAATCTACTGCTATATCAATAATATTTTGTAAAACGTTTCTACATTGTCGCAGTATATAAGCGGAACAATATGTATGGACCTGTCATATTATATATGTGGTAAATCAAATACTGAATTATTATTAATTAAGAATAATAACTGTACATCGAAGTTTTTCATACTATTTTATTTATAACTTCATGTTCCTGTTTTGGTACGTTCCATTGACTGTTGTCACAAACGCAGAAAATAGAGCCTTATTTTTACCGTGTGAGCAAAACATATGTGTATCTTATCTGTCGCCTTCCATACAAGATAAGACATGTCGGTGAGATGACCTTGTACTGTGCTTCTATTTATTACGAGCGTATCACGGCCGATCTTATCTTACTCGAGCGTGCGACATTCGACCGAGTTCAAGCGAGCGATTTAACTCCAATGCAGCACTCTGGTGTGAACACATTCTTTCAACCCCAAAATTCGTTTCCCTAACCGTAGTCATGGTGAAAAATTAAAATACATTTTGACGTAGGTCCATGAACTAGGATCAGTACAAGGGCTGGATTTCGGGATATGCGATAAACGCAAATAATGACACAGCAAAAATAGCTATCATTTTTTAAGTAATAGACTTACAATAATGATACTATAATAGTCCATCACATAGAGCAAGGAGTCCACTTTCCACCCTCTACCAACCTAAACTGCCATTTTCTCAGCAGCGCTCCATTCCACTCACCTCATGTCAGCAGCCAGTGGCGTAACACATTCCTGTTTGGTGTCGTCGTAAAGAGATCCAGCTAATAATAAACAAGTTTACTTTATTCAACGCAAAATTAATTCTATACATTACTCTTTCAGGAAGAAATAATAGTTTTAACGATGCCACGTAATACCGCTCATAAATTTTTTTATGCATATCTGCTGTATGTACTTATATTTAAAAGTCAGTGGTTCATCCAACTCAGATCGTTGTGGAAGGGGTTCGCGGTCGAAAAAGGATGGGAACCGTTGCTTAAGGTATATGTACACCTTTACATACGAAAAATTTTCTTTTGTATAATTTTGCTCTGTAAAATTTTTATACAATTGAGAATGGTACCAGAAAGAGAATGAAGTGAACAGATCCCTTGAAATTATGTCTAAATTTTTTATAAAAATTATTTTGTTTATAATTTTGACATGCAACTTGAAACATGATAGCTCATGCAGTTTTTAAGATAGAGCCACAGTTTTTCACTGCTTTATAGCTAAAACTATTATTTATTTATTTATTTATTTATTTATTTATTTATTTATTTATTTATCTATTTATTTATTTAACCTGGTAGAGATAACACGTAGATGGGAGGATAATATTAAAATGGATTTGAGGGAGGTGGGATATGATGATAGGGACTGGATTAATCTTGCACAGGATAGGGACCGATGGCGGGCTTATGTGAGGGCGGCAATGAACTTTCGGGTTCCTTGAAAGCCATTTGTAAGTAAGAGATAAGGCTATCAGGCCTTCTCTTCCCCTCTACCAGGGGATTACAACTACGATATTAAGAATGCAATTACAATTATAATTACAATTAATATTAAATTTACAAACAATAAAAATCAAAGTACTAAAAGATTAACTGATTAATAAAAGCTAGACAGTTTCTTGTAAAAGTGTATACTGACATATAGCTATTTTTTATTTTTATTTACATTAATTAAATATTACCATATATGTAACTTACAATAATATTTTATGTTGCATAAATCATGTAAAAAACCCATAGATAATTATTAATTATATTAATGTTACTTTACACATTGTCAGGCACTGGGGGACATTTCAAGCTTCAAAATGACACCAATATCTTCTTGGTATCACCATATTTGACTGAGATATCATGTTTGAAAGAATTAAATATTCTAAAATTACTATTTGCAGGAAATGAACCAGAAACTTTCCAGCCTAGAAGACTCCATTATCATATGTCACCCCTTAAGCAGCTCCATGTCGGTCTAGTTTCAGCTTCTTTCTGCCTCTCAAATACCTCCTCCTTGTTTTAACTTCAGGCGTTGAATGTTTTTTTTTTGGCATTTTTGTCCCTATTTCCATTGATGCAACAAATCCTGCGACGGTGCTTGTCCCAGGGTTTATACCAATCCTCCTCAGAATTGTAATTTATACTTTTGGATTCTTATTAAAATGACGTACAACATCATTGACACACAAATTTACAGTTTCATGACTAACAGTAAAAGATTATAAATTACTTCATTATATTAGAAAGTTTTTTTCAATCTAATGATCATGCCCAGATATCTATCCATCTATTCCGGGACTAGAAATAAGTTTATTTTACAAGCAATGCTGGACGAGGGGATTGACTGCTACGAAGATCACTCCAAAAGTAATGCACTCCAAAAGTAAGTGACCGTGGCTGATGACGCAGCATTTTGGAAAATGGGACTTATCTGAAAAACCATAATTCATAAATCGAAAATTCTTATATCAATTTAAAGAGGAGAAAATTCTCTATTAAAATAGTTATATTTTGAAAATTCTAATTTTTCATCATTTTTTGCGTTTTGTGGGTGTACATATACCTTAACAGCGATGATCACCAACGTAGATCGTCGGACGCGACGCAGATCGCTGGAGGTTGCTTCTGAAGCAAATTCAGGACGCACATCGCCGCATACAAGTTCAATAATCGATATTTAGAGAAGGCCATGTAGAAATATTGAATCGAGTTATGGCAACATAACAAATGAGAATTGACAGCGATGTACGCTGATAAAGAAACCACTTCTGACGATCATCGCCAGCGTTTATAATCGCCGGTGATGTGCGTCCGGCGATGATCGCCGTAAACAAACCCCAGCTTTACGTCAGTCGTGGCAGCGACTTCCCGTCCACACAGCTGCATAGATTAATACAATATTACAATGACGTGTTAACAAAGTACGTCGCCCAGAATGTTACTTCATGGAAGTTATAAGTGTCAGTGGCTAGCTAAAGAAACAAACTGAACGCAATTATTGTTATTTACTTACAAATGGCTTTTAAGGAACCCGGAAGTTCATTGCCGCCCTCACATAAGCCCGCCATCGGTCCCTATCCTGAGCAAGATTAATCCAGTCTCTATCATCATATCCCACCTCCCTCAAATCCATTTTAATATTATTCTCCCACCTACGTCTCGGCCTCCCTAAAGGTCTTTTTCCCTCCGGCCTCCCAACTAACACTCTATATGCATTTCTGGATTCGCCCATACGTGCTACATGCCCTGCCCATCTCAAACGTCTGGATTTAATGTTCCTAATTATGTCAGGTGAAGAATACAATGCGTGCAGTTCTGTGTCGTGTAACTTTGTCCATTCTCCTATAGCTACCTTCATCCCTCTTAGCCCCAAATATTTTCCTAAGCACTTTATTCTCGAACAGCCTTAACCTCTGTTCCTCACTTAAAGTGAGAGCCCAAGTTTCACAACCATACAGAATAACTGGTAATATAACTGTTTTATAAATTCTAATTTCAGCTTTCTATTTATTATTATATTTTGTTAAGTTTATTTAGGCCTATACACGCTTTAACATCTGTGGTCATATCGCATGTTTAAGATCTGTGGGTATACCAGTAGGCCGTTTTCACTATCGTTGAGTTCCTGTTTCTATTTGTGTTGTAGATGGCTTGTGTTCAAATAACTGATTATAGATTTTGATTAATGTTTATGATATTGGTGATTGAGGCGGTGATGAATCATGGCATGTAAATGTCCAATCCGGCATTTGCCTTTGTGACTAAAGAAAACCATGAAAAACCTCATTCAGATTGGTCGGCCACGGGTTTTGAACCCGGGACCTCCCGAATGCGAGTCTCAGCCAATCTCGCTCGGTAAGGCAAATATTGTCTTCATAAGCTGAGGTTGCCGGACGACCGGGGTAAGAGAGTGACAGCAAACAGTGTAACAATACACCGCGCTAACACACTGTCGCTTACGCCCTTGATGCCCGCACAGCTCCTCCTTCACGTCGCTTAGCAACGTCTCCAAAATCCAATTATCCGATTCCAGTTATTTAATAGCGATCATCGGCCGTCCGGACTGTTTTTAAATTAATGAGCTGGATTGGCAGCGTGACGTCATCGCTTAGCGCCCGATGGACCTCCGAGTGAAGAGGCAGGCGGTTCAAGAAGGCTTTGCATCTACCACACGCCTAGATTCGAGGTAGATGGGTAAATTGGTCGCTCTGACCGATCTCGAGTTCAATTCCCAGCACAGAAGTGGAGACTTTCTCCTCCTCACATTGTGTTGTTCAGTCAACTGTCGGAAGAGGTCTAACACCAACGTAGCACTACTTACTAGGCAACTATGCTAAGAGATAAAGGGGTATGGTAGCCAGATTCTTTCCCCCTCCATTGCATACACCACTGGCTAGCTGCATATTACACTAGTCAGACTACAGGTGCATACAAACGACACATGTCGTCCAGTGAGATGTAGTGCCTGATAACAGCCTGAACCTCAATCAGAGGTATTACATTATTATTATTATTATTATTATTATTATTATTATTATTATTACTATTATATTTATTACATTATTAGGACTATTATTATTACTATTATATTTATCATTTTATTATTATTATTATTATTATTATTATTATTATTATTATTACTATTATATTTATTACATTATTAGGACTATTATTATTACTATTATATTTATCATTTTATTATTATTATTATTATTACTATTATATTTATCATTTTATTATTATTATTATTATTACTATTATATTTATTACATTATTAGGACTATTATTATTACTATTATATTTATCATTTTATTATTATTATTATTATTATTATTATTATTATTATTATTACTATTATATTTATTACATTATTAGGACTATTATTATTACTATTATATTTATCATTTTATTATTATTATTATTATTATTATTATTACTATTATATTTATTACATTATTAGGACTATTATTATTACTATTATATTTATCATTTTATTATTATTATTATTATTACTATTATATTTATTACATTATTAGGACTATTATTATTACTATTATATTTATCATTTTATTATTATTATTATTACTATTATATTTATCATTTTATTATTATTATTATTACTATTATATTTATTACATTATTAGGACTATTATTATTACTATTATATTTATCATTTTATTATTATTATCATTATTATTACTGCTATTATTATATTTATTATATGAGCCGTTCACAGCAGAAGTGGTGTAAGTCAAAATTGGATAATTAGGTTTAAAGTAAAAGTTCTGTAAAATACACACAAAGTAGCAGTTAATATGGCCTTCTTGCTATCCACTCACTACTAATAGTTTAAATAAATTGAATATTAATTGCTACTTTGCGGTGTATTTTAGAGAATGTTACTTTAACCCTCATTACCCATTTTTGACTTACACCACTTTTGCTCTCAACGGGTCATATTATTAGGCCTATTATTATTACCATTATATTTATTATTTTGCTATTATTATTATTATTATTATTATACCCCGAGTTCAATTTTGAATGGGAAGCTTCTGGAACTTTGCATTTAAATTCATGTTATAAAACAGAATATTATTGACTTATATTGAAGAAAAATAGGCCTTTCTTAGATTAGATTTAGATTAGATTAGATTTATTTATTTAACCTGGTAGAGATAAGGCCGTCAGGCCTTCTCTGCCCCTCTACCAGGGGATTACAACTATAACATGAACAATAAGATTACAATTAATATTAAATTTACAATTACAATTACAATAAAAAATTAATGTACGACAAGAATACCTGATTAATGAAAGCTAGACATTTTATCATAGAAGTTAAGAACAAAGAATATTTTTGTATTTACTAAATTACAAATTAAACCTACAATAACAAAATTCTATAGTGATGAAATTACCGGATATTGAGATATTTTGTGGTAGATTAAAAGAACTATTTACAAGAAACCATGTCTGAACGAGTCTCAATTACTGACCAAGTGCCTAGTAAGTTTGCGTTTGAATTGAATTTTATTTCGACAGTCCCTGATGCTAGCAGGCAGCGAATTCCAGAGTCTTGGCAGGGCTATTGTGAAAGAGGATGAGTATGAGGAGGTGCGATGGGATGGTATTGTTAGTATTGTTTCATGGCGAGAGCGTGTGTTCAGATTATGGTGGGAAGAAAGGTAAGTGAAGCGAGACGACAGGTACGAAGGAATAGAAGAGTTCAAGATTTCGAAGAGAAAGAGAAGTGAATGTAAATTTCTTTTCTTATCTAGTTTAAGCCAACCTATTGCTTCCAGGGATGGGGTAATATGATCATATTTACGAACATTGCTTACAAAACGTACACACAAATTATGAGCACGTTGAAGTTTCATTTTGTTGTCGCTGGAAAGGTCAGTCAGTAAAATGTCAGCATAGTCAAAATAGGGAAATACAAGGGTCTGCACAAGGGACTTTTTTAAGCAAGAGGGAAGATGAACATTTATCCTTTTTAGCACATGAATAATAGAATATACTTTTCTGCAGGTTTCTGTGATTTGCATGTCCCAGTTGAGATTATTATCCATGTGAATGCCAAGATTTTTTACCGAAGAACTGAAAGGGATATGCACTGTACTTACTTTAACGGGGGAAATGTCGAGGTGCTTTACAGCGTCGGTTTGCCGTTTGTGTCCTAATATGATTGCTTGTGTCTTTCCAGGATTGATATTAAGATGGAATTTCTTTGTCCATGTCACAATCGAGTCAATGTCTTCGTTCAATTTATCTATAGCGTCATTTATTCGATCTAAGCGGGAAGAGATGTAGCATTGAAGCTCGTCAGCATACAAGTGATAGTTACAATGCCTTACATGAGATGTAATATCACTGACATATATTGTGAACAACAATGGTCCGAGTACCGAACCCTGTGGTATACCTGATGTTATGTTAAGCCAGGAAGAGCTTCGATTCCCGGATACAACACATTGTTGTCTTTCCCGTAAGTAGGATTCGAACCAACTCACAGCAGTCTCTGACAAATGCAGATTTCTCAATTTATGGGTGAGCAGGTCGAAATTTACAGAGTTGAAAGCTTTGCTAAGGTCTTACTTCACGTGGTCAATTTTTCCGTGCTCAAAGCTATACCTTCTATGGTACAAAGAAGAAAAGTCGCTGCCTGCGTTGAAATCGGGAACAGTGTGGTAAAGTTTTAGTGATCATTCACTTTTGAAAGGCCCTGTATTTCTCGTATTACTCTCCGTTAAAAATTAAGCATTTTAAGTGGTTTTGAAATGGCCACAAATTTTTTCTGTTTCTGCAGTTCAGAACTGGACTCTATTTTAGGTAGGACTAGCAGCACAACCCTTAAGGACTGTTCCTACCTACCTGACATCCATGTTAGTGTTACTTTACCGTGTAGCAGCGATGCATCTAAGAGGTTTACAAAAGACTGCCAGACTGGCTAGTCTTAATTGTTAACTCATGTTCCATCATAGGAACAGTTGTTACCATTTCCGTTTTTAATTCATGAAGTTGCTTCATCCCTCTTGAACCGAACGTACCAGTCCGACTGTGGACAGAAGTCGCAAAATTCTAGTTTGTTTTGTCAAGATACTCTGTTCCCCTTACCATTGCCCTGATATATCCCAAGTATCTTAATGTCTCTGATAAGTGCTATAGGGTGAAGGTTGTAATATGCGATACGAGTAATATTGTGATAGTTCTTTTTGAGAATTTATTACAATTTTACTGAGCGAGAGATGAACCGGTTTTGTGCAGCAACATGTCCACCAACATTCCCTTAAGGTATATGTACACCTTTGCATACAAAAAATTTTGTTTTGTATAATTTTGCTCTGTAAAATTTTTATACAATTGAGAATGGTACCAGAAAGAGAATGAAGTGAACAGATCCCTTGAAATTATGTCTAAATCGTTTATAAAAATTATTTTGTTCATAATTTTGACATGCAACTTGAAACATGATAGCCCATGCAGTTTTTAAGATAGAGCCACAGTTTCTTCAATGTTTTATAGCTAAAACTATTCTTTAGTTCCTGACATATAGCTATTTTTTATTTTCATTTACATTAATTAAATATTACCATACATGTAACTTATACTAATATTTTATGTTGCATAAATCATGTAAAAAATCCATAGATAATTGTTAATTATATTAATGTTATTTTACTCATTGTCAGGCACTGGAGGACATTTCAAGCTTCAAAATGACACCAATAACTTCTTTGGTATCACCAGATTTGGCTGAGATATCACGTTTGAAAGAATTAAATATTCTGAAATTACTATTTACAGGAAATGAGCTACAAACTTTCAGAGCCTAGAAGACTGCATCATCATATGTTACCCCTTACGCAGCTTCATGTCGGTCCAGTTTCAGCTTCTTTCTGCCTCTCAAATACCTCCGCCTTGTTTTAACTTCAGGTGTTGAATGTTATTTTTTTTTTGCAATTTTTGTCCCTATTTCCATTGATGAAACAAATCCTGCGATGGTGTTTGTCCCAGGGTTTATGCCCATCCTCCTCAGAATTGTAATTTATACTTTTGGACTCTTATTAAAATGACGTACAACATCACTGACACACAAATTTACAGTTTTATGACTAACAGTAAAAGATTATAAATTACTTCATTATGTAAAAAAGTTTTTTGAATCTAACGATCATGCCCAGATATCTATCCATCTATTTCGGGACTAGAAAGAAGTTTATTTTACAAGCAATGCTGGACGAGGAGATTGACTGCTACGAAGATCACTCCAAAAGTAATGCACTCCAAAAGTAAGTGACCGTGGCAGATGACGCAGCATTTTGGAAAATGGGACTTATCTGAAAAACCATAAGGCATAAATCGAAGATTCTTGTATCAAATTAAAGGGGAGAAAATTCTCTATTAAAATAGTTATATTTTGAAAATTCTAATTTTTCATCATTTTTTCCGTTTTGTGGGTGTAGCCTACATACACCTTAATACGTTGACGCAAAAACCCGATGTTTCTCTCGCTCAGTAAAATTGAAATAGATTCTAAAAAAACTACCACAATATTACCAACCTTTACCCTATTTGAAAATAAAATAGAAAAAGAGTGATTGAAATATCTCTACACGTTTTGATATGGCATAGCTCGCTTTGCCCGGAACCAGTCCTCCCAGAATTCCTCGCACGTTTTACTTAATATCGTGTGGATTCTAAGAAATGTAAAACTTGGCCTCTTTGAATCTGAGCGCTTTCTGGGAGTCATGCAACATTTAACAGAGAACAGCGATATTCAACTGTCTGCAGGCTCTCCCAGCTGCAAACATTTCCTCCCTGGAGAGTCCCAGCTCTCCAATATTCAGCAGTTTTAGAAGACGGTTGCTAGGTAGCACGAGGCTATTCCAGTGGCAATTGTTGCTACTTTCTTTTCGAGAAAGCAATCATGTTATAAACATCCGCCTGTATCTCGTGCTAATAACTCAATTGGGGATTTTATTAAACTGCATAATTGAGGTTTTGTGCAGAGAGGCTTTTCATCAAACTTCATCCACGACATGTACGTTTCCTTGAAGATAGCCTAGTAGTTATTCTCTATTTCACTTTTCAGTACTATAAGTGTCATTTTATGTTCATTTTTCCCCCAAATTATCGGTATTGTCAATTTCTTAAATGGAGAACGCATCCGGTGAAATGTTTGGTGGTATTGCTGTCGTGCATCATTCTCGCTATTCTTATCATTTGACTTGCGATTCGCACGTTCAAATCCTGCGAATTCTGAACACGACTTTCCTTTCAGGGGAAATGAATCAGGGTACGCTCATCCGTATTACCGGCCATCGCTGGATCATATCCCAACAGAAGTAACGGC
Source organism: Periplaneta americana (assembly GCF_040183065.1). Lineage (NCBI taxonomy): Eukaryota > Metazoa > Arthropoda > Insecta > Blattodea > Blattidae > Periplaneta > Periplaneta americana. Next base: position 1,862,941 of record NC_091131.1, on the reverse strand, counting down.
CAGCTGTTTCTCGTTGCAAAGTTTCTGCTTTGTGAACAAAAGTGTGCGTGGGTCAGATCCTTTATTGATACTGCAGAACGCCGATGTCCACCTAAGTCCACGACTTACATAACAGACGAGATATTTATTTATATCCAAATACGAAGCAGCTAAATGTCGTTCACGACTCAGGAACTCGTGTAATAGTCGGTACAATTTCAGGAAGAACGTTCGACCGTGTGGTTCACATGGCTTCATAATTATAGTCAAGATAAATTCGTTTCACGAAGTTAATCTTTCATACAGGGAAAAAGGAAATAAATTGCAAGTCATGGCGTAGGGAGAATGTTTCAAAATTATGGAATTGTCGTAATGCGTAAAATTATAATTGGGTGTTCAGATATTAACTTATATGTAAAATATAAAAGAATAATGAAAGGATTAATTACATTAAGTTATTACTGACGTATGGTACGATAGGAGGGAAATAAATTATTACATGAAGTGATATTTTCAGTAAAGTTGTTACAACTGTACATAATTCTAGAAATAATATCTGTAAATTTTTAATTCTACAAAAATCTCCTGAACTTGACAGAGATTGAATATGAAATCTGTGTGACACTAAAAATAAAACCTCGGTTGTGAATTGAAATACAAAAATTGAGCTGTATGGGCTAATACCAGGAAAATTTTATAATGAAATATAATTGAAAACCTTCCCGGAATAAGAGTGTAATAAAAATCTGTAACACACGTTTCAGGAAAAAGAAAAATAATTTCAGGAGTATATTTACTAGCAGAACCATTTGATTAATCAAGAATACAAGTTTATTCAGCTATTTGATACAATATTGTTTTGTTATAAATGAATACTTGGAAATTACTTTTTCGAACTGAGTCACATATTTCATTAATTTGATGTTATATCCTTTTTCCGGGAAGGTCTTCAATTATTATTCAAATATCCATTTCGTATTCTCCTACAAAGAATAAACAACATAGACAAAAAACTTGCAAAAATATGGTATTGTCAAGTATTTGGTTAAGAAATAATGTAGTCCGCAAATTCAAAACTTTTTTCCCCACTCTCTACCCTAAGAACAGTGAGCTAAGAGTTCGTTGGAACTCACTGTGTCAATAATTAGAGCCTGTTTCTTAGCAACGCCGGTACATTCTAATGTTGCCTTTGAAGGAAATTAAAATAAGTGAACATCGAATTCACAACAACGCCATTCAACTGTTTGGTGATACAAAGTAGTAAAAATTTGTTGTAAAGCAATTTCTGCAGAGAATCTTAAAACTCAGGACGTCGAAACCGCAGGCACTCGTCGAGTCCAATTTTATTTGTCCTCATTTGATATAAAACTAAGGAAAAAGTCTTAATATTTTTTTCGAGACCATGAAGAGAATTTGCATATAGATTGGGTAAAACGAGGAGATTGTGGGTGGGAAGTAGGGGGTGCCTATAAATTTCTCGGGGCTGAACATCGTAAACCAAGCAATTCCTGTTCTTTCGTTCCCTGTCTGTTCGCATCTCCTAGATAAAGACAAATGCCGCGCGTTGACAATTGAGCATCAGCTACATCAGCACACTGTTCAAGTCCTCCAGCTGCAGACATAGGAAAGCGCCATCTACGGAGTGCAGGAACATACTTTTATACAATGTCTGGTTCCAGGGACAGCAGTAAACGAATAGCTTACCGGCGCAATCAGGCACTGCCAAGACTTCACGCAAATTACGTCATCAATGTGTTGTCCACGCTGAACTACATAATATCAAATACTGACTAGGAGGGATCCTGAATGTGGGGGGACCAGCTTTGCCCCCCTAAAATTATCGATACCAAACCTTATGTGCACAACACATTAATGTACACGATAAGAATTAAATGTTTGTGTGGCGGCAGGGGTGCCCAGACCCAGAGGAAGGCGTCAATTAATTGACTCACTCACGGATTGGTCAACAGAACCTCAAAAATGACAAAACAATGTCAAGCACATCAGTCAAGGAAATTCTGTGACTCGTCCTCCTTATGCTGGACCTTGTCAACATACATGCATAATTTACTGTGCGTAGCACTTGGCTGGAATAGATTTGAGTACAAACTGGACGCATGTGCTAAGATTATGAATCATTATCGTGATGAATCGATTAATAATCTGTACCGATATTTATATATCCATTATTGTATTGTTAATTAATTTATTTATTTACTTACTTCATTAATTATTTATCCATCCATCCATCCGTCCGTCCGTCCATCCATCCATCCATCCATCCATCCATCCATCCATCCATCCATCCATCCATCCATCCATCCATCCATCCATCCATCTATCTATCTATTTATGCGTTGTTTAGTCGGCTGTTCGAAAATACGTTTGGAACCTTAAAGTGACACCAATAATGTATGACTCATGAAGAAACTAAGCCAGGAGATAATAGAGTAGGTTGTGTGATGGAAGAGCAGCGTGGTTAACGGGAACAAAACGTTAAATAATAAAAAATGTCCGAAATATTAGAATTGTATGCAGTTAATACATTCAGATGTAAAGGCGTCATAAGAACTATAAATGCATTTCATAGTGATAATAAAAGGGTCTATTAATGCTAGCAAATATAATTTAGTACTTGAAAGTTGGAAATGCCATTCAATTAACAGCCACGTCTGTAACAGGAAGAGGAAGGTGATGAAGGTAATGATGGCTGAGGAAAAGAAGAATGTAATATTGGTTAGGGAAACAGTCAGTGTCAAAAAGGTGGGAATCAAAAGTGGATACTGCTTCTGTAACAGCAGCAGCAGCAGCAGCAGCAGCAGCAGCAGTAGTAGTAGTAGTAGTAGTGGTAAACAGTGGCAATATGCAGTAACACTTTTTGTTGAAGATGTTATTGAAGGCCAAAATGATGGTAAAGATGATGATGATATGATAACAAGATAATAAATTTACGATAATTAAAAGGAATGATAAAATACCATCTCATCGCACCTCCTCATACTCATCCTCTTTCACAATAGCCCTGCCAAGACTCTGGAATTCGCTCTCTGCTGCTGTCGAAATAAAATTGAATTCAAACGCAAACTTACTAGGCACTTGGTCAGTAATTGACTTCTTGTAAATAGTTTCCTTAATCTATCACATAATATTTCAATGTCCGATAATTTCATCACTATACAATTTTGTTATTCTAGGTTTAATTTGTAATTCAGTAAATATAAAATATTCTTTGTTTTTCTATGATAAATTATCTAGCTTTCATTAGTCAGGTAATCTTTTCGTACTTTGATAGTTTTATTGTAATTGTAATTGTAAATTTACTATTGTAATTTTATTTGTAATTGTAACTGTAAATCTAATACTAATTGTAAATTTATTCTTCATATTATAGTTGGAATCTCCTGGTAGAGGGGCAGAGAAGGCCTGATGGCTTTATCTCTACCAGGTTAAATAAATAAATACTACTACTACTACTACTACTACTACTACTACTACTACTACTACTACTACTACTACGTTTAAGTGGTTTATTTAACGACGCTGTATCAAGTGAAAGATCTGCAACTGCTGATAGCGAGAATTACCCTACATTCGTCTTACAGTTGAGAAAACCCAGACCGTCAACGACCATGACAAGAATAACAGCTGAGCAGCGTTGTCTGTAATCAGCTCTGCTAATTGCACGCCGGGCCGGGGAGGCGCCTGGAGGATGCGACGCATTCGTACTTGAGCACGTTCTGCCTCCAACAAGTGCCTGGGGCACGACAGGGAGACTTTCATAATAACAGCAAAACTACAGGACCTGCAGTTTCTTGTCCATGAAGCCTGGGGTTCAGGAACGAGTTGCTTCATGTGAGCTGGACAGACTGCGGGGACACCCCTGGCCGCTGCATACAGCACAAACAAGTGCCGATGATCGCGCCGGAATAAAACTGCCTGTTCACAACATGTCAATCTCTCTATTAATAAATTGACTGGAACACGGATCTGAAAACCATTATCGGAGCCTAATGGGCTGCGCATTTGTTTCATTGAACGGCGCGCTGACCCTTGGACGCGGTGTAATGACCCGTCCACACAAGAAAAGGGACGGATTCAATTATGTATAAACACACAAAAACTTCCCGGACGGCGCACAAAATCAGAGGCAACTAAATCCCTTTGTTACCCAACATTTTTAAGTTCATCAGCCTGGTTTCGAATATTTAGATGCATGTACAGAACCCTACAAAACTGACAGATAGTGAGTGGTTTCTGTATAACCTCGCAGCTATAAAATTCCTCTCCAAAACGAAAACTTACATTTGTTCAGGTCAAATTTATACACATTTAAATGACAATTTCCGAGATTTTGTAATGCACTTTACAAGCGTGTATTGTACAGTATTTTTTCCACGATACTATATTTTGAATATAATATTTTTAAAAATCTTAATATACAGTATGTACATTGCACTATGAACAGCTGACTTGGAGTTAGCAGGCTGGCCAACATAAAACTTCACCCTCAACTTCAATGTGAAGGAGTAAAAATGATTAAGATTTGTAATATTTCGTGTTCGATTGGAATAATTTTTATTTTATTTCTTTTTGTTAAGTGAAGTTCGAATTGTTTAAATAAAGTTCAGTACATTTCAAATGCAGTGATTTGTTTGACATAATGTAATTAATTAACACTGCCTTTTGCGCATGAATTTTACATGCATTGTAGGATTGTAGCATACATAGAAGGCAGTGGATTTCATTACAACTCTAAAGCAGTTATTTGTAATAATTCGACATAGGCTACTTATCTAGGTTGGAAACTCAGAATTCAGTAAAATCAACTTTCAATCCTGACGGCCGTTTGCTGGAACAACGAGAAAACACACTACCGTGCAAAATAGTAAAATGCGTTACAAGAGCGGTATGTTGCAGTTTTCATGTTCGAGGAAAAGTTTGAAAAAGCGAAACGTAGTTGAGCTTTTTTAATTTCCGAGAATTGAAAGAAAACATACCGCTCGTGTATCGTACATTATTTTGTGCGAAGATCGTTTATTACATACCTGAAAGAGGAATTTCTAATTAGTTGCAATGAAATCTCCATCTTGGTTTCTGTTCAATGACGGAAAATTTGCAAAGCAAAAATATCTATCTTCAACATTGTTGCTTTAAAATGTTTTCTGTGTTTACTACACTCCAGCAGGCCGTGATATACGTCTGTCTTTTTTTTCCCATTCTATGATGAGTCTGGAATCTTGTTGATTTTTTCACAGCTTCTTTAATGTTACTTGCATTACGAATGCAGTAACTTTAATGGAGTTGTAGAGTTTACTTAATTTTTGCAAATATATAAAAACAATAATTAACAGTGCAATTTAAGTGAAATTGCAGTGGTAAGTTTCCAATTTATAATTATTACTATATTGAACGTCTTTAAAAATAATATGATAGAAGACTAAAGGAGTAAAATCAATATGTCACTTAAGCGATAAGAAGAGGGAAATTGTTATGTGTGTTAGGTTGGGAATACTGAATGTGGAATTTTAGACTTACCGCGGATTGGTTTTGTGCGGAAACCAAGCAAATACGCACGATCTCGCACAAAAATTATTGATTATTATTTTCATGGACAGTATCTGTAAATGCTAATTTACGCGATCCGTTATTTGAATTCAAAGGAACAAAATCATTCACAAATTACAGCCTTAGCCTATTTACAAAATGGCTGATGAAAAGCTGGGATTCATGGTGTATCATTCGCCAGCTTAATAAACTAGCACAGCTGTTCCGGAGTTCCGTGCGAGTATGGGTTCGATTCCTGCTTGGTCCGATTACCTGGTTGGTTTTTAAGGAGGTTTTCCCTAACTGTATGGCGAATGTCAGGTAATCTATGGCTCATTCTCGGTCTCATGTCGCTAAATATCTTCTCGAGAGCACAAATTCCATCGACACTAAATTTATTTATTAATTTTCTAATAATTGTAACATAAAATATAATATATACAGAAAAACTTTAGCTCGCCCCTGAAAGAGTAGAACTCGTGCTCAGGGGCGGATTCCTGAATTGAAATTAATAATTATACAATACAATTTGTCTTATGTCTACTATGCAATTATAGTATATAAATTTAAATTTACAATTTTTCAATTTTTATAAAATCCATACATAACTTTTTAAATTTAATACTAGAACTATTACAATTGACAAGATTAGGATATTTAAATACGAATTTGTTACATATTCTTGGGCCTAAATTACTACTATGATTAAATACTGTAACAGTGTTGCATTTTGATTGAAACAATCTTAAAGAATTCATGCCTTTGTTTCATAAATATGAGAATACAATTCAAAATTATTTCGATTTTTATGTATGAATTTTATTAATACAATATAATAAATTTGTCTTACGTTAAGTACATTAAAGTCTAAAAACAAATTTTGAGATGGAAAATCAATAGGTTTATGAAAACATGTTTTAATTATTTTCTTCTGTAAGAAATAAAGTGGATTAAAATTGGATTTAAATAAGCTACCCCATCCTATAATTCCATACATAATTACCGATTGAAATAAACTAGTATCTGATACACCGTCGTTAAATGTAATAACCACCGAAAAATAAACTCATAAAAATAACGAGATGCATTATGACGAATTATGCTGACGTCACACCTGAGACAGTTCAACTTAACAACTCGGCCGGACAACAGCATCATGTCACCGTGAGGTCAGAGACAGGAGGTAACTGGCTGGATGTTCTATAACTGAAGGCCGTGACAAATAGAAGCAGCTTTGAATAAAACACGTGCTAAGAAAACGTTGGAACATTTTCATATGTTACGTAGTTTCCGGCGGAAATGAACATCAATCTTGCCAACCCATCAATTACGCGGACACACCCACAGATATAAAAATCAAAGCGAGGTTACAACTTATACCCCGCAACTAATTCGCGTTTAATGTTGAGGTGGGCCCTCCCTTGTCGCGCAAGACCGGCCCAAGGGTCGCTGGGAGTCTTAAGTTCTACAAGGGCGTAAGAATTCCCAGCAAGCGAGATCTAACACATCGCGAATAAAAGTGGAAGAATTGGAAACAGACAACATTGCACGTGAAGAAGATAGATTACAAGAAATTTAATGTAATAGTGAGCATATATCAAGAAGCAACAAGTTAGTGACGTGTTGGTGTACTAATAGTCTACAAGTGAAGGATGAAGCATGGAGCAGGGGGGAATTTTTTTTATATAATTTATTGATCGATCAGCGCATTTAGCGCTATACAGATTATTTCTAAATAAAATATAAATACAATAGGCCTACATGACACTGAATTGAGGGCAGCCTAGATTGGGCTCCTCAATGAACAAAAAAATTGTTAATAAATAATTATTTACATAGGTTGGTGTGCTGATAAATTTTGATTATAATGTGAGGTCCATTGGAAGTCGGCTCTTGATTCTGGTGGGAAATGTGGACTTCCTTCCGAGAGAGTAGTGGATGGCGCCTGGAACATTTTCTAGGTTGTTATACTGGGTGTTCATTTCAAAGTGTGTCATGGCGTCACTGTTGTTGGGTCACCGATTTGAAGCGAGTTTCAGCTGATATGTTAGAGAAGTTGCCTATTATTTAAGGCGTTCTTCAATCTGAACTTGAGAACGTGTACGGTATAACTTGAACGTCGTAGCAACAGATGGCGGTCTGTACGGTCTGTGTGCTACCATAACCTCTTTCGAACTGTGTTTTGCGCCGGCAAGTCGTACGCAGGGTATTTGTTATCATCGGTTGCGTACGGTAACATTCCACAACACAAATCAAATGCTCCGTGTCCATGTTGACCGTCGAAGTTAATGTCAACAAATACGTAAGTAATCGTCTTAACCCTCTCTCCATATCTCGACAGTACGTATTTCCAAACAGTTCACATTCCTGCCACTACCGGCGTTATCGTACGTATCGGTACGTACTCTTCAAAATGAACGCCGTACTTGCTAGCCATCTTCTCTGCCTCTTAGGTTACACACCTGAGCTGCGGAAGTGTAGGAAGATTGAATTCTCTAGGCTCATTAACTAGCCACATGACGGCATACAGCGAGCCAAGACACAGTTTGAACTGAACACCCAGTAGAACTTCTTAGCTTGTGAATGAATAAACTGTTTTATTGTGTCAATACCAGTTTCTCTGTGTAGTTGGCTGTTACGGATAAACCAAGGAGAACTGAGTGAAATTCGTAGGACTTTATTTTGAAATGACTGGATGTGTTTAATTTCACTTATTGCAGCTCCTCCCCAGACAGGACAGGCATAAAGCAGTAGAGGTCGTAATAGAGATGTGTAAAGTAGCATGCGATTTTGTAGCTTTAGAGATGATTTCTTGTTGAGGAGCGGATATAATTTAGCGAGTCTTGAGTGGGCCAATTTAAGTTTGTTGTCGATGTGATGTTTCCATGACAGACGGCGATCTAAGTGCACTCCAAGATATTTTACAGCTTCATCCTTTGGTTTCCACGGTATCACGTTGGTTGAAAGATTTATGCATGGAGGATTAGCAGGACGACACAAAGTAAATATCATTGCTTCGCATTTATTGTAATTCAGTGCGATGCGCCAATTTTCAAGCCAAGGGCATATGATGTTTAAGGCTTCCTGAAGGTGATCAGAGGCTGTGTTAATGTTGCGATGGGTTGCATAAATAAGATGATGAAAAGAGAAGTCTGAAAGAAGAGAGGGATTTATAAGAGAAGACCAGAATTACGAAGAAGAGAAGATTATGGGAATCACGAAGAATTGAAGGTGAGGAGCATCATGGGGAAGATGTGATGAAGAGAGGCGGGAAATGAGAAAAAGTAAAGAATATCAGAAAAAAATAAAGTAAGAGTAGAGCAATTGCAGAGAAGAAAATAGGGGAGTGGTGGAGAAAGAGGGAAGAAGAATAAATTATTGAAAGAGACAGGGCTGTAGAAAAAGAGGACAAACAACAGGAGAAAGAAAAACTTGAAGACTGCCCACACCATATGGGTGCGTTGCTGCATAATTTCTGTTTATGTAAACAGTCAATGAATGCAAATTGTAATATTGTCCACTCGCCGTGTTTTCATATTACCGCCCGCTAATTGGAAGCGAATGTACTGTGAGGTACAGTAACAATAAAAAGCAACTGGCCTCATAAATTTGTGCCACATATTCAATAGCGAGCATAGGTTTCACGTCACGTGATTCTCTTATTCAGAGGGTCAAAAAGTTTTATGTTCCGGCACAGAACTCCAGTTCCTCTCTCACATGCTGTATGGAGTTCAACACTTAAAACAAACTGTAGGCATGCTGGGATTTGAGAAAGAGTTTCAAATCATGAAGCTACTGCAAACAATTCACAAGATTTAAGTTCTAAAAGAAAATATCCGTTTTATGTTAATACTTTTATGCTGCGAACAGATTCAAAATTATTACGGAAACTGCACTTACATAAGAATAGAAAACGATGTACAAATTAAGCAATTCTTTAAAAGTAAAAGGATCATCTGGTATTAGAAACGATGGTCTACATAGGTTTTGTAAGTAACTCGTAAATTATAGGAAGTACCTTCAAATTCTCAGAGCGACAGAAACGCAAAGTACGAAAAAAAAAAAAAAAACTCGATGAATTAAAACAATGCTTAAAGTTAGTCTTCGTGATGTTGGGAAGATAATGCCTGGCAAAAAATCCAACACCAACGCCGGTCGCCCCACTTTTTAAACGACATATCTATTTATTTAATAAATAAATTCTTGGAAGTTTTACTGCTTTGAAATAGTGTGCATTTTAAACAATATTTGTGATTGACAGAAAAATGAGTTTTCTATTGCCTCCAAATAGAAAACAGTTTTCATATAATTTTTTACATTTTTGACAACATATTATGTTCGACGTAGGGCCTATGTAGATTACTTTAATAATGAAGTAATTCTGTGTAACGGAAATTTGACTTGGGTTGCCATGAAAATTATTATGACATCCGATAAACTGAATAACGTGACCGACTCCTTTCCTATTCACAAGGAGAATATTTAACTTTGAAAAGTTTAGCCCATTACAATCCAAGGGAGGGCTGCAATTTTTTTAAAAATGTTATTCAGCTGTGTTTGACATGGGCACGTGCGCAACTATACCATATCAATGCACGCTTGCCATTGCTCACACAGTTAAACAAATGACAACAGCATTTACGGGATACTGTCACGTGCTTATATCCAGAATTTTAAGTGTCAATGTGGTTCAAAGCAGTTCTTTGCTCGTCCTCTAGGAGCCGATTTGTCCAAAATGTTACTATTCCACAATTAACTAATTACTGTAATTTAAATTCAATACATTATAATCAAAATTTTTCATCACACCAACCTATGTAAACAATTATTTATTAACAATTATTTTTGTTCATTGAGGAGCCCAATTTAGGCTGCCCTCAATTCAGTGTCACATATTGTATTTATATTTTTTAGAAATGATCTGTATAGCGATAAATGCGCTGATCGATCAATAAATTGTTAAAAAAAACTTTTACAGAAAAAAATTCAATACCGTAGTTGAAAGTCGTCACGGCCTTTGGAATCACAGTAAAATCGTAATTCCGAAGGCCATGTGCCTTGTTAATGTAAGTAGTGACCTTTATACTGAGTTCATTTGTTACTACGACGCCAACATAACCTCAAAACGTATTAAAATCATCGAAAACAAAAAGACGGATGGACAGAATTTAGAAGAAAATAAATAAAAAAGTTGGAAGTAAATAAAAAGAGATTTGAATGCAAAAAAAAAAAAACTTTATCCCAATGTCTTCAACAATAATGAAGAAAAACAGGGTAATATGAAAGTAGATGCACGAAAATATAATGCAACAAGCAAAATGGAAAAACTTCATGGATTTGCGCTATACCAATCGAAAACGTTTCTTCATATTGTATCATTTAATAATATTATGAAATACTTAAGCATCAGTTGGAAATGCTAAATCATCTTCTGTACTATTCAAATTATACAAAACTTATGTTTTGATTACAAACAAGCATTCTCATGGGGGGGGGGGGGAGGCAGATAAAAAAAGTTATTTTTTCTTTCTCCATATTAACAGTGTCAAAACAAGTAGTCTACGTATACAAATTTTGGCCACTCGAGCGTAATTACGAGGGACACCCAGAAAGGAAGTTTCCCTCGGGCCGTTTGCAGAACGAAAACACAATTTCATGGAAAGATTTATTGGAACAGATACAGCAATTGTTGAGCTATTTTTTTTTTTTTTTTCAAAATATTTCCTGCTGAAAGGGACGAACAGATGGCGGACATTTAAGATCAATTGACTGTTCGGAGTTAAGTTAATAGCGAGAGTAGAAGAGTCATTAGTTCAACAGGCAGTCGGGATTGCATGCTAATTGTAGTTATATTAATAGAAAGTTATGGTGAAACCCGTATACATAAGTTGTGGTACACCATAACTAGTATAAATGTTGATGACAAATATCTAATAGGCCTATAACATATAGGCGTACTGTAAATGTAAATATTTCAGCGTACGATGGCAAAAACAGCTACTGCTTATAATTCTTAAACAGGAAAAACGTATAGAGAAGTCAATGAAAAGTGCTTCAGTTGTATTTAATGGAGAAATTCTCAATGGCTTTAAATGAAAGTGAACTCTATGGACCGGTAATTCCATCTTGTTACCTCCATCTAGTGCTGTTAGAGGTGAGTTGATAAATAAAACGATTAGACGCGAAATCAAAAACCAAAAAATGATGGGAACTGCAAGTAAATATGATTTGCTTGTATTTCGAGCTGGTGCATTTTGTAAACTGTGTGGAATGCATTTAAAATGACAGCTAACCTGTTTTTACAACAGGTGGGTATTCATATCACTGCCTTCTGAAAACTCTAGTGAAGCCAGTGGAAGACGCATTCGTCTATTTTAACTGGTCAGTAATTAAATCATTACTTGTACTAAATGTAGGCGTTTATGTGAAAAGGAAATATAACACCGGCTTTTTTGGGACAATTTTACAGAGAAGGATATGTCACATTTTTATGTACGACATGGTGAATGTGGACATTTTTAGTTAATGTCTATTTTTAACATTTAGTAGTACTAAAAACAAATACTTACTGACTTACTGGCTTTTACGGAACCCGGAGGTTCATTGCCGCCGTCACATAAGCCCGCCATTGGTCCCTATCCTGAGCAAGATTTATCCAGTCTCTACCATCATATCCCACCTCCCTCAAATCCATTTTAATATTATCTTCCCATCTACGTCTTGGCCTCTCCAAAGATCTTCTGCCCTCCGGCCTCCCAACTAACACTCTATATGCATTTCTGGATTCGCTCATACGTGCTACATGTCCTGCCCATCTTAAACGTCTGGATTTTATGTTCCTAATTATGTCAGGTGAAGAATACAATGCGTGCAGCTCTGTGTTGTGTAACTTTCTCCATTCTCCTGTAACTTCATCCCTCTTAGCCCCAAACATTTTCCTAAGAACCTTACTCTCAAACACCCTTAATCTCTGTTCCTCTCTCAAAGTGAGAGTTCAAGTTTCACAACCATACAGAAGAACCGGTAATATAACTGTTTTATAAATTCTAACTTTCAGATTTTTTGACAGCAGACTAGATGACAAAAGCTTCTCAACCGAATAATAACATGCATTTCCCATATTTATTCTGTGTTTAATTTCCTCCCGAGTGTCATTTATGATTGGTACTGTTGCTTCAAGATATTTGAATTTTTCCACCTCTTCGAAGGATAAATCTCCAATTTTTATAGTTCCATTTTGTACAATATTCTGATCAAGCGACATAATCATATACTTACTTAGTCTTTTCGGGATTTACTTCCAACCCTATCGCTTTACTTGCTTCAAGTAGAATTTCTGCGTTTTCCCTAATCATTTGTGGATTTTCTCTAACATATTCACGTCATCCGCATAGACAAGAAGCTGATGTAACCCGTTCAATTCCAAACCCTCTGTGTTATCCTGAACTTTCTTAATGGCATATTCTAGAGCGAAGTTAAAAAGTAAAGGTGATAGTGCATCTCCCTGCTTTAGAACGCAGTGAATTGGAAAAGCATCAGATAGAAACTGGCCTATACGGACTCTGCTGTAAGTTTCACTAAGACACATTTTAATTAATCGAACTAGTTTCTTGGGAATACCAAATTCAATAAGAATATTATATAAAACTTCTCTCTTAACCGAGTCATAGCTACGCCGTTTTGAAATCTATGAATAACTGATGTACTGTACCCTTATAAGCTTAGTCCTTTTTCTTCTTCTCAAGTATCTGCCGAATACAAAAAACCTGATCAATAGTCGATCTATTACGCCTAAAACCACACTGATGATCGCCAATAATTTCATCTACATATTCTTCTCAAAAGGATATTGGACAAAATGTTGTACGACGTCAACAAAAGTGATATTCCTCGAAAGTTACTACAGTTAGTCTTGTCCCCCTTCTTAGAAATAGGTACGATTATGGACTCCTTCCATTGTTCTGGTACCATTTCCTTTTCCCAAATTGCAAGTACAAGTTTATAAATTTCGGTAGATAATGCCCTTCCACCCTCTTGTATTAATTCTGCTGGAATTTGATCAATACCTGGAGACTTGTACTTTTTCAGATTTTCTATCGCAATTTCGACTTCAGAAAATGTGGGTTCTGGTATAAATGGCTCAGCAGTTTAAAAACAAATATAAACAAATAAACGTCCTATTTCTTCAGTTCAGCCAGTTTTCTACGTTCCCTTTTCCATAGACTGTCTCTGTTGTTGTTAGGTGAAATTTTAATCATTGCTTCCTTTGCCGTCTGTTTCATCTCCACGCTGTATAGCGCACAGGTCTACCTGGTCACGTGGATACACAGCATTGCTAGTCGCGTATCGGTGCCGAAATTTAAAGCCGTGTCTGTGGACATGTTGCCACTTGAACACGATAACTTTCATCGACCAGTGAGAGCCACACACGCAGTACAGGTGCGTTCTCAAACAGGTGTCCTGCCGCGCCTGCGTGCTGCAGGTGCCAATTAATCACGCGTGTTGACAAGTTGTAATTCTGAATAATGACGAGCGGCACGCACGTCGCGCATGTCGAGTCCCGCGATCGATTCCAGACTAATACATTACACTTTGTGCGGGTCCGGTATATATTTATATTAAAACGCAGTGTGTAATGTATAAGTCACTGTGAGGAACCTCAAACCGCACAAATGTCACACAGGTAACTGTGTCCAGGGTTTGATTCCCCGTGCAATGGCGGGCACCATTCATCTCACATGTCAGGCTAATTCTGTGACTGTAAGGGTGCCTACATTTGAAATGCAAACTTAAGGATAAGTCAGGAACAATTAAATTAGATGCCACTAAGGATTCCAAATTGGAAATTTATCCTTTGACGAGGTGGAAAAATTCAAATATCTGGGAGCAACAGTAACAAATATAAATGATACTCGGGAGGAAATTAAACACAGAATAAATATGGGAAATGCCTGTTATTATTCGGTTGAGAAACTTTTATCATCCAGTTTGCTGTCAAAAAATCTGAAAGTTAGAATTTATAACACAGTTATATTACCGGTTGTTCTGTATGAAACTTGGACTGTCAATTTGAGAGAGGAACATAGGTTAAGGGTGTTTGAGAATAAGGTTACAGGAGAATGGAGAAAGTTACACAACACAGAACTGCACGCATTGTATTCTTCACCTGACATAATTAGGAACATTAAATCCAGACGTTTGAGATGGGCAGGGCATGTAGCACGTATGGGCGGATCCAGAAATGCATACAGAGTGTTAGTTGGGAGTCCTGAGGGGAAAAGACCTTTAGGGAGGCTGAGACGTAGATGGGAAGATAATATTAAAATGGATTTGAGGGAGGTGGGATATGATGATAGAGAATGGATTAATCTTGCTCAGGATACGGACAAATAGCGGGCTTATGTGAGGGCGGCAATGAACCTCCGGGTTCCTTAAAAGCCAGTAAGTAAGTGACTAAGGATTCCCCTGCGCCGCTATGTAAGCAAAGGTATGTTTGTCATAAACTTCAGTTGCTGCCAAGACGTTTGGTACTGTTGTCGAACTCAAAGTGAGTTCTTTTCCGTTAGCATTTTACTATAGGCTTGAACAGGAAGAAATGCCATTTACAATCTCTTTGAAGGTTTACGTCAATTAAGACATGTCTAATCACTGTAACAAAGATTTCTTTAAACAGTTTTAGGATATACATCATTACTTTATGAAGAAACTGGATATTTCCTGAGTTGTTCGTGGCTTCTTTACATTCTATTTCGTAAACTATAATTCTGCAGTGCTTGGGAAAAGTGACTAAGTCAGTTTCCACAAATCACTGTCGATAATTTATTGACGACTTACACTGATTTATGTGGATTTGTTTTTTTTCTATATGAAATTATTGTAATGGGAGAAATACTTATGTATTTTTTTCCAAGCGAGCAGATATTCCGTAAGTTGTCAATAAATTATAAAAAAAGGTTTGTGGAAACTGACTTATGCCACTTTTCCCGAGCACTGCAGAATTAACGAGTACTTCACACG
This sequence comes from Periplaneta americana, assembly GCF_040183065.1. Lineage (NCBI taxonomy): Eukaryota > Metazoa > Arthropoda > Insecta > Blattodea > Blattidae > Periplaneta > Periplaneta americana. Next base: position 1,847,401 of record NC_091131.1, on the reverse strand, counting down.
TACAACTAAGGACAAGGGTCTTGGATTTGCAAATACATCGAAGAAACTAGTCCCCCTAAAGTCGACGTAAACTATGTGAAAGAGAAATCGAACTGGATGGTGCAAGTGATATGATTCGCCTCGCCCTCATATTACGTCACAGCTAGTGGACCTGAACGGAAGATTAACTGCTAATAACATAACTCGGATTACCCCTGGTTGCAGCTCTTCCCTTAGAAGTTAGTTGGTTGCTCTCATAACGCGTGGCAGGAGCCAGGCATAGTGAACAAGTTAATTTTCCGTAATAATTTTGTTCTGACTGGATATTTTTCAATGCTTTAATTTGAAGTTACAGGAAAATGGAGAAAGTTACACAACACAGAACTGCACGCATTGTATTCTTCACCTGACATAATTAGGAACATTAAATCCAGACGTTTGAGATGGGCAGGACATGTAGCACGTATGGGCGAATCCATAAATGCATATAGATTGTTAGTTGGGAGGCCGGAGGGAAAAGGACCTTTGGGGAGGCCGAGACGTAGATTGGAAGATAATATTAAAATCGATTTGAGGGAGGTGGGATATGATGGTAGAGACTGGATTGGTCTTACTCAGGATAGGGACCAATGGCGGGCTTATGTGAGGGCGGCAATGAACCTCCGGTTCCTTAAAAGCCAGTAAGTAAGTAAGTAAGTAAATAAGTAAGTTAGTTAGTTTAAGGTATTGAACACTTTATACCACTATAGACTGCCTACAAAGGCAATAGTGATAAACTGTTGGATAATGACACAACTGTAACGGAGCTATGGTGGAAAAATACAGTTAAGCCAAAGTACTTTACAAGTACTTCCATCAGTCACCACAAGGACTAAATTCACCGCATTATTGTGTCTCATTCCAAATGACGTCAAAACTGCGTCCACCGTTTTCAGCTTTAACAACATTTATCTGTATATGTTACGGCTAGTTAAAATTTCGTGGGAAGAATTCTGTTACCATGACAACGCGGTGTGAGGGCGACGCGTGACACCTGTTGAGCTGCCAGCGAGTGCAGTGATGAATTTCGCATACGTGGCATACATACCTACTTACATACACGGCCACTTAGCGTCATTAGCGCGGATGAGGCATTGCGCACATTTGGACACCACCATTAATTCTAATATGGAGTGGCCGTGTGCACACGAACTGCCCACACTTCTAATTTGTTTATCAATGCAGCCGCCCAACAATTTCAGCATTAACAAGTTTCTGCCAAGATTTACGACTTCCTGCACAGAATAGATTATCAACAAATAGACAAGCGGTACAGCCGGATCCTATCACTGCGCCACGGTTAGGTTTCCTGCAAGTAGTTCGGCCATTTTACCCCACTGCGTGTACTGTCAGAGTTTTCATCCCAACGTGTAGTGCCAGACATTAAACAAAATTGATTTCTGTAAGTCCGCACGTACCATTCACAACAATTTAGTCAACTAAAGTAAATCCTAAATATTAAAATAGTAAAGAAGTTGAAAATTTAATCAGTCACTAAAAATTAGGTGGGTAAATTTGTTATAAAACAACTGTCATGTGTTAAATGAACCTACGTTGGTAGTTCACCTCAGTCAGTGCCTAGTTTCGTCATCTTCATATCACTAGCTATCATCAGCATAGTTTCAATCAACATGTAACAGTCCATTCATTTATATAACAAATTTACCAAATACTTAGCAAAAAAATCTTTATGCTCGACCATGCCGAAATGTTGTAATTATACACCTGGTAGCAGTCATTTAATGCATGTCATTAAAGTACACCTATTCATTAAAGTTCAGGTTTTCGATTATTCTCGGATATGCAATCGAAAGACAACTATCGAAAGGTCACGGAGGCTGGATATCCAATACTGTCGCAGAAGGTTATGTTCTGTTACTATAATAATTAGCGTTAATTGTAAATAATATTCAAATAAATTCAATTTGCCATTTCGTTTTTCAATGTCGAATTCAATTTCAAGGTTATATCAAGAATAATGTTTATCTTACTATTATCAAAGTCGTCGACATTCGTTTCCCGGAAAAAAAAAATCAATACTTTCGCGTCCGCGCACATCTCACAATTCATGAGGTAGGCTATTGCACTCACTCACATAATAATAACATGAAAACTTACGAATAATTTCAAGTTAGAAATATGGTCGAGCATAAAAAGTAGTATGAAACTTGCCTACAATGGTAATTAAGACGCTCGTATGAAAATTATGAAACTCGCTTGCGCTCGTTTCATAAACATCCTCCTGTCTTGATTACTACCATTAGAGGCTCGTTGCATAATGTATTATTTTCTTCCAGGATTGTTTATTAATATTACTGCATATCTATGACATACAAATACAGATATACTATAAATTAAGATTCCGCATTGCACACTAATGATATACCAAAAAAACGCAGTACAAGATGTGTCATATTTAATAAAGAGTTAATAAGTGACATGTAATAAAACTTTGACAAATTGCAATATAAAAGGAATAAAAAGTAAATAGTAATTTGAGTTGTGGTGGTGGTGATGGTGATGGTGGTAGTGGTGGTGGTGGTGGTGGTAGCTGCAGTACTTACTTACTGGATTTTAAGGAACCCGGAGGTTCATTGCCGCCCTCACATAAGCCTGCCATAGGTCCCTATCCTGAGCAAGATTAATCCATTCTCTATCATCATATCCCACCTCCCTGAAATCCATTTTTATATTATCTTCCCATGTACGTCTCGGCCTCCCTAAAGGTCTTTTTCACTCCGGCCTCCCAACTAACACTCTATATGCATTTCTGGATTCGCCCATACGTGCTACATGCCCTGCCCATTTCAAACGTCTGGATTTAATGTTCCTAATTATGTCAGATGAAGAATACAATGCGTGCAGTTCTGTGTTGTGTAACTTTCTCCATTCTCCTAGTAGAAATAATAATAATAATAATAATAATAATAATAATAATAATAATAATAATAGCAACAGTGACAGTATTTTAATTAAGGACGCTCTCAACTGCAAAGGTCATTCAGCATCGAAATTCAGAATGGGTAAGAAATGTTGCCTGGTTACTTTTTATGCATCGCCCTTTACAATCCATCTTTCCATCCTGCTAATTTGAGATCCTGATGTATTGTTACTTCCATAACGGATAATTTAGGCCTTTATATAGGCCTACTTGTGAAACATTAAAAAAAAAACAACTGTCATTTCTGAGGAAGAAATATATTTTTTATGTCATCCTAGCATTATAAACAGGTTGTCACTACATCGAATTTCGTTCATAATTGGCTTATTATGGCACGCGTGCCGATAATAGCAATGACGTATTCGCTATATGACGTAATACCGGAACGCTTGGATCGGGATCCATGCATCTCGTCTGAATATTTTCTACGCGCCGTGTAACAAGAAATGAAATGCAAGACAGAAGGTAACGTATCATTTATTTCCAATCTTTAACCATTTTGTATCACTTTTGTAATATCACATAAAACAGTTCTGCGGTTCAGAGAAACTATATTAACAAAATAAAGGAACATTTGTAACGTAACTTGCAAGGTCATCCATTACTCTTTACTAATGCCAATGCCAGGCAGAAATAATCGATACGAACATATGAAGACAATTTGTCAGCTATGGATCCCGAATTTCTTTCCTAGTTTATTTCCCACAATTTACAATGCTAAGATTCCATGAAGTGTTGTATGCAACTCGTGGATCATCTCATTGTGACACTCACTATCGTTCGTGTGACAAACATTCACTCATGCCATAATCATCAAGATAATCCACTCGTTGCATATTAAAATAATTGTCAAGAAGGAGATCACTCTACTGGGTTACGAAAACATCGATATAAGAACTAAAGAGAACTAAAATACACCATATGCATGATCTCACCAAAGCGTTGGATTGTGTTGATCATAATTTATTTTTATCAAAATTAGAATTTTATGGTATTCGAGGGAACACACTAAATATTTTTAGAACCTATCTTCATAGCAGAAGTCAATTACTTGCTATAGGTGAAAATTGGTCAAGTCTCACCACTACAAATTATGGGGTTCCACAAGGCTCAATAATTGGTTCTCTATTATTCTTAACAGCAATAAATGACCTTCCAGAATTCATAAAAGCAATAACAATTATGTATGCAGATGACACTACTTTCCTATCTTATTCCTCTGCTCTAAATCAATTACATGCTCTCAACAACGACACTCTATCACAGATGGCTTTATGGTTTGAATCTAATGGTTTCTTGCTTAATCAAGAAAAAACTATCAACATAACTTTCAGCCTAAATTATCTAATAAATAAGGACAACAGACTCAACTACACAAAATTTCTAGGACTTTTTATAGACTCCAGTTTAACATGGGATAAGCACATCGAATACATATGCACAAGGCTATCAAGAGTTTTATATTTGTTAAAGAAATTAACGACTTCCGTTTCTCAAAATTATTTAAGATGTGGCTACTTTTCTTTCTTTCAGTCGATAATCCAATATGCCCTAATTTTCTGGGGAAATGGAACCAAAATTGGAGGCGTCTTGATTTTACAAAAGAAAGCCGTTAGAATTTCATGTAAATCAAACTATCTGGAACATTGTCGGCCACTTTTCAGACAATCACACATTTTAACAATCATAAATTTGTGTGTGTGTGTGTGTGTGTGTGTGTGTATATATGATCTTGTACTTTACACTCGACAAAATATCGACAATTACTCATTAGTGGCCAATATACATGATCATGAAATAATTAGAAATAGTGAACAAATTAACATTCCATATTGTAGATTACACAAGAGCAACACAAACTTGTTAATTATGGGGATGAAATTATATAATAAGATCCCCAGTCAATATTATATATTACCAATCAATGGTTTCAAAACTATAATTTACAATTGGTTATTAAATAATCCTTTTTACTCTGTTGCTGAGTTTTTCAACACAAATTTGTATGAAATTGGATTTTAATAAATATGTTTAATTCCAATTTAGTTAGTTTTCTTTAATCTAAAAGTTTTAAGTTACTTCAGGTTTTCATTGTATTATTTCAATTTTACTGTCTCTTTTATTAGTGTTTTTCAATGTATTCTGACGAAGCCCAAAACTGTATGTCTAATGGCCAAATAAATTGAATTGAATTGAATTTACACAATCATTCAGTTTAGTATCAAATTTTTAAATGCAGCTCTATAAAAATGTAAGAACTGTAAATAATTTCGAAGTAAACTTTTCTTGGACGAATACCGCATTATAGACACGTGTAGGGACTTGTGAAGCACCCGATATAAAATGTGATCGACGCTGAAGGAATTGTTGTCTTGATTTAAAGAAAATTGTTTTGTGGGTGAGCGCCCAATTGCTGGAGTTAATAAAGCCCCGCGAAGCGTGCTTCCTGCCCCGAACAATACGCGGCTGTAATTTGGCGAAAGTCTTATATAAAGGAAATTGAATTAATGCGGACTAACTGGAGAGCAGTGGAGGCGGAAGGAGCCAGGAGGGATGTGCCCGTCCAGGTATCGAACACTAGCCAATCAATTCTAATGCACATTACTCACTCATTTCCTGTCTACTTTTCCTCGTAAGCAGTAAGCTACTGGAACTGAATTTCTAGATGTAGAATCCACAGAAATAACATCGTAGTGGTAGAAAAATCTGTTTTGTGCTGTCAGCCATTGTTCTCGAATAGGAAAATGTTGTGTTGTTCAATTCAAGACATTTTATTGTGACGATTCTGGTCGTCGGAGTTGTATTTCAAAATGTTCAAATCTCGCATATTCGCTGACGTGACAGGGTTGTACAAACTTGTCCCTCCATAGGGGCAGTGTCTGTATGTACTTAGTTTACTGTCGTCCTTAGAAGTCTGAGGACGGCTCGTTCTAAGTTATAGCAAATACGCTGTCCTAGTACGCAGCTTTCCGTACTGCAGTTCAAAGTTCAAATTTCGGCTTTTTTAAGGGGACAATCTTGTAACTTTCACAACTTCTTTTCTGCTTTACAGATTTTAACCAAATTTTCACTGCATGTTCCCAAGTGACATTGTTTTGAAATATTGAACATTTGAAAGTAATTGATTTCATAATTTTTAATAATAAATTTTAATTATTATTTTTAATATTTTCGGCACCCTGTATTTTAGTCAAATTTAAATTCTATGTTTATCAAATTTCAATATGGTGCAGAATAGTCACAGAAATAACATGTAGTATGATTGTTCCTACATATATGTCACTTTTGTGATTATTGCCTTTAAAATTTATAATTATTTTTAATAAGTTTTTTACAATAAAAATTGCTATTATTCAGGGCACAAACAAACTAATACAAAATCGATATCTGAAATTGATCTAGGCCATGGTGTCAATGTGCCTGCCGAATTCCATAAAGATTTTACAATAGTTACCATAAAACGTAGCCTAGGGTCAGAAATACTAAAAAAAAAAAAAGTTATGGTATAAGCAATTTAAGAGAACTATTTTCATTCTATTGCCCTCACAGACATTATAAAAAACATTTTAAAATCAACTTGGAAGCGGAATTGAAATTGCTTTGGAAGGATGAAAGTACACATAGTAGTGTGTTTTAACTCTAAAAAGAATTCCTACAATGATCACATTTTTCACTGGAATGTCCTTTCAAGCCAGATTTGTACCAGTGTAGCTTTCCTATTTCCTTTTGGAACCATTCGTCCACCGCGCTGCATCTCTTGTCTGCAGATCAACATGCGATCCATACGAAACCGAGAGAATGACCGACACTGATGTCGGCATGGTACCGCACCAGCATTCGAAGCCAGGACACGTTCCTTTACTGCCGAATTAATTTGCTCGCTCAACCGTCTTTTGCCGGGTTAAAACTTCCACCCTCGAGTCCAATGGCAGCGTGGTTTCTATAAAGTATAGACTGTACTGGTACAACAATTTAGTAGGTCTATGTTACGTCACCAAGTTGCTTCACGACAGAACAGTGAATTTTCCAGTTGTTCTCTAGCAGTTCCGGATTTCTCTTTCACTTTGGTTAAACACATCTTGTTAATGTATTTTATCGGATAAATTTTGATAGAAGTAAATTTGGGACACAAAGATATATTGTAGCCTACGTCAGAACAAGAATAAAATTCAAAATTTAAAAAAATGAGGAAATACTAGCTCAACAGATTTGAAATTTGAGCGGCGCCCACAGAACTACGCAGTTGTCATCTAGAACTGCTTGGTACTTGCAAGCTGATACTTGTAACTGCTTCCGAAATGGAATGCTATTAGTAACCCAGGAAGCATTTCGTTCCTATTGAACTGATTTATTGCTGTAGATAACTTTAAATTATTTGATAAAAATATAAAAAAGTAATGTTTTGAGAAAAATCCTTTCAAAAACAGCTCGCAATATAGTGAGTGCAAGCGACGATCCGTCTGAGAGTGGAAAGGCAATTTCTGAATGTCACTCCCGCGATGTGCTCGTCTTGGACCAGATGACAGTGCTAAACTTCCTGTACATACTATTAAGAAGGATTTATAGAATAAGGACCCCGGTTTTAGGCCCGTAACACACTTGCACAGTTTTCGCCAACGAGAAATGTGTTGCGAGAAAGAGGCGAAGAGCCTTCCTCCACACACTTGGCGAGTTCTCGCTATCACAGATCACACCTCGCTATGATCATCTATGCACTGCCTTCATGCAGAAAGCATTTTTCTGATTATAGTAATCACTCGTTGGAGGAAATATTATAGGTTATGTATTTACGTATATTGCCGTACTTAAATATATAACCTGTAAGTATATTGTCGTACTTTACGAATTACGTACAAACGCTATGTTGAATCTGAGTATTCAGATGATGAGGAAATCGAGTTACATGGACATATTTTGTTCATGAAAAGAAGAAGTAGGCCTAAAATTAAAGCCAGAAATATCTGAAAATCACATTGTATCTTACGAAAATAAGGGCGAGTTTTGGGCACTGGTTTCGATTTGAATGATGATACGTTTAGGCGTTATTTCAGGTTCAATGGACCACAGTTTTTTTTTTTTTTTGCCATTCATGATATGATAGAGAATTCTTTGCTATATTCTGATTAAAATTACGTAAACTGTTAAGACATATAGATACATTATTTCAAATGTTTAATTAATACCATTAAATCTCATCAAAATAATATATAGCCCTACTTATTTTCAGATAATCTGATATTTGTCTCCAAATTTCTTCTTTAAGTTTCGTGTTTTTATAGTTTTCATCCCTGTATCATATAAATAGGTCTACGGGTGACATCGTACAAGTTCGATAAGTTTCTGACTGCAATTATCAGCCATCTTTCCTCATTTTCAAATAAAAACAATACAATTCATCGCCACCTGTGATATCTTTTTCTACATTCAATCGTCACAAAGAGTATAAATGTCAAACATCTTTGATAAATGTGTCAAGAAAATTCGCTGAGCTACCGATTCCCGCGAGAAACTAGCGCGAGGTTTTTTCCTCGAACGAGAATCTCTTCCAGTGTGTGGACGTCCATTTGAATCCATTTTATCAATCTTTGAATTTTCTCGCAACACATTTCTCGTTGGCGAAAACTCTTCAAGCGTGTTACGGATCTTAGGAACATGCCAAAACTTTCCGTCGTCCTTAAAAAGCTTCGAGAGTATAGACTGCATTCGTAGCTGCGAAGGACTATTTTAATCAGAATAGACTGTATTTTCTATGACAATGTAGTGTTCCAAACACGTCTACCGAATATTGAAAATGGAAGACATTCAAATTATCGCCGCCGCGGAGCTGCCGGGCACGCCTTGTATGCAGATTACCATTCAAGCAGGCGTGTGCAGTAATAACATAATTTCCGTTTGATCACCTAGTCCCTCCTTGGAAAAGTGGGGTGAGTCATCGAGATCCGAACTCGGCCGAAGAGGCAGTCGTGTCTCCATACAATAAGGTTCGTATATAACGTCATCTTGGGTTACAAGAAGAGTCGGGTACAAAAATGTCGTCCGTGGGGGGCGCGTCCTCAGACACGCAGGAGAAGCGGGGCGAGGACCCCGGCAGAGCCAGCTCCATGATCAGGCTGAACCAGCCCGACGCCATGTGGGGCGACCAGCTGCTCAAGGCGGCCGCCGACCTGGCCGCCAGCGACAGGGACGGGACCGACTCGGAACTGTCCGACTCGGACCACTTCCTGACCAAGGGCGCCTTCCTGCTGACGCCCAGCAACGAGCTCAGCATGGACAAGGCGAGCAGCATCTGCGAGAAGATGAACTTCAAGGGGCTGTTCTCGCTCACCAAGACGGCCACCGGCATCCTCTTCAAGTTCTCCGAGCCGGAGGACTACCAGGCGGTGTACAAGAAGGGCTTCCACAAGGTCACCAACGCCAGGTTCTACAAGAAGGTAAGGAGGCTCCGACCCCAGTAACAGCAGTTTAAGTTCGTGGCGCACTGGAAAACGCGCCTAAAAACGAAAATCTGTCACAACGACAACAGACGTGTTAGGGAGTTTTCTGGTGAAGGTACGAGAATTTGTCCATAAGTAACAGATTTGTTAGGGAGTTTTCTGGTGAAAGTACGAGAATTTGTCCATAAGTAACAGATTTGTTAGGAAGTTTTCTGGTGAAAGTACGAGAATTTGTCCATATCATACCAGATTTGTTAGGGAGTTTACTGGTGGAAGTACTAGAATTTGTCCATAAATAACAGATTTGTTAGGGAGTTTTCTGGTGAAAGTACGAGAATTTGTCCATAAGTAACAGATTTGTTAGGAAGTTTTCTGGTGAAAGTACGAGAATTTGTCCATAAGTAACAGATTTGTTAGGGAGTTTTCTGGTGAAAGTACGAGAATTTGTCCATAAGTAACAGATTTGTTAGGAAGTTTTCTGGTGAAAGTACGAGAATTTGTCCATATCATACCAGATTTGTTAGGGAGTTTACTGGTGGAAGTACTAGAATTTGTCCATAAATAACAGATTTGTTAGGGAGTTTTCTGGTGAAAGTACGAGAATTTGTCCATAAGTAACAGATTTGTTAGGAAGTTTTCTGGTGAAAGTACGAGAATTTGTCCATACCATAACGGATTTGTTAGGGAGTTTACTGGTGAAAGTACGAGAATTTGTCCATAAATAACAGATTTGTTAGGGAGTTTTCTGGTGAAAGTACGAGAATTTGTCCATAAATAACAGATTTGTTAGGGAGTTTTCTGGTCAAAGTACGACAATTTGTCCATAAATAACAGGTTTGTTAGGGAGTTTTCTGGTCAAAGTACGAGAATTTGTCCATAAATAACAGATTTGTTGGGGAGTTTTCTGGTCAAAGTACGACAATTTGTCTATACCATAATAGATTTGTTAGGGAGTTTTCTGGCCAAAGTACGAGAATTTGTCCACACCATAACAGATTTTTTAGGGAGTTTTCTGGTCAAAGTACGAGAATTTGTCCATAAATAACAGATTTGTTAGGGAGTTTTCTGGTGAAAGTACGACAATTTGTCCATAAATAACAGATTTGTTAGGAAGTTTTCTGGTGAAAGTACGACAATTTGTCCATAAATAACAGATTTTTAGAAAGTTTTCTGGTGAAATTACGAGAATTTATCCATACCATAACAGATTTGTTAGGGAGTTTTCTGGTGAAAGTACAAGAATTTGTCCAGACCATAACAGATTTGTTAGGGAGTTTTCTGGTGAAAGTACAAGAATTTGTCCATACTCATAACAGATTTGTTAGGGAGTTTTCTGGTCAAAGTACGACAATTTGTCCAAACAATAAGAGCTACAACGCTTTCAAGTGTGGTGCATGCGATTTTATCCACTATCATCAGATCGGTCACACAGCTTCTGTTTCACAGCTGTAACACTTCCCACCAGATTTTATCGTTTCGAGGGTAATAGGTAAAGGGTACTGAAACAGGAACTGTATTGGACCAGTCGAGTAATTCACAGTTCGAGTCTCGGTCCTACAAACCACGCTGGGAGTCTATGGGTTTAGGCTACACTGAGGTAAAATTTTAATTTTCTGAACTATTCAACTAGAGACCTGAAAATTTCTAGATATGATGCCGTATATAAATAGTCGTTGTACAAAGAGACATCTTTTACGTTACAAAATATATGAATTAATATTTTTGTAAATTGAAACCACATTTAAAAAAACGTTAATCTTCCAACACATTTCAAAATTGTTGCCTAAAATTTTGTCCACACACACCTGTTTAACTCTCAGAAACAAAACTTGCTGTCAAGGGATTCCATTCCATTTCCTCAAATAAAATAAGGATACAATAGTTTACGCAGACGAGTATAAAAACTGTCAAATAAAAAGTGGAAACCTATATAACAAGCATAATATATTATACATACATAAGGTAATAAATTAGCCGTGAAAAAAGAAGTCAATAAATATGCTCATCTTTTAGACAATTATATCTTTGTCCCCTTTGCTGTGGAGACCTTCGGTCCTTGGAGTCATGACGCTAAAGTTTTAGTATCTCAAATCGGCCAAATTTTGATCTCCATTACCGGTGATCGTCGTTGCACTACTTATTTGCGTCAACGCTTAAATATTGCAATTCAACGCGGAAATGCAATGAGCGTTTTGGGTACTCTTCCAGAGTCCAGCCTTTTGGACGAACTCTTTCTCTTGTACAATTTATTTAGTATTCCGTATGTAAATATTTGTATTTAGTTTTATATACTGTATGAAATTATTTAAATAATTTTTCTGTTTAATTTTATAAACAAATATTATTACAATTTTTTCTTTGTCCTATATAAAAAGGCAATAAAAAACAATCAATATTCCGAGAGATAATGGCATTCACCAAAACAAGAGAAAAAAATGTAATAACCGAATTAAAATATTCCAAGATATGAGAACTTGTTGTTCATCAACGTAATAGAGATGCTCAGTATTGAGAGGAGAGAGTATTAATCAAAGCAATCAAATAAAATCTAATAAATATGGGTTCTAAAATTAAACTGTGTACGAAACAAGGACTTTGTAATCGGTGTCGAACGGCTTGCATCTTCAGAAAGTGCATTCCCTCTATGTCTTTCTCCAGAGAGTGCGTTACACGCAAGGAAGTTAAAGGCTGGTTCACAATAAACCGGGAACGAGAACCAGAATGAAAACGAGAAGCAGAGGACGAAAATATAAAAATTTTTTATTCACAATAAACCGAAAACGTAGACGACTATGCATATCGATATGCATGTCAATAACGATATGTAAAGTCGATATTACGCATTCTGGTGTTATTTGTGTATAATTTACCAATGGTGTTCTCTCATGAGTATGTACAAGGCAGCCAACATAAACACAGGTTAACCAACTTCGAAATTTCAACTGAAACATTTCATTAGGTACGGTACTATAAATATGCCCATGCATCTTTATTATCACAACCTATTTTAAGTCTACCATAACGTAAAATAATTTGAGAAGAAACATTTGTAATAGAACAAAAATGAACACAACAGTAGTTATTGAATTGAAGCATGAATATGTAATGTGTAATACAACCAATACAGTAATAAAATATGATTCACTTGCGATCGGTGTTCAAAGACGCAGCTATTGAAAGCCACGTATTCTCCTTCATTTTCTCATCTTTATACGAGGCGCGCCGCTTATCGTAAACGTGAGGATTTTCCTCAACACTCAAAATTAGAATCTCATCAAATAAAACTTGCTCCCTGATGCACAGCACAGAACAAAATAATGCATAGGTTACGTCACGGTCTTCTTGCTACAAAATATACGACGACAAAATAGCTTTTAGATGGCAATAGAATGAATCTAGTGGGCTGTGATCGGAAACGTGAACGCCAGAGTTGAAACTTGGCCAACTCTTCGTTCCCGATTCCGGGCTCCGGCAAGCTTTTCGTTAATTGTGAATGCTCACATTTAAATGTACACATTTTAACAATTTTACGGTTTTCGTTTTCGTTCCGATTCTCGTTTCCGGTTTTTTGTGAACCAGCCTTTAGTGTCTTCTATGAGGCTTGCTTCTAGCTCACGTCTGCTAATTCATCTACCTGCTTTCAAGCTTATGCTGAAGAACTTTCCAATTCGAAGCACAATTGTATTGATAAGTCTCTTCTAGCTTTGCCTTCGTAACGGAGCGAAAAATTTAATTTTGAAGTAACTCGTAAAAGTACAAAATTTGGCGCAGCATGTTATAACTGAAATTTGGAAAATTCAGGTGGACCAAATTTTGTTTCTGGTTCTACACATTTAATCCATTTAACTTTTATTTGATTTTCTATTCAGTGCATTTATCAAATATATGATATTTTATTTTACACATAAGTTTCTGGAGATATGTTTGCCACAAACCTCCGCTCACCACGGTCTCCTCTGTGAGATGCAAGAAATCTTACACTGAGTCTGAGCAAAATTTCCGTTTGTGTTATTTTAAGGGGAGAGAACAGTGAAATTTGACATTTTCCTAAATTATGCACAATTTTCATTTTTTGAATATATAAAAATCATTACTGTAACAACTTAAACTCTACATTAATTTAAATAAAAATTGAGGTCCAGATTTTTAATAAAAAAAACAGAATAGAGTAATGCACTAAAAGGGATATATCTAAGCCATTTTAAATGTAAATTAAAAATCTCCATGACATTTTATTCCCAGCAGTATATTATTTAAAATTATGTCGATCACAATTGTCATATCGGCTTTTAAATTTGTAAGATAAACAATTCCATTTTAGGAATGAATTTTAGAGGCACTTTTATAGAAATATGGAGCCATATTACTCAAATGCAACAAAGTAACAGATTTCTGCTCCAGAAAAAAGTTTCATAATACCCTGAAGAATGTCTGTACCAAATATCATGCATATAGCATTAACAGTGTCGGAAATATTAAACTTCTGTATGAAATTAAAGTTACCAGAAATTGCAATCGAAGTTTAGTGTCAGTTAGAACCTGTGCACCAGAGCTTTAAAATGACGTCACAGTAGCTGACAAGATCATGTACATTCAATTTTATGTAGGACCTAATAGATTTTTCACGTATCACGTGTTTAAAAAAAAATAATTTACTGGTTTTTCACTATATCTAACCATCCTCTACCCTTAAAATAACTGTTTCAATTTACCTGCATCACTCAGAAATAAATTGTTTCACAAATTACTGAACTTGAACAAATCCGTTCAATAGTTCAAGTAAAATTGCTGTACACAGACAGCATTCTGGATAACATTTTGTTAGCAGACCTATCAGGAATGCAGAAAACATGAATTGCCCCTAAGAAGTCAAAATGTATTTCTGTATTTCGTGTAATAAAAGAAAGAGAAAATTCCGAATCGCCAGTCTACTAGCAAAAAAGTTATAAGGAAAGTTGGAAGCGGTGGAGAACGAACTGCTGCAAACTCTCTGCATAGCGGTTGAAATTCTGAAAGTAAAGTGAAGTGAAAATCTGAGTTCAGCGCTTGAAAGAATTGAGAAACTTAAATACGTTCTTCTCAAATGAACGCTCTTTAAATTCACCCCAAGCACACCGTAGAGGGTTAAACTGCCAGGATCCTAATGTCTGCTGAGCAGGAGGTCGTGCTTTCATCCTCTGGTCACCCACTACTCCGGCGAAGTGGACACGGGTTCGTTCTAGAAATCACGACAAAATAATAAACTTTTTTAACTGGACTGAACCCCTCCAGTTCATAGCACCCACTTCCTCCACTGTTATACAACACAGTGTCAACTAAGCGTATCTAGCGAGCTGAATACTAAGAATCGCCATGGGATTGCCCGACAGTAGCCCTACAGTTAGCGAAAACCTGAGAAGAAGCGAACCACAAAGTATGACTTGTGCTGGCGTGCATGTGCGTGTACAAAGCCTCTTTGTGAAAGTGAATGTTTTTAATTCGAACTTGACATTTAGTAGACTATTTATAAAATAAAGTTTCCTCTCCAGTCGCTGCAGTGATACCAGTCTGTCTGTACTGACTTCGTTGCAGATTCCCATCCCCTGCCGGCCGCAGAAAACCTTCACAGTGTTCGTACTGGAGATTCCTGAGGACATTCCAGAGGAAGATATTCGACATTCCCTCTACAAGTTCCACTCCATCGTGGAAGTCACCCGACTGCCTAAGGAATCCGTCACCCCCGCATCGGGGTCGGTGGCAGGCGCGGGGGGAGCGGAGAAGGCCAGTTCCAATCCAGGCGCAGGTGAGACACTTCAGAGCTCGGGGAACACAGAAATGTTTCATTATTGCAAGAATTGTACTTAATCTTCAAGAAAAAAAAAAACAAACAAATATTTTAGAGATCTACAGTAATTGTTCATTATTTCAAAGCTCGGAGCGGACCTCGAAGAAAACACCACCATATTACAGAAATGTTTCATTATTGCAAAGCTTGTAGCGGACCTTTAAGAAAAAACCACCATATTACACAAATTTTCATTGTTGCAAAGCTTGTAGCGGACCTCTAAGAAAACACCACCATATTACAGAAACTTTCATTATTGCAAAGCTTGTAGCGGACCTCTAAGAAAGCACCACCATATTACAGAAATTTTCATTGTTGCAAATCCTGTAGCGAACCTCTAAGAAAACACCACCATATTACACAAATTTTCATTCTTGCAAAGCTTGTAGCGGACCTCTAAGAAAGCACCACCATATTACAGAAACTTTCATTGTTGCAAAGCTTGTAGCGGACCTCTAAGAAATCACCACCATATTACAGAAACTTTCATTGTTGCAAATCCTGTAGCGAACCTCTAAGAAAACACCACCATATTACACAAATTTTCATTGTTGCAAAGCTTGTAGCGGACCTCTAAGAAAACACCACAACAATGGCACACTTCAACACTGTATCAAAGTTAAGTTCAATCAAGTTATTTGATTGTGTACATGGAACCAGTCCTTAAGCTGTGTAAGTAGGCCTAACCCTTAAGTCACATTCATTCATTGTCTTCGTAGTTCCCCAAGACAAATGTAGTTCCGGGGAAGAAATGTTCATTTTTCCTGACTGTCGACGCGCTCACCATCCTGGCGGCAATTATTAATTGACTCTGCGACTACCAGGATGCCTTCAGAGGCCGCATCGTGGCTCCGAGCTAGTGCGCGGGCAGTCCGGTTCGATCCCCGGCCACGTCGTGATGGAATGTATACTTCTTAAAGCAGACATCTCCTTCCTCCCTGATTGTATCCATCGTCTGCAATAGTTATAAATAGACTGGGATGAAGTGTCTGGGGTCGAACAGGTTTTTGATACTGACACCGACTAGGATTTAATGGCTCCAGGGCAGAGCAGAGGGCATAAAACTGGCTTTATGAAGACCAAGATAAGATGGCTCACCTGTCAGCATCGGATTTCGGAATACCTCCCTCGCACATAAGGGTCAGTGTAAGCCTAGGGGCACAAGTCCGTTCTGGTCCGACCATGAAAAAGTCAGACTTCTGGAAGTGAGGCAAGTGACCCACACGCTTGGAGCTCACACATTTAAAGGGCACGTACCACTTAAGAGTATTCGACTAATCTCTACCTGTATCACTGCGATGCTGCTCAATTGGCTGTAGCTGGAAAATCTGTCTCAGTCAACAAGACTTGAACCCCAGATTTCAGTAACTTCAAATCATGACCTGTGAGTTCACAATTCTTTCTATCAATATTTAAACGCAACATACAGAAAAAAGAGCCCTATGTGGGAAATGCCTTCATGAGCTCATATAGGCGCCAATTGAATAATTAAGGATAGTTCGTATGAGTGAGTCCTGAGAAGTATTTCAGGAGGTAAAATGGAGTAGAACATTGTTGGAGTGGTGTGCAGGCTGGGACGAAGATGATAATGACGTCAGTTCATGTTGGACTACACGTTCACCCGAAGCCCCTTAAATATTCAGACACAACAGCCCGCAATCTCGACACCTGCCGTCTGCACTCATGTGTAACCTCGCGCCCGGCTGCACAGCGGCACATCACGGCCACGCCGCTCGTCTCTTCCTCTTATTGGTTCGTCGTCGCCCATGCCAAATCTAAATACCTCCTAATTCAGTTGTCAAGGCAGGAGATGTGCCTTCAAGCAGAGGATGGGTGGAAGCGAAGTTCACCGAGCTTCCGCTATCTACGCAACCAAGCACAAGAATTCCATTGTGCGCAGGCACTATACAGGGTGGTGGTTAATATTCAGATAAAGTTCATGCACGGTTCACAGTAGTTACGGCGCCGTTATTTCTAGCTTTAGAAGTGCATCAGTGTGAAGTAGATTTATAGACGGTTTCCGTCCACACCTGTGGAGTAACGGTCAGCGCGTCTGGCCGCGAAACCAGGTGGCCCGGGTTCGAATCCCGGTCGGGGCAAGTTACCTGGTTGAGGTTTTCTCCGGGGTTTTCCCTCAACACAACTCGAGCAAATGCTGGGTAACTTTCGGTGCTGGACCCCGGACTCGTTTCAACGGCATTATCACCTTCATATCATTCAGACGGTAAATAACCTAGATGTTGATACAGCGTCGTAAAATAACCCAATAAAATAAAATAGACGGTTTCCGTGCCTTTCTGAAAAGTATCAAGCTGACAGATCAGCTGATTGACGTAGAATTCACACGCGTGCGCCTTGTATTGGGATAAACGCCCTTTCGCTCCTGAGGAAGTTACGCCACTACATCAAAACACAGCTTTCAAATAAAGTAGCGACAAATCATGCTGAAAAATGTTCGGGGAATTCAAGATAATACTTGCAGCCATTTCTCCCCCGTCATTTACTAACAAATGTGTGCAACTGTTTTCCATTTTGTCTTCCTTTGGATTTAGTTGCTACTAACACCTGTCGCAGCGCTGTGGTCGCATCACTCATAGGACTATGGACATTAGTTCTGATCCTATGATTATCCTCCAGGAACAGTAACAACATAGAGCTGAGTTAAGCGTTAAACAACAGTTAAAAAGAAAAATAGTCACGGCATTGAAATTGAATCGGACAATTATCCAGATTTAACGCACTCCAATATGGCGACACTAAAAACGCAAATATTGGACAAATCTTCGCTATGACGCCATGGATTCTCCTCTAGTGGCAGGCAGACTGCCTTATCTACTAGGGTGACCAGATTTACATCGATAAAAAAAGAGGACTGACTTACTGGCTTATAAGGAACCCGGAGGTTCATTGCCGCCCTCACATAAGCCCGCCATTTGTCCCTATCCTGAGCAAGATTAATCCATTCTCTATCATCATATCCCACCTCCCTCAAATCCATTTTAATATTATCTTCCCACCTACGTCTCGGCCTCCCTAAAGGTCTTTTTCCCTCCGACCTCCCTATTAACACTCTATATGCATTTCTGGATTCGCCCATACGTGCTACATGTACTGCCCATCTCAAACGTCTGGATTTAATGTTCCTAATCATGTCAGGTGAAGAATACAATTCGTGTAGTTCTGTGTTGTGTAACTTTCTCCATTCTCCTGTAACTTCATCCCTCTTAGCCCCAGATGTTTTCCTAAGCACCTTATTCTCAAACACCCCTAACCTATGTTCCTCTCTCAAAGTGACAGTCCAAGTTTCAGAACCATAAAGAACAACCGGTAATATAACTGTTTTATAAATTCTAACTTTCAGATTTTTTGACAGCAGACTGGATGATAAAAGCTTCTCAACCGAATAATAACAGGCATTTCCCATATTTATTCTGTGTTTAATTTCCTCCCGAGTAACATTTATATTTGTTACTGTTGCTCCAAGATATTTGAACTTCTCCACCTCTTCAAAATATAAATTTCCAATTTTTATATTTCCATTTCGTGCAATATTCTCGTCACGAGACATAATCATATACTTTGTCTTTTCGGGATTTACTTCCAAACCTATCTCTTTACTTGCTTCCAGTAAAATTCCCGTGTTTTCCCTAATCGTTTGTGGATTTTCTCCTAACATATTCACGTCATCCGCATAGACAAGCAGCTGATGTAACCCGTTCAATTCCAAACCCTCTCTGTTATCCTGAACTTTCCTAATGGCATACTCTAGAGCGAAGTTAAAAAGTAAAGGTGATAGTGCATCTCCTTGCTTTAGCCCACAGTGAATTGGAAACGCATCTGACAGAAATTGACCTATAGGCCTACGAACTCTGCTGTACGTTTCACTGAGACACATCATAACACATAGGCTAATTCTGTAGGACCAAAACTTAATCTTTACGTCGATTCTCAACTACAGTTTTATTTCGGAAGGCCTTAAAAGTAAAATCAGGAAGAATGATCAAGACGTGTAAGATGTCACTTTGATAAGACTCGAACCTTTGACCACTGACTCTGCACAGGCGACAAGGCGTCGGGCGGAGGCAGCGGCTTGCCCGTGATCGCGCCGTCCCCGCCGCTGGTGCGCGTGACCCTGGCGTCGCACGAGGAGTGCAACGTGCTGCTGCAGAACGGCCTGGACTTCTACGGCGCCACCTTCTTCCCCACGGAGGCCGCCGCCTCCACCTCCGTGGTCAGGACTACGGGCCGCAAGTCCATACTGGGCAACAGGTGAGGCGGACCAGCGACTGTACTTACACCCAAAGTTACACGTAAAAAGTTAATTTCTACACAACACGTACAATAGTCTACAAAAGAATCTTATTAAGACGCTTGTAATGCCCCAATTTGATTATTGCGATTCCTTGCTAACTAATGTAAGTTCACTCTTAGCTGAGAGACTACAACGTGTTCATAATGTGTGCATACGATTCATCTGCAATACTCGTAAATTTGACCACATAACACCTTCCCTCCAGTTACTTTCATGGGTGCGTCTGAAGGAACGAAGAACAATACATTCACTGTCTCTTCTGTTTAGAATCATGCATACTTCTACTCCGAATTATCTGTTATCGCGCTTTCAATTTCTTACAACTCTTCGAAACCGACATCAAGCACTTCTTTCTATCCCTCATCATAGAACGTCTTTATACTCATCTTCCTATACTGTAGAAATACCTCGCCTCTGGAATTCGTTACCTAATGACGTCAGGGACTGCCGGACTTTATCACAATTCAAAATTAAATTGGAAAATTTTGTCTTATTCAATGCTTTTTAGGTATTGCTAGAAGTGTTGATTTGTGTTTTGTTTTTTTTTTTTAATCTAGATTAAAATTACAAGTTTCTTGTTTATGTTAGTTAATTAGTTAGGATACAATTAATTATGATACTTAATCATTCATTTATAGTTTGTGTGACTGCAACCTGTGTACATTTTTGTGTGGCTTTACTTTGTTTATAGTTTTTTTTTTGTTTCCTTCTTATTTCTATTATTGTATTCATATTTCTGGTGGTGTGGAAGAGAAGGCCTAATGGCCTTCACTACGCCAGAATAAATAAATAAATAAATAAATAAATAAATAAATAAATAAATAAATAAATAAATAAATAAAATGCGTAATTTGTGTCATAACTAAAAAAAATGTAACATATTCAAAACTTGCTGTAATTTATTGAATACACAAAGTGTTGAGTTGTTACTCGAGTTCCTAGGCTATCAGCATTGCTGTACGTAATTTATTTTAAGTCTTCATATCTTCTATCCTTTGACACCACACAGAGTTTCCGCGCGTTGCTTGTTACTCGCTGGTACAGATCCCAGAGTTTACTGGCCATCAAAGGCTGCCGGTTTTCATCATTTCGTCATTGCGTTTCCCACAAGCATATTTGTTTAGCCTTTATATTTGTTTGCCGGACTGCTTGTGCCGTATTACTGTGGTAATGGATAGCGTCTTTGTGCGTAATTGTTTTTCCTT
This sequence comes from Periplaneta americana, assembly GCF_040183065.1. Taxonomy (NCBI): domain Eukaryota; kingdom Metazoa; phylum Arthropoda; class Insecta; order Blattodea; family Blattidae; genus Periplaneta; species Periplaneta americana. Next base: position 1,826,667 of record NC_091131.1, on the reverse strand, counting down.
CATCCACACACCGAAGAATTCCTGTTTACACAGAAAACACAAAATTTGTTGTCCGCTTCAGAACTTTCCATGGATACTCTCCCAGAGGCGGCTCCTTCGACTTTTACTATAAACTCGTAGATTGTTCGTGATCATGTTGTCATCTGATAGCCTAGAAATGTTAAAAAAGATGGCATGACATAATCAACTTCAGTTTCGAAGCTTTCAGTAAGAATAAAGAATCAGTGATATTGAATTCACGGTGTCTTAAGCATATGTCGAATCATGCACATTAAAAATGGCAGAATAAGTATAAGTTACATGTGGTACGACCCAGAATAAAATTTTTAATATTAATCCGTAACATATAATACTTACTTACTTACTTACTTATGGCTTTTAAGAAACCCGGAGGTTCATTACCGCCCTCACATAAGCCCGCCATTGGTCCCTATCCTGAGCAAGATTAATCCAGTCTCTATCATCATATCCCACCTTCCTCAAATCCATTTTAATATTATCCTCCCACCTACGTCTCGGTCTCCCTAAAGGTCTTTTTCCCTCCGGCCTCCCAACTAACACTCTATATGTATTTCTGGATTCGCCCATACGTGCTACATGCCCTGCCCAACTCAAGTTCCAATAGTTGGTTTAAAAATATCCTCCCGTCCTACTTTAGCATTGAAATCCCCCATAAAATTTTCGTGTGATATCTAGGTAACTGATCAAAAGTCTGTTCCAATTCCTCATAGAAACTACCCTTTATATGTTTGTCTTTCTCTTCTGTAGGGGCATGAGCATTTATAACTACGATATCGCACCATCTACCCTTAAGTACTAAATATGATAACCTATCACTGATAAATTCGACCTTTTTTACTGCTGACTTTATTCTGTTATGAATAAAGAATCCTGTTCCTAATTGGTGATTATTGTTTCCTTCCCCATAATACAACAATTAATCTCCTATTGGCATTATGCCTTTCTCATCTAACCTAACCTCTTGTACTCCCACGAAGTCTATTCTATATCTAGCTAGTTATTTTGCTACTAATGTTACCCCTCCTGTTCTATATAAAGATATAATACCAATTTTTAATCATTGTAATACTCTTAACATTTTTTTGATTTTAATTAAATTTTATATTTATCTATGAAAATGTAATCTTCACTCAATCACTGTCAGAATTTCTCTTCCATTACTCAACACTGTTTGCTAATCAGAAGAATAATTTTACTGATTTAAAGTAATGGAGTCAAGTTATTAAGCAAATTAAAAAAAATAATCAGCCAGATTTTCGGCTGTCACTCACAAGGATATTTTCCAGCTTTACGGAATTGAAATCTGCCAGAATGAGCCGGAAATCTTCTGAGTGAGACAGAAGCACATAACAGACACCACCACGAGTAGCACACACCACGCGACATGTTTTTGTTCACAGGGTGTTCGACGTGGTGACGACATCAGGCCAGAGGGTGCGCGACATGCTTCCTGTGTTCGATGCCGCAGGCTTTTCCAAGATTCCGCCGCCCGCCATCAAGACGATGAAACCCAGGCGTACCAACTGACACAAGTTCCTACCTGCAAGTTGCAATATGCTGCAAGCAAAGCTAGGCGACGAGGCGGGATCTGCCAGACACAAATACCGTGTGCCAAACTCACCAGACCTGGCATCTCCGTCTCATTACTATATTTAAAGAGACAGTTTAACAAATACCTCCTCCAATCTTAAAATGAGTGACGCAGAGAGGTAACCCATACCCCGCGGGGTAGTGCACTGTCCAGGCCTTCTTCCTCGAACCAAGGTCACTCCTGTGTCAGGACTCATGAGTTAAAACAGGCCTGAACGATTCTCAATTCCCTTTCCTATCGCTTCACGAATTAGCCTTGGTAATGAAGCATTCCTTGAATAAAGTATACAGCACTAATTACACAGAATCATTATTTTCAGTCATGTATTGCACCTGTGGCAATGTTGCCAATTAAAGGTCAGAGAATTTTATCTTCTTTCGTTCACGGGTTACTCAGTCCCTCCTTCATTGCATTTTGAATCAGGAGATGAAGGGTGTGTTCTAAATTCACTGCCAAATGGAACATTGCAATTGTAAACGAATCGCCACTTCGCACTCTTCATCTCCAGAGGAAAACTTAAAACCTGAGCCTGAACCTGAACCTGGATTTTGGAACGACGCAATACAATATCACGATGCGGAATTGGTCAAAGTACTAGACAGCCTAACTTGTGAAGGTGCGGCCTATGTGGACATTGCTTATATTTAAAGCACTTTCAGAATTAACATCTCCCGACATAGAATTCACATTTTTGTCCTTTAACATTTCTAGTCAGCAATCTTGGATCAGAATTTAGAGTCTTGTATTTTGAAGTTTTGAGTTTTGTATCATGTTTTTCGTACAAAACTCAATGGTATGCAATTTTAATATTATTTTCACTACAATATTAATGAAAATGTGTGGGAGAAAGAAATTAATGAAGGGAAAAATTTTTAAATCCTCAAATTTTGTAACCGTCGATTCCAGAAAAATGTGTTTTCATCGTAAATCCGTACATACATACATGCATACATACATACATACATACACACATACATACATGCATGCATGCATGTATGCATACATACATACATACATACATACATACATACATACATACATACATACATACGAGCAAATGCTGGGTAACTTTCGGTGCAGGACCCTGGACTCATTTCACCTGCATTATCACCTTCATTTCATTCAGACGCTAAATAACCTGAGATGTTGATACAGCGTCGTAAAATAACCCAATAAAATAAAAAAATACATACATACATATATACCTACATACATACGTACGTATATATAATATTAGTTAGGTCTAATTTTACGAAAATTTTGAGTTAAGTTGTTGGAAAAATGCCTTGCCTTTTATAACATTTTATCCATCGTTTCTTTAAAAAAAATTCGTTATTGTTTAAAATTCGAGAATTCTAATGTAATTGTCCTGAGAGTTAATTTTTCTGAGTTTGAGTAATGCGAAGGTTATTAATTCAAACTTTCCTGTGTACAGCACCTTCCTACACGAAATTTAGATCAAGTGATCAAATGAAAGTCATCCGTCAAACGTTCTAACTTCTCTCTCTCTCTCTCTCTCTCTCTCTCTCTCTCTCTCTCGGAACTCTTATTAATTGTTATTTTTTATTAAGGGAACAAAAATAGTAATAGAATAAACACTTTGACCAATTCCTCGGCAACAGTAGAAACACGAGCAACTTGATAGTATTGAGTGGTGCAGTGTTCATAGACGCAGTTTTACCAACATACTAAAATTCGAGACTGAACGCAACTGCCTGCACGGGACTCGAATTTGTTTTTGTCCAATTATTTATCACCTTGTCACTGTGTAATCAGAATCTGCATGTACCTAGCTATTAAACTAGAGACACTCAGAACATGGCTTGGAGAGTTATTTCATCATCATCATCATCATCATCATCATCATCAAGAAGAACAACAACAAAGAGTGATAAATGAAGAATATGGAAAATCGGTCTTCAGGCTTCATAACAGTTTCCTTCATTAAAACGTTTTCATTTTCAAAAAAATAGAGATGGGGCAATGGCTACGTTCAGCCTACATTGAACGCCTTGCTGCAATAATGGCCGCCATTTTGTCGTAGCAAAATTCTTTCCGCTGCAAGCCAGTGGAGGCGGTAGACAACAATCTATGGTGTCTTATATTCCGGATTATATGGAACAATGGCGAGTTTCTGTGTAAACACAGCGGACATTTTGCAGTCTGGTCGTTCAGCAAATCACAGCTGCTGAACAGCTGAATTAGAAGCTGTCCCGGCTGAACGAAGCCAGTGATACCGCGGAAACAGAGATTTCCCAAAAGCCATTACGAAAGGTTACATCGAGTACAGGAAAACGTTTTCCCACCCGATATTAGATTAAGCCCTACCGTTTTCATATTCCTTACCTGCGAATAATTCCGTTCACAAGTGTTATTACAAGTAACAAAAATCCTATTTGACTTCCTTTATGCTTAGATGTGCAAAGCACAGAGGAAAGATGTTTTGATGCTGCTAAAAGTCAATTCAAATTTTTAGTGAAATCCAAGTTTGAAGCATCTTGACTTTGTTACGTAGTTTTTGACAACTGCGTGTCTGTCTTATGGGATATGTCCAGAACTTGGCTCCACTACTGAAATAATTTTGTACACATTTATGAGCTATTTTACTACAGAATGAATCGTTAAAAAAGCCAGTTATTCGCAAAAAATAAGAAAAAATTCTTGAACGGTCCTCTTGAATGCTTTAACATTTCGTGACTCAGTGTGCACTGAAGTACAGAACCAACTTCTGGGAGCAGTTTTTGTTCAGATATTAATTTCAAGCTACAAACAACGCCTTCAATACGAGATTTCTGGAAGGAAAGAGCATGGAGCACATAGCAGTGTCACCAACACAACCCTGGATGCCACAGGTATGTATTATATTATCTCTACGGTATTTGTCTTTTGATAGAAAGGATTCCAAGTTTCGGTTATGGTTGAGGGTTTGGCCGCGATTTAGAGTTATTTCGTGTTCTGAATTATTACGTTATGAGTTAAGGAATGAAAAGGATTTATTGACTGATTCGTGTATTGATTGATTCATTCGTACATTATTTCATTCATTAATTCCTTCGTTCATTTATTTATTTATTCATTCATTTATTTCTTTATTTTCTTATTCATTCATTCACTCATTTATTTATTTACTTATTTAGCCTATTTGCTTATTTAAGTTTATTTGCTTATTAATTAATTAATTTTCTGAAAGTTAGAATTTATAAAACAGTTATATTACCGGTTGTTCTGTATGCCTGTGAAACTTGGACTCTCGCTTTGAGAGAGGAACAGAGATTAAGGGTGTTTGAGAATAAGGTGCTTAGGAAAATATTTGGGGCTAAGAGGGATGAAGTTACAGGAGAATGGAGAAAGTTACACAACGCAGAGCTGCACGCATTGTATTCTTCACCTGACATAATTAGGAACATAAAATCCAGACGTTTGAGATGGGCAGGGCATGTAGTACGTATGGGCGAATACAGAAATGCATATAAAGTGTTAGTCGGGAGGCCAGAGGAAAAAATACCATTGGGGAGGTGGAGACGTAGATGGGAGGATAATATTAAAATGAATTTGAGAGAGGTGGGATATGATGGTAGGGACTGGATTAATCTTGCTCAGGATAGGGACCAATGGTGGGCTTATGTGAGGACGGCAATGAACCTCTGGGTGTTCTAAAACCTATTTGTAAGTAAGTTTTAATAATTTAAATAGACTAGAATACAATAGAACAGAATAGAATGTTTAATTTTTGCTGGCAGATTTAAGGCCATAAGGCCTTCTCTTCCACTCGACCAGCCCTAATCAATACAATAGTGCAGACATAAGTATTACATAAGCGGCAGTTACAAAATAAGAATATGCACCTCATTGAAAATAGAAATAAAATAAACGAGAGACGTGGCTAACAAGGCTGCATTGCCAGCTGTACGCACTATGTGGACAGAGCCGACGAGCCCTTGTGTGATATCGGATAATTACTTGTTCATTATGCGGTCAGGCTGCATATGTTGCAGGGTTGGGCCAGGTGCAACAAAAAAAAGTATTGCGGGAGGTTTCATTTTAAATTGTCGTTATTCAAATTGTCTGCCGCAAGTGCTACCTCACTGTGTCAGCGAGAGAGAATATTGGCTCCATTAAGTTGGTAATTGGAGACACTTTTAGTTGAACTGAGGACTCCCCGCACAGCCCAGTTGAGCCACTAAGGCCCAATTGTACAAAACTCCCTGACTAAAGATCAACTTTGATCGAAGATCGGAAAGTGAACCGAGTTCAGACACTTCTTCTATTGTATAAAACTTTTCTGCCATCAAATTACCTTGGTTCAAATGCAATCTAAGTTCACGTGAAAAGGATTTGGCAACATCGCATAAACAGGTGAAATACGTGATGCGCGGACAGGTTTGTTCAGTGTTGCCAATCTAGCGACTTTAACTCTTTTTCAACAACAATTTCTTTTAACTTTTATATGGCTTAAATGGGGATTTAGCGACCTTTTTAGCACCCCATAGTGACAAAATTTAATCTTTCTTTGTTGATAATGAGAAATCTAGTGACTTTACAACTACTTTTTGGCGACTTTCCGTACACTCTGTTGGAGACACTGGTTTTTTGTGCAATGTAAATAATGGCGGACAATAAGAAGAAGGTTGACTGTTCTCCGAGTTGTTATCATGTTATGGTGTTTGATACTGCTAAACATAATAAAGCTTTATAAAACGACAATTTTCGTTTAGTAATACAGTTAATTGAAAATTTATGAATGTACCTATCATATCCATTAATAATTAATGGTTGTTATAAACATAATATAATTATAGGTTATGTTATTTGATACTGCTGAACACGATAGAGCCTTATAAAATATAAGATTGTGTATTAAGGAAAGAAATTGAAAGAAATATATATAAATGTACCTATCATATCTATTAATATTAATAATAATGGATATTTTATTTGCACAATCTGTCACTCGTATATTTCAAACAGAAAAGAAATAACTGAACTTGGATCATCTAACTTAATCGGAGAAATTTCTTCAGTCAAAGTTGACTTTAGTTTGAGACAAATTAATCCCAGATTAGACTTTATACAACACAAAATTCCAAGTTCAGCTGAAACAAAGATCAATTTAACCTCTGATCTAAGATTAAATGGTTTATACAATCGGCCCTAAGGCACGCTAAGCATCGTGTAAGCTGGTGAAGGCACGTTTAAGGAAGCAAATACTACTTTTACTATCAGTATTATTTCTTCATTTAATGTCGTTTCCTTAGGCTCAAAGTATTGGGTAGACTTAAGTCATATTGAGTGAATTTATTCCGAGTTATTTAGACCCCAGCGCCGAAAATTGCCCGCGATTTGCTTTTAATATGTTGAGGAAGAACCTGAACCAGTAATTTGTCCAACCAGGGATTGAAGCTAACGTTGTTTGGAATAAAGAATGTAAATAAAAAATCCATTACTTGGAATAGTTTCCGAAATACTCTGACATAAGATGTCAATTATCGTGTACAGCAGCCTTTCTGTACCTGTCCATATGCATGATTGGAGGGGGGTTATGTTTTGTAAACACAGGCCTCCTTTTCATGGTGAAACATGCAAAAAGACAAGTTAGGTCACTAACCTTAAGAATGCAAATGGCTGTTCTGAATAATAATAAACCCTATTTAATCCATTCATTACTAAACCTGAACTCTAGGTAATGCTGCGAAATATTAGAAACGTACGAATGGACGGCAAGACTCCGCAGTACGATAAATGTTGATATAATACTGCCGGTACAAACGGGTGTTTTCTAAATAAAAAATAACAATACTTATTTATGCAACAAGTGGATGACAATCTTGATTACGGCAGGACTATCGTTCGTGCGACAATTTTCACGAGTGTCATAATAAGATTATCCACGAGTTGGGTACAACACTTTATGGCATCTTAGCATTTTAAATTGTACGAAATAAATTTTGAAAGAAATTCAATTCGGGATCCATAGTTGACAAATTGTCTTCATATGTTCGTAGTTCCCACTGCCATTGACATTGAGTAAAGAGGACTGGATGACCTTACAGGTTATGTTACAAAATGTTCCTTTATTTTGCTACATAAAATGTTTCTGAATCACAGAACTGTTTTATGTTATACTAGCTGAAAGCACCTGATATATATATATGTGTGTGTGTGTTTATTTATTAATTCTGGCATAGTTAAGGTCATCACTCTTCTCTTCCATATCACTTGAAATACAAAAAAAAAAAATGATAAAAAATTCAAACTATAAATAGGTACAGTAAAGTAAAACCAAACGGACATATATACTCGTATATATATATATATATGGCTTAAATGGGGATATATATATATATATATGCACACACACACACACACACAAATACAGTCACACAAACTTAAAATGAATTAGCATTATCTTGAAGTTCAGCAAAACAAAAACACACCCCTTTCCTTTCATATTTTGTTACGTAAATGGAATGATACAGATAGTGTGTACGTGTATTGTCGGACCATCGGATCTGTGCCCCTTTAGCGCTGTCGTCGTTCTTGGAAAAGTTAACACCTGTACTCACTCCATTCCACCCGTTTTCCTCCCACCACGTTAAACAGCAGGCCACGAACCTTGTCGAATAGGGATGTTGCCAAACTTCCGTCAAACGGTGTCATAAATAGCTGGTCCTCCATGCTACAATATTATTTCTTTCAATCAAAATACATCTTGTATTTCTACATTTTTAAACCTAAATCCCATGTCTCGAATCACTTTCCGTAGCGTTTCTCTCCAACCTTGGAAATTATTGCTTCTCTCGCAAGCTTCAGTAATTTCTTCAATGTTGAAACTTCTTTCTGAACGGTATAAAATGCTTGTACCTTTCTTCTTAAAATACATCTTTCCATATCATCTACAATAATTTAAAAGTTCCCTTGGTCTGTTCATCTCTGGTGATTCTAGCTTTTCATCTCTTGCTCAGACTCCCTCTCTCCTGATTTTCTTTATTAGGAGTTCTGACCTGCCTATATAAATTACATAAAATGTTGTATTATTAGTATTAGTTAAGTAAGTAATTTTAATACGTAATCAATTGAAATAAAATAAGCCTCACCTGTGATATCAGTTGCTCTTTTCGTTGCCTGATTTATAGGAAACAGATACTGATCTGTTTGTTTCTCTTCATCGCAAAATGCTATTACGTACTTGCTTAATAATATTTCTTTCACCACTCCGTGCTACAGTATTCATGTTGAGTTGACAACACTGGACTGCAAGAGCAAATATTGTAAACTGTCCCGCAAGAAGGCTAAAATTGTGGGTAGTGAGGGAGAGAAAGAGAGAGGGATAGAAAAGAGAGAGATAGGAATGCAGGGAGAGAAATGAATTGCCGAGGCTGAGAAGGAATTAGGGTTCAGTTCGCATATCTTACGGGGGCACAGATCCGATGGTCCGACTATATCAATCTTAGAGTGTGGAGGTACAGCTATTAACCCAGCCCACCCCCTACACGCACTAGCGGCTGATCCGCCTTCATTTCCACGGTAGAAGCCATGAACCTCAAAGACCGAACCTGAGGATCAGCTGGACTTTGTTATATACTGTTAATTCCGACTAGCAGTAAAAAACTGTATCACCACTGCGGCTCGCCGGGACAAGAACCCGTGCTCCCTGAGCGGAGGCCCATTCTTAATTACCCAGTCCATTTCCCGCACATAATCCTTCATAATAAAATTGATTTTCTCATAGTTGCGGCTGGAGGCAGATTAGTTGACTTGCAGCTAATTAATGGCTTTGCTAAATCGCTGCTGCTGACACGTACAGTCCACAAAACAACATGCCATTCCGAAGTATCCAGCTTCAGATTCAGGGGAGGCCGGCAAAAAAAGAGCAATTAGAATAACAGTGGAGCAGAGCTACAGAATCGCGTACACATACTGCTAGTGAACTTCCTGTTATTTGGTAAAGAGAAGTCTATCGCTAAGGAGAAACTGTTAGCATGTGTGACCGTGGAACGAGCAGACCCGGGTTCAAATACTGGTTGGAACAGGTTACCTGGTTGAAGGGTTTTTTTCTCTCAACCCATTAAGATCAAATGCTGGGTAACTTTCGGCGATGGACCTTGGACTCATTTGGCTGGCATTATCACCTTCATCTCATTCAGACACTAGAAAACCATAACAGTTGATAAAACATCGTAAAATAAACCAGCTAAAAATATTAAAGAAAATTTTCCAACTAATTGAGTCACATATTTTAGATTAACATAAATGCCGATAGAAAGAATGATTTTCATACACCATCATCAAATTTATCAACTATCAAAAGGGAATGCGTTACATGGCAATAAGTCTTACTGAGCACATTAAAAATCATAACCAAATCCCTGCATTATGTAAGGTAAACTAAAAAGAATTACGTAATATTTCACACCTTCTAGACTATTCTGTAGTTTAATTCTGGACATTTCATAGTATTTGTAAATATAAATACAATAATCATCGGTATACATTTCATACATTTTAAATGGTAACCACCTTATTGCATTGTCTATGTTAAAAATAAATACTATATATTAATGTAATAATTTTTTTGCATTATATTTAATACAGTACATTATTCTACGTGACGTATTGTATATCAAACATAAGAATTGGACATGTTTCTTGTTCTAGTTGTAAAGTAATTATACGAATTTTATTATACGAATAAATCTACCTACTTACTCCCAATCATCTATCCATCCATCCATGCATTTATCTATTTACAAGTAGGTCTGTCTGTCTGTCTGTCTGTCTGTCTATCCGTAATGGACAATGATTTTCCTTGTTATTATACTAACCCTAAAACCCAGAGAAAATCGGGAAACTACTGCACTGTGTCAAGCATAGAATTCAAATAGATTTAATAACAGACAATGAAATAACAAACTTCCCTTCTATTAACTGAGGAGGACAATTTATTAGTTCTGTTAATAACTCAATAAAAAACGGGAAATTCAAACATGAAAATTGCGTAGGATGTAAGCAACGGTAGAAAAGTAATAAACACGTCGAACTGTGTCTATTGGAATGGGGACCTCATAATAGAATGCTGCAAAATACAGATGCGCACGGCTAGTACGGCTTGCTGAAGAGCGGACAGACTATGAGGACGAAAAAAAGAAGACCGAAATTAGAAGATTAATGAAAATAGACGAACTACAGCCTATGTAAGAGAACAAAGAAGGCCCAAAGGTATGCGCGGAAAGTGACGGGTATGGAAGATCGTTCAAGAATTGGAAATCCAGAGATGGACAACACACGGAAGGGCAATGTTGAACGCTCCCTGCAGACATTCAGTGCACGAACACAGGATCCGATGGAGCAATACAGGGACTACAACAAGTCCGGGGATCCTGACGGCAAGGAATATTCTATACAGAGTGTTCCATTTATCTTCCTGACTCACAATATTTTTTTTTCTTACGCGCCAAATGAAAAAAATTGTTTCAAAGAAAAATTATTTAAGTACAGGGACATCATTTTATTTTTACTTCAATTTTTATTGTACCTCAGTTATTGAATGTACTTCACTCCCATCCCTCTACTAGTAAACTTACAACCGTCCACAACACAGAACCAAGCTGAGTACTGTATGCGGTCAAAGTCGCCTTAATAGTAAGCAGTACTGAGTTAGTGAGTACAGTACGTTCCAGAAATATGTTCGCGTTTTCCAGTGGCGAAAGAGCTTTCAATATCACTGTCGTTCAGTTTACCTACATCGCATCCCGGTTTCCCCCACCCGTTTCTGCTCGCCCCACTGAACTGTCTTAGTTCTTTTCTGAAAACATTATTTGTGCGAGATCGTGCGTATTTGCTTGTTTTCCGCACAGAACCAATACGCGGTAAGTGTGAAATACCACATTCAGTATTCCCAACGTAACACACATAACAATTTCCCTCTTCTTACCGCTTAAGCGCGACATTCATTTTATTGCTTTAGGCTTTTAAGATATTATTTTTAGAGACGTTTAACATAGTAATAATTATAAATTGGAAACTTACCACTGCAATTTCACCTAAATTGCAATGTTAATTATTGTTTTTAAATATTTGCAAAAATTAAGTAAAGTCTACTACTCCACGAAACTTATTGCATTCCTGATACAAGTAACATTAAGGAAGCCGTGAAAAAATCAACAAGATTCCAGATGCCGATGTTAGTACTGCAATATGTTATATAAATAATATTGTTAAAATATTAAAATGAAAAATAAATCATTACATAACCTTACCGTTTGTTTTAAGTTCACATTTATAGACTGGGGGAAAAAAAGACAGACGTATATCACGGCCTGCTGGAATATAGTAAACATAGCAAACATTTTATAGCAACAATTTGAAGGTAGATAGTTTTGTTTTTGAAAGTTGCCGTCATTGAACAGAAACCAAGATGGAGATTTCATTGCAACTAATTAAAAATTCCTCTTTCAGGTATGTAATAAACGATCTTCGCACAAAATAATGTACGATACACGAGCGGCATGTTTGTTTTCATGTTCTCGGAAATTAAAAAAGCTCAACTACGTTTCGCATTTTCAACCTTTTCCTCGAACATGAAAACATCAACATACCGCTCTTGTAACGCATATTACTATTTCTGCTAGGAATTGGACGTCTACGTAATATTATACAACTGTTTTAAATAACTTAAATAAAAGGGCCTCGTTAAGTAATTAACTGTCACGTGATTTCCTCCCTTTCTACGACCCTGCGACAAAACCACTTCAACGGACAGTAAATAGTATGTCTGAGTAATTTTATCTTTTCGGATCAGGCAGAAGTGAAGATTGAATTTACAGTACGTAAGGTACTCTTTTATAGAGTAGGTACAGAATTATTTCAACATGAGTTACTAGTACGAAGGACGAAACTGGTAATTGGAATTACGTACAATAGTCTATAGTGCGATAATATGCACAAAAGCACTGAAGCCTGTATCGAAATGAACGGTCACCATTTTCAAAAATGTGTTTAAATATCCATATTATGATTATTTTTCTACTTAACTTCATTCTCTATATTGTACGCGAATGTGCTGTAGACGGTATAGGCACCGTGCAAGCTCCTCTGGTGGCGACTCTTGTTACTAAATGCAGGACAGCAGCGATAGAGTGTGCTTGAAGCGTATGAATATACTTAACATATCAGGTTAAATGATTAGAAATATGGATGATCCTAAAAAGCGGAAAGGTAACGCAAATTGCTGTGTTCTTGAGTGTAGTAATGCTTATAGGAACACACCAACCGATATTGTTTTTATTCATTCCCAAAATAGAAAACTGAAGTGCAACGACGCTAATTGTGGATCCATGCAGTACGCAGACGAAAGTAAATAAGGCTACACTGCTTGTAATCATACCCATAGTATTATTATATACTAGGCCTAATATAAAAAATAGAATGTATATAGTATTATGTTTATAAATAACCATTAAGTTATCAACTACAGGAATTTATCATTTAAATTTCAAAAAGTACATAATTACTGAGTTCTTTACATATATATTATGTATAATATTAGCAACAATAAATAATAATATACTTATTTTTAAATGTATTCATATCTATATTTAATTCTTGATTTCATGTGTTGATGATTCACCTTGGAAACCAACATCCGCAACAAGAATTTGCAGTAATCATTTTATTGGGAACGAGATCAGGACACCCCAAAACTAGCATACCGTTCCCAGTATTTTTCTAAAAGATTACAAGAAAAGGACTGTCTCATCTCAACTAGCTCCGCAAAGGTACGAAAGAGACGCAAAAAGAAGAAGAAAAGATGAAAATTTAAGTTTTATGGAAGGCGAATGCTCAACAAGTGTTATTTCGAAAAATGAAGTAGCCATACAGGCAGAAGTAAATGAAACCATTCTTAGTGATTTTATTTTTTCTTTCACAGTTGAATTGTGTGAATTGTCTATTCAAGTGTCTATTCCATTACATGCCGAACTGAAGTCACATAAGAAATGTTATGACAAGAATTCTGGAACAGATTATATGTTTAATGAAATGCAAGGTTTCCGAGATTATTCTACAATAAAATATGAGACAGAACTACCAGACTTAATGGGAGTGACATTTGTGGTTTTGAATATATTGTTAAAATTGCTGCCAATTGAAACACAATCATACCTGTAGAATCATAAGAAATATTTCCAATTCTATCATTTAACCCAAAAATAGCTACCATAGTTAGTCGAAGCGCCCCAAGATGTAGACCATATATATATATATATATTCCATTTTTATTAGTGAATTTCACATCGAAAGCTTTCGAAAAATGTTGTCCAAGAGTAAGATTAGTAAAGAAAATCGTCTACTCATATTTTCAAATTAAAATGAAAACTGAATTGTCGTATTCTGCTATGAGGGTGATGTTCGGAGTTAATCGTACAATTATAATTATAATGTATTTTTACCGCCACTTTAATGTTGTTGATATCCACAATGGTTACTGTAATTTTGGGTTTTGGCCTAGCAGAGAAAGTATTCAGGAAACAATGCCTGCAATATTGAAAAATGTAGAGTGACAATTAATTGTTCAGAAGTGGAACAGCCACCAACGTGGATCAGATGGTGGCCTTGAAATCTAAATGCTACCGAGGCAGATCGAGTGACACATTCATAACAACTGATTGCGGGTTATTGACTTTATTAGAAGGTGGTGATGAAGTCAGGTTTTCCCGGAATAATAACAAACCTCTCCGATAAAGGGATCATTGTTGTTACTCCACCGTATCTGCATGATGACAAATTAACAGCTGAAGAAGTCGAAACTACTTACAGCGTTGCCAATGTTCGAATTCATGTTGAAAGGTGCATTCAGCGAATTAAAATGTACAGTATAACATTTTACACAAACTATCAATTGAACTGGTTCCGCATGTTGATCTTGTTGTTTATTCAACTGTCCAAACAGAAGTCTGAACCTCACAAGTGGTACCAACAAGACACCACTTATGAAGCAACTAGGCCAGAATACCATGGGGTAGGGTGGCCAGTTCCTTTTCCCTTCCATTATATACATCGCCGACTAGCTACATATTACATTAGTCAGACTTCAGATGCATACAAACAATTGTTCTCCCTCTGACACATATTGTCAAGTGAGATGTACAGCCTGATAACAAATGTACCTACCAGCCAGAACCTCAATCAGAGGTAGTATGTTGATGATATTGTTCATTATGTGTTGTGTTTTAGAGAATTTGCAGTCGCCCATTATTCAGGAAGTGTAATTAAGACTACTTTTAGAATTAAATCACATTAAAATACGTATTTTATAGAGACATTATACACACACAAACATTACACACGTCATGACATCAAATATAAGTATATCAATGTTTTCGTAATATGACTGTTCACCCCCATTCATTGGCCTGAAATCTGATTTAAATGCCAAACAACTTCACTGATATTTCAGGAACTTTGTAGTTACATTTTTACACTCCTCTAGCAGTACTGAACTTTCCACTGAGTCTAATAAATAATTAAAGACTGGAGTTTGTGGGTTTGCAGTGAAAGACCTGCTCTTGGGCAGAACACTATGAATCAATGAACCCATTCTTACTAATATTATAACATTTTATTGGCAGAAAGCCACATGTAATTTCTATATCACACATGACTAGTGAATGACTGCGAGCCTATAGTTAATTAGGAATTGAGACACTGCGCGGCGCCACCAGTACGATCTTGAGACCCATGCACGGTGCCTATAATATACACTGCATAATGAATACGTCCACATGGACAGCTCAGTTCGTGAGTAAAAACACTCATTGTTAATACTGTACTGTATTTTGATTAAACAAAAACCTAATGAAAATTATCAAACTCAAAATTGCGATATTTCCTAGTTTACGTAAATGGATGAACTACTTTTCTTCCCTCCTATACCTAGTAAAGTGATTTGTATTATTTTACGCCAGTATCATCGAACTCCAGTCGTGGAAGGGGGTAGCAAACGGTGTTTCCGGTTCTCAACCGTTAATCCAAAGGTATAGTCAGGTTAATATCAGAAATGTTAGTAAAAATAAAATGATGTTCCTGTACAAAGCGAAATTTAAGTTATTGACAAATCTTGGAGATACCAGTAATGACTTTTTCTTACTGGGACAATGTGCATTTTATTGAATGGATCATTATTTAATCTCTTCAAGGCCTGTTGGATATTGTAACATTTTAATAAAACACTGACAGCCTCAAAAGAATGTGCAGCTCATAATGTACTACTTACTGTAAGTCTGAAGTAAAATGGCACAACAAAATATTACGATGCTAGAAAAGTTACTAGTTATGTAATTTTACTCATCAGATTATCGAAAGGTTTGTTACTTCTGTAATGAATTGTTCACTGAAAAAGGATTAAACGAATGAGAACGTAGTTCTACTAGATTCAGGTAGATGGAACTAGTGTTGCATGACATGCATTCAGAAATCTAGACATTCACACAAACTTATCTATACTAATAATAAATCTGTAGCCGAAATGTTTCTGGTAATTTTCGATTTTCCAAAAATAATTGGTCCTAACATATATAATTAACCACCCTGAAACCGAAAATCGCTTTTTTGAAATTTTTGTTTGTATGTCTGTCTGTCTGTCTGTCTGTATGTTTGTTACCTTTTCACACGATAATGGGTGAACGGATTTCGATGAAAATTGAAATATAAATTAAGTTCGTTGTAACTTAGATTATAGGCTATATGGCATTCAAAATACTTTATTTAAAAGGGGGCCTGAATTAAATAAATCGAAATATCTCGCTTATTATTGATTTTTGTGAAAATTGTTACATAACAAACATTTCTTTAAAAATCATTTCCGATAAGTTTTATCCTTTGAAAATTTTTGATAGGACTCATATTTAATGAGATAAATGAGTTTTAAAATTAAAATAACTGCCATCTAAGGCCGTGTAATGAATTAAAAAACAAATGACTTCGTCTATAAGGGGCCTTGGACAGCAACAATAGAAAGCTATGAAAGATAGCCTACAGAAAATGTTTCTGTGTTTGTATGAAGCAATATCGGGAACTAAATTAACCGATTTGTATAATTAATTATTATTTCACCATTGGAAAGTGTAGTTTTAGGTTCTCTGTATGGACATAATGCTATAATGTTATTACAGTAACTTCTGAGTGAATTGAGGACAGGTAAGATTAAAGTAGCTTCTTATGCACAGAAAACTTGATAGGCTATTCTGTTTCCTGTATTTCTTAAAATAATGTTTATCTCAGAGAATTAACGAACAACGAGAGTGTATTGATTTAGTATGCAGTAATAATATGTTAGCTTAGCAATCCATTATTTTATAATCCAAATTTTAACTATTCTCAATTGAATCGAGTTAAAATACATAAAATACATATGCATTAAATGCAATGCAAAAAAATTGGGTAATGAACCAAGCAGATTATGTTGCGCTGTTGTAAAATAAAATTTGTTCCTCCTGAGATTCAAGAGCCCCCATAACAAATTGAAAACTTACTTATCAGGGTACATCCGTTATCAACACACTTTTTATATAATATAATATAATATAATATAATATAATATAATATAATATAATATAATATAATATAATATAATATAATATAATTTAAGTTATTTAAGTGATTTGAAGGGTTCAGAACCATAGTGGGCCAAGCGCCATTTACTGAATACGTAGAAAACAAGGGTTAAAATTAAGTTATTACCATAATTCAATGGAAACCTATAGCAAGTAAAATAAAGTATACACATTAAATGTAAATGATGTCAATGTTCATTGAACTATGGATGCATGTAATAAAAATTAAGAAACATGTTAAAGGAATTGTCATTGCACCAAATGAGTGCTCTCTGGACCAAAATGATTCCATTTTAATTATTTAAATATAATTTAAATTAAGTAACATATTAAACGATTTATCCTTCTATCAAACACGAATATTCCCTGGATCAAATGTCCTATTTTAATTATGTAATTACTTTATATTTATTTCTAACGGGTGCAGCGGAGCGCACGGGTACGGCTAGTTCTGAATAAAAATCTTGCATAAAATCTAAAACCTGTTAGTGCTTGGTCAGTTACCTTAACGTCAAGGGATAACTCTTTTGCGTATTACGTCATAAGCTATCTTGTATCTTTGTTAACAAATCACTGGCTAGTTTTATTCAGGCGAACTCTTCTTCACTACTTTTTCTAAAGAAATCAATTCTTTTCTGTACTACTAACGTTGTAGGCAATATCACATTTACAATATTGCTATACTGCAATAATCACCATAGCAACCATCTCCAGTAATGTAAATATTTCCAGTATAACTAGCAGCTGAGAACTCAAGTCAATGCTTTCTTTCGACAGTTCTGCCATGTAGAAAGAGTTACGGATTGCGTATACCCCAATAAGTTAGTAAGTAACTTAAGGAATCATTAGAGCTACTGAACGTTCGAAATTCATTTATAATACTTACAGACTCATTACCGATAATGAACACTTGAATACTATTTGAGAAACCGGTCAAAGGTATTCAAAATTCTAGTATAAAATAGCATATCTCACCTTCTTTCGAGAAGTTATCATGGCTTCGGTTACATGAGAGGAGAAATCTGCACTCACTTTCTCTCTTAGCCTATATCGAATTATGCACACTTCATCCCCCTATTATTTATTCGCTCGTTTTCATACTCTCTCTCGCTATCATAATATTAATACTCGATCACAACGCGATAACACGCTAGAAATTCCACTTCACACCTCATCTCTGTATTCCTCATCTTTCACTGTTGTACCTCTCGTCACTGGAACTCTCTGCCGCCTGAAATCAAGGGCTGCCGAACATTGAAATCTTTCAAATCCAAGTTAGAAAATTATCTTATGACGAGTTGCCAAACTAACTTACTATTATGACAAGTGTTGTATTGCAAGTTTCCACGTATTCACGTTTTTTTATATTCAAATTATATTTTACTTAGTTTATATTTTTGTTTTCATATTTTCCGATAATGGTATATCTATAATGTGATAAGTTGAGCTATATATAATCATAATTTTCCTTACTGTGTGTACTTAAATATATTGTATTCATTGTATGCTTTGTACTGCACTATTTTATTACTACTATTAGTATTATTATTACTATTAGGCCTATTATTATTATCATTACTATTATTATTATTATTATTATTACTATTCTCATTTTTATCATTATTATTATTATTAATAATTTTCTTATTTTTTATACTTTGTATGCCTCATTTATTTTGACTCGCTGTTCACATTTTATTATTCTTTTTTCTTTTTTTCTGTATGTTACATATTATGTCTGATTTCTTCTTACTTGTTGTTTACATTTTATTATTATTATTATCTTATTCAGTTTTGCGTGTAAAATTGTAGTGTACTTTGTAAATTTGTAGTGTTTTTGTAACGCAGTTTTTACTCCTGGTTGAGTGTTAGAGAAGGCCGTAAAATAAATTATTATTATTATTATTATTATTATTATTATTATTATTATTATTATTATTATTATCATCATCATCATAAAAGAATTAAGTTGTGTGCGTCTAGAAATATTCCACGTGTAGCCTACTGGGAATGGAATGGAATGGGATTTAAGTGAGGGGGGCACGGATGGCCCAGCACTGGGACGTGTTGAGATCTATTGCGCTAACCCTCGATACGGAATGAGTTGCGTGCCACAGATCCCCCACGCGTAGCGATCCAACCACATGACTCCCTACAGCCAACAGAAATCCATACACCATTCCTGCTTCGGCAACTTCCCCCAAGCCCCCCCCCCCTATCGGTCCGAGGAGAAAGTCCTCCCCCGAATAGGTCCGCCTCGGTGCTCGTTGCAGAAGCCATCCAAAGTATCTTGGCTACATTCCACGGAGGCCGGGCGAGAGAGCCAGCAGCTTCGGGAGGCCGCCTGTAGAGTGATCTGAAAAACCAGAAAAGGAATGATGAGGAAAGGATCATGGAGGAGGAAAGGAAGTGGCGAAGATGAGTGGGGTTCCAATCGCCTGATAAAGTTACCTGATTTTCATCCATAGGAGTGAGGGAAAACCCCGAAATAAACCTCACCTAGGCAACTCGTCCTGACCGGGAATCCAACCATTCTGGGAGTATTAGATATCCATCTAATGATGGAACCTGTAAGTAGTCTCGAAACGTTGAAAAGTTCCAGGACACGGTGGAGTAGCCTGGAGTAGGCCTACAGTTTGAATCCAATCATCGTGATAACCTAAGAATTCATATCACACTCAACAATAGTAAAAAAATTAAGGAGAAAAGGGGACATTCATTCATAGTGCTCTGCAGAAGGGCAGATCTTTCACTTCAAATCCAGCATTCTCCAGTCCTTCCTATTTTCTGCCTTCTCTTTCTCTCCTCATATGATCCATAGGCTATATCTTAATGTCGTCTATCATCTGATATCTTCTTCTACCCCGATCTCTTCTCCCGTTCACCATTCTTTCCAGTGCATCCTTCAGTAGGCAGTTTCTTATCAGCCAGTGACCCAACCAATTCCTTTTCCCCTTCCTGATCAGTTTCAGTATCATTCTTTCTTCACCACTCTTTCCAACACAGCTTCGTTCCTAATTCTCTCTGTCCACTTCATACGTTCCAGCCTTCTCCATATCCATATTTCAAATGCTTCTGGTCATTTCTCTTCACTTCGTCGTAATGTCCATGTTTCTGCCCCATACAATGCTACACTCTACACAAAGCACTTCACTAGTCTCTTCTTTAGTTCTTTCTCCACAGGTCCGCAGAAGATGCTCCTTTTTATATTAAAAGCTTCCTTTCCCATTGCTATCCTCCTTTTGACTTCCTGGCAGCAGCTCATGTTACTTCTTGTAGTACACCCCAAGTATTTGGAACTATCCACTTACTCTACTGCCTCATTTAGAATTCGCAAGTTTACCTTCTTTACTTTTCTTCCTATGACCATGGTCTTGGTCTTGTTGGCATTTATCTTCATCCCATACTGCTCACAGCTGTCATTTAGCTCCAGTTGCATATCCCTTAGTATCATCTCCTCTTCTGCTAACAACGCCATATCAGCAGCAAATCTTGTACACTTTATTTTTCTTCCTCCTACTATCACTCTTCCCATGTTCTGAAATCCTCCAAGCAGACGAACGGGGTAGGTAATAAAAGACAACCTTGTCGTACTCCTCTTCCTATTTCACTTCCTTATGACATTTCTTCTCCTATCCTGAATTTGATTCGTTGTTTCGTATAAAGGTTACTGAACAGCCTCCTCTCTTTCTAATCCATACCAATTTTCTTTAGGATTCCCATCAGTTTATCCCAATCCACTCTGTCAAACGCTTTTTCTAGATTCACAAATACTACATACACTTCATTATTCTTCTCTAGGTATCTTTCGCCGATTGTCCGTAGCAGTACAATTTCATCTCTCGTACCTTTTCCCATCCTGAAGCCTGATAAAGACTTGAATAGTTGTTTTCAAACGCGCAAGATTACAATAAAATATATGATAAATAATATAAATGTTGTAGGGTGAATTATTAAGAAATAAAAGTCGTATTGTTGACAGGTGTGGTGGTAAAAGTAGAATAAAACTTACAATACATACATACATACATACATACATACATACATACATACATACATACATACACACATACACACATACATACATACAAAAATGTTTTTAAAAATAGGCTTAAGGACTTTACTAATAGACGGTAATTATACACAGTATTTAAAGGGTGTAAATGATATTTTGTTATTGAAGTGTTGTATCAGTGAAGAATTATGTTGTGTCAGTGAAGTGTGTTGTGTCAGTGAAGTGTGTTCTGTCAGTGAAACGTGTTCCTGTCAGTGAAGCTTTATAGTTTATAGTGGCAGTGCAAAGTATTTGAACAGTGAAATGTTTTTGAAGTGTTAGTTGAAATCAGGATAGAATCAGTGAAATGTGTCGTAGTTCCAGTGCAGTGAGTGAGTTGACAGCGAAATGAGTGTAATGTTGAAAGGTACTTGTGCAGATATGAACATATCATACTCGTGGGTTTTAGTTCGAAGTTAGGTTTAAGATACAAATTAGATTTATTTTAAATATTATTTTAAGTGATCGTGCTTCGTTTAATTTAGGATATTCCCTGTTATTGTTATTATTATTATTATTATTATTATTATTATTATTATTATTATTATAAATTATTGTTAGTATTAATTATTAGTATCATTAATTGTATTTTTAATTAATAACTTTATTATTGCCATTATTGAGTGTAATTAATTACCACTACCACCGGGTATATACCCATTGCAGTGTGAATAAATACACACATACATACATACATACATACATACATACATACATACATACATACATACATACATACGTACGTACACACATACTCCCTCGCAGGCCTTGTCACTGCACTATACTGTCATTAGCGTTCGTACGTGACCAAATAATCCTTCCTCCGCCCAATGGCAGTTCCTCGCGCCACTGAGTGCGGAGGGGTGGTAGACGTGTACTGGGCGGGGTTGTTGCCTTCATAATGCATGGCAGATTGAATTTGTAACTTTCATGCCCGCACCTTGACTTTAATGTAGTGAACACGTACCTCGTTGCTACGTTACAAGCAACATGGCCGCATGACCATCACTGTTCACCCAGGGGATGAAAGTTGTCATCGTCGTTTTTTTCGGATGGGAAGAAAATGTGGGGTTATCATGTCGCAGATAAGATCTTCCTGGGCGGGGTGCTTCGGGTTAAATACCCACAGACCAACCGAGCGAGATACCTCGTTAACTTTGCCAAACAAAATTATTTACTGTAGATCTAAGAAAGAAGAAATGCGGAATGAAGACGACATTGACTGTCAAACTTTCAAACTGGTGCTGCACAGCTTCTCAAAATACATGTGTAAACTATAGCGACTGTCAAATTTATGTTTCTCAGAAAACAGGGCATAAAAATAACAATTATTGTCCTGTTCCAAGTATGCAGAAAAGCTGAAAGTTTGACAATATGTACGTAGGTATAAATTAATATAATCTTGGGCTATGCATGCATGCTAACTTATTTATTTATTTATTTATTTATTTATTTATTTATTTTTATTGCTAGTAAGTTTGAAATGCATACAAATTAATAAATACAATGAAAGATAAACTAGCCCACTCCTGAATGAGTAAGACTCGTGCTCAGGAGGGGATTCCAGTACAGACAAAAATAAAATTAAAATTGAGAGTGAATACAGATTAAATAGTGCTTAATATGTTTAAACCCAAACTATAAATCCAATACAATTTATTTTATTTTTTTTTTTATTAATTTGGAGACCATTCGTGGTTGAAATATTATTGGAATAAAATTTGTTTAATAATCTGGGACCTTGACTCATGCTTTGATACTTGCTTCGATATGGACAGAACTTGTGATCCCGTTACTTTCATCAAGATGATACTGTGCCTCCTTGAAAGTACTACCAAAATTAAATTTCAAATATAAAATAAATGGAGTTATATTTTTTCAGAGAAGTATGGTAAATTTAAAAGAGATTTTTCCAGAAATTTGTTTTGCAAGCACAGGAAATGCCTTCAACTGTCCGATGTGCTGCACCGTGTAATAATTACAGACTCTGTCGAGTAACGTATCCTTAATGTTTTTTATGTATTTCCAAAGATATCTGATTGGGATCATCATCATTATTACTGGATAGTCACTGAGGGTGGGAAATGAATGAAATACTTGATTTATAACTCACAGAGAACACTGCTAAGTTGGACCCGAGGACCGGTTTGTAGAAAATTTAAAAAACTGAAAGCTAACAAATAGGCCGGCAAGCCTTGCATACTAAGAAAAGTCGTCGGATGATCTCATTCTGCATCTGAAAATTTTGAGCAAAGCAAAACCTGTTCGAATAATCTGAGAAAAATGTGAGAACATGGTAAAGTTAAACTTAATTAAAACACCGTTGAAAACACACCTAGTGCTCGGGAACCGTTTCAAATCAAAGGGTCCGCGGACCATAGGTAGGGAACCATTGCTTAGACTATGCCTCTATTTTTCCAACACTAGATTGCAGCACCGCTCTTTACGGCGCACATACAAAATGGTCGTCTAGTAATATGATAGGATTGTATTTGTGTTGCAAAAGAGATTATTTAATCCTGTTCTTTTCCTCCCTCGTTCCTCATAGCAGAGTTGAAACTGACGCTGTACACGGCTTCCGATGTGCATGCAACACTTTAAGATCAAGGCTGAAGCGCGCTGTACACGAGCGGGGCAATTTGCAGTATATTGGGCTGCAACAAGACTCTGCTGATGTTTGATTGATACACCCCCCACCTCCCCCGTCACTCCAATCACAGTGGCGCCATCTCGTGTCGGGGATGATAATTAAATTCTGTACACAATCCCCGTGTGGTTACGGGCGTCTGTATTTCGATACAGTCAAATTCTGATTCAATTACACACGACGCGGATCAGCGTTTTATCCCGGTCCCCGTTTCGAAACCCCGGGGTCACCAGCACACTAAATCCGATATGCAAAACATCCACTGCCAGAGAGCGATCGACAAATGTCTAGTAAGAGTGAAATAAAAGCAACCTATTTCGACGACAGCAACTTGTTCCGCGGTCACACTTAGGAATCCATTCTCATTCCCATTGTAACGAACTGTGTGCATCACATTAATTAATACTGAACAGTTGAATCGCTGTAATAACGACAGCAACTTGTTCCGCATTGTTAGTTGGACTTGCATAAGAATCCGTTGCTATGCACATCTTCCCTAGTAACGAACTGTGTGCATCACATTAATTAATACTAAACAGTTGAATCGCTGTTATAACGACAGCAACTTGTTCCGCATTGTTAGTTGGACTTGCATAAGAATCCGTTGCTATGCACATCTTCCCTAGTAACGAACTGTGTGCATCACATTAATTAATACTGAACAGTTGAATCGCTGTTATAACGACAGCAACTTGTTCCGCATTGTTAGTTGGACTTGCATAAGAATCCGTTGCTATGCACATCTTCCCTAGTAACGAACTGTGTGCATCACATTAATTAATACTGAACAGTTGAATCGCTGTAATAACGACAGCAACTTGTTCCGCATTGTTAGTTGGACTTGCATAAGAATCCGTTGCTATGCACATCTTCCCTAGTAACGAACTGTGTGCATCACATTAATTAATACTGAACAGTTGAATCGCTGTTATAACGACAGCAACTTGTTCCGCATTGTTAGTTGGACTTGCATAAGAATCCGTTGCTATGCACATCTTCCCTAGTAACGAACTGTGTGCATCACATTAATTAATACTGAACAGTTGAATCGCTGTTATAACGACAGCAACTTGTTCCGCATTGTTAGTTGGACTTGCATAAGAATCCGTTGCTATGCACATCTTCCCTAGTAACGAACTGTGTGCATCACATTAATTAATACTAAACAGTTGAATCGCTGTTATAACGACAGCAACTTGTTCCGCATTGTTAGATGGACTTGCATAACAATCAGTTGCTATGCACATCTTCCCTAGTAACGAACTGTGTGCATCACATTAATTAATACTAAACAGTTGAATCGCTGTTATAACGACAGCAACTTGTTCCGCATTGTTAGATGGACTTGCATAAGAATCCGTTGCTATGCACATCTTCCCTAGTAACGAACTGTGTGCATCACATTAATTAATACTAAACAGTTGAATCGCTGTTATAACGACAGCAACTTGTTCCGCATTGTTAGATGGACTTGCATAAGAATCCGTTGCTATGCACATCTTCCCTAGTAACGAACTGTGTGCATCACATTAATTAATACTAAACAGTTGAATCGCTGTTATAACGACAGCAACTTGTTCCGCATTGTTAGATGGACTTGCATAAGAATCCGTTGCTATGCACATCTTCGCTTTGCATGCAGTCTCTCAGTATTATAGGTTGTTAAGTGCAATAAAAATGTCTTGGTCATTAAAGGCATGTCTCGCCGGTTTGTATTCTACAGTTCGACGCAAGAGGCACTCTGTAACTGTAGGCTTTTAGTTTTTACGTACGCAGTATAGCAATTAAGCTTAACAAATGCCCCAGCTTCTCAGTTCAAAGATTTCAATTGCTTGCAGTGGGAAGTTCCTAAACTTTGCGTTGATCAATCGGTACAAAACAATATTCAAGATTTCTTCGAGTTTTATCTTCAGTCGTGCTACAAGCTGATAATTTCTCGACACATGAATGCCAAGACTTTCAACAGGTTATTTAACGACGCTGTGCCAAGTAAGATGTTATATGCCATCGGTTGAACGGACAACAGCAAAATGTTATTTGACGAGATGACGCCGTGATTACCCGATATTCGCCATACAGTTAAGGAGAATTTCGGAAGAAATTGCCAACCAGGGTATCCCATTAGGAATTCGAAACCCCGAACGTAGAAACGAACCGATTTTTAATTCGTCGGTGCTGTAGGCTAAATGTGTTGGTAACGAAAATTCACAAAACTGTCAAGAGGGCTTCACTGTAGCATTCACGGTTGCTTTTGTTAGGGATGTGTACTGTCCTGCCGTCCGTACGTTACTGCAGGAATTCCATCCTGTTCCAAGCTAATGCCTGCAATACAGAAAGCTTCATCCATACGGAGCTCAACCCTTCCTGCCATGGTGACGGCAGGGGAAATAAAGTTCCACCATTCCTGGCTATCCTCCCGAGTTTTCTTTCTTCTCTCTTTTTTCACTTTCTTTATACTTTATTATTCTTCTTATAGGTAAGTTAGCTAACGACAACCCTCTTTATTTACTTAATAATATTCGTACAGAGCGTTTATAAACTCCCCGTACGCAATTTTATTCTGAAAAATGTATCACTAATATATGCTGCACCTGATACAACCTGCAGATCCAAACATGCGGCAATCCATGCGTGGCTTCGCGCACTAGCCAGCTTTTGAATTAGATTGAAATACAGTGGACTCACTTCCCTCCGCTCTGTTTATGTCAAGAGGCTGTGAAAACTGTCAGCAATGACACAGTAAATAATCAACATACCAAGTAAAGACACACCTTGTCAGTCACACTTCGATCTCGTGACAAGAGAGGCCGTGGAGGGGAGTGGAAGGACTTCACAACCACAAACCATGCTATGATCCTCCTCACACGTATTCAGGAGGAGGTGATGGTTATGTTTTCTCTCTCACTGATGAAACAGTTGAAAATCAACTAAATCTAGTTTTCATGTTTAAGTTAATTGCATGCAGTAGAATTGGCTGGGTCACTGACTGAGAAGAAACTGCCTACTGAAGGATGCAGAGGAAGAAATGGCGAACGAGACAATAGTTCGGGGTAGAAGAAGATATCAGATGACAGAGGACATTAAGATACATGGGTAATATGCGGAGACTAAGAGGAAGGCAGAAAATAGGAAAAATTGGAGAATGCTGGGTTTGCAGTGAAAGTCCTGCCCTTCGGCAGAAAACTATGACGGAATGAATTAATTAATTTGTGAAAACTAATCTCCGGTAGCTTAGCGGATTCTCCACAAATGGGCATTAGACCTAATTTCTATCCTCAGACTCTGGCCTCAGCATATATCAATGTATTATGTCTTTTCACAAGCAATGTCGTTTTTCTCAAGTTCGGTGTTAAGTAAGGATTTACTGATTTTCTTCGACAATGAATTTTAGAGCACGCTATGGTTATTATTGTGTATTGTGAGCATGGGATAGTCGCCAATAATAAAATTGTCAATACAAATAAAATAAAATGGGAGTGATAAAGTTTGAGATTAGCGTCCTTCTAAAGCACTACTGGAAACGAGATTACAAAGCTGCTGCTGCTGCTGCGTCTCGAAGAATATGTGAATTCAAGGGTGAAGGTGTCGTTCGTGAGCGTGCAGCACAGCGATAGTTCCAGCGTTTCAATAATGGAGAATGTGACATTGAAAATTGAAAACGTCCTGGAAGACCCAATGTCTGTAATACTGAGAATTCATGCTGAGTTTGAAAGGAAATCCACAAAAAAAAGTACCTACACATAGGTTGAAGAATATGGTGCTTCGAAAGATACAATATATCGGCACATTAACACGCTTGGATACAATACATTGACACATTAACACGCTTACATACAATACATCGGCACATTAACACGCTTGGATACAATACATCGGCATATTAACACGCTTACATACAATACATCGGCACATTAACACGCTTGGATATAATACATCGGAACATTAACATACTTTAATACAATACATCGGCACATTAACACGCTTGGATACAATACATCGGCACATTAACACAGTTAGATACAATACATCGGCACATTAACACGCTTACATACAATACATCGGCACATTAACACGCTTGGATACAATACATCGGCACATTAACACAGTTAGATACAATACATCGGCACATTACCATGCTTACATACAATATATCGGCACATTAACACAGTTAGATACAATACATCGGCACATTAACACGCTTGGATACAATACATCGGCACATTAACACAGTTAGATACAATACATCGGCACATTAACACAGTTAGATACAATACATCGGCACATTAACACGCTTGGATACAATACATCGGCACATTAACACAGTTAGATACAATACATCGGCACATTAACACGCTTACATACAATATATCGGCACATCAACACAGTTAGATACAATACATCGGCACATTAACACGCTTGGATACAATACATCGGCATATTAACACGCTTGGATACAATACATCGGCACATTAACACAGTTAGATACAATACATCGGCACATTAACACGCTTGGATACAATACATCGGCACATTAACACGCTTGAATACAATACATCGGCACATTAACACACTTTGATACAATACATCGGCACATTAACACTTTGATACAATACATCGCCACATTAACACTTTGATACAATACATCGGCACATTAACACTTTGATACAATACATCGGCACATTAACAGGCTTCGATACAATACATCGGTACATTAACACTTTGATACAATACATCGGCACATTAACACGCTTGGATACAATACATCGGCACATTAACACGCTTTGATACAATACATCGGCACATTAACACTTTGATACAATACATCGGCACATTAACACGCTTGGATACAATACATCGGCACATTAACACGGTTGGATACAATACATCGGCACATTAACACGCTTGGATACAATACATCGGCACATTAACACGCTTGGATACAATACATCGGCACATTAACACGCTT
This sequence comes from Periplaneta americana, assembly GCF_040183065.1. Taxonomy (NCBI): domain Eukaryota; kingdom Metazoa; phylum Arthropoda; class Insecta; order Blattodea; family Blattidae; genus Periplaneta; species Periplaneta americana. The sequence continues at coordinate 1,797,780 of NC_091131.1, read as the reverse complement.
GGATTCAATACATCGGCACATTAACACGCTTGGATACAATACATCGGCACATTAACACGCTTGGATACAATACATCGGCACATTAACACGCTTGGATTCAATACATCGGCACATTAACACGCTTGGATACAATACATCGGCACATTAACATCCTGAGGAATTCATACAGAAGTTGTTATTGTACCTCATGAACTGACAATTACACAAACTCAACGCAATGTGGATACCTGTCATCATCTTATCGCTAATCCCATGGATGACGAATTTATAAGGAGAGTTGTCACATGTGATAGAAAATGGGAATCCTATCGTAACCCTGATACCTCAAAACATTGGCTCGATCCTCTTCAGCCTGCCAGAGTCGTCGTTACGTGCCAGGTGTGACACTGGGACTTCGTGCCAAACGAACGTGCAGTCGATGCAGATCTTTATTCTCAACGCCTAGAACGAGTTCATGAAGATTTGAGAGGCAGCTACCAGCACAATGCGAGACCCCATACTGCTCGAACAACCACAGAAAAATCCAGAAATACAGAGGAATCGAACTGCTACCACATCCGGCATATAGCCCTGAACTTCAGCCTTCAGATTACAGTTGAGGGGTTTGGGGGGAAAAACCAGGCAGCTCCAATTTTTTTTTTTTTTTTTTTTCATATCTGAGTTATTTATGCACAGAGGACAAAAAAAATACGCTTTATCGTTTGGTCGAAGAACCAAGTAGTTCCAAGAATTACATTCACAGTTATAATGCATTTTGGACCAACTTCTTCTGTACATGCTTATTGTTTGGAGGTAAGTTTTTCTTCATTATCTCGAAAAGTACTGAATTGGAACTGCCTGGTTTTTCTCCCAAACCCCCCAGTTTGTTTCGATCCATGGCCCACTTCCTGCTGGAAGAAATTTCCAAAGCTTAGAAGCCGTTGGAATGGGTCTCACCGAACTCCTCGCATCAAAACCAGAAACTGCTACAGACGCGGGATAAGAAACCTCGCTGAAAGGTGGCTTAAGACAATAGAATACTTTGCAGATTAGATTAGGCTACTTTGTCGTGACAAGTGAAATATTGCTCCAAAACATTACACATGACGAGACCGTCTGTAAGCGTGTGGAACAGAAGTAAGCTGATACCTGGACATGCGCCGCTGCTGCACGCAGTGGTTGAGTCGTGCTACGTGACTCCCGGCCGCACGTGCTCTTCCAATCCACATGGATAAAACAATCACAAAAAACAGATGAAACACGAAGCGCGATATTGGCTGAATGATCACCATGGAGACGAGCACGGCGTTGTTCTGTCTGCACATAGCGTAGCTTGTTTAACAGCGCCGCACCAAATACATGAGTTGCGTCTGAATGCATTGTGAACGGTGCACCACATCTGTGTAATTCCAGCTGCAACTGTTACGCTAGTGGCGATAGGTGCAGACAACGGCTTTTCTTGCAGCACTTGAGAAGCATCCTTTCAAAACGTGTTTTTAACTGAACATGTAGCACTTTTTCTACATTCTACGAACGCGCACAGGAGGGAAATAAATTACGAAGTTATAAAGAATACTGTTCGAGTTTGGAGCGTCACGACACGAAGAAGTTTCACTTACCCAATTGAGGATTGGCCACTGTCGTCTGAAACATGGTCACATCCTACGCGGCGGGTGTTGACCGGAGTTTGAGTGTCCCATGTGCCACTAACATGTTTAGATCAGGGCGCAATGCAGCGACATATTTGACAAAGCAAATATCTGATGCTTTCGATAATGGCGAATCTCTTAATGCTAACTTTTGCGATCTAAATAAGGCATTTTATTTAGTTGAACATGATGCTTTGAGAGCAGAACTGAAGTACCAGGTACTGCTGGGAATTACTACTGCTGTTCAACTTGTATTTGACAAATAGAAAACAATGTGTTGAATTTCAGGTCAAAAGAGACCTGATACAAGGCTTGTGCTACATGGAGTTCCACAAGGTTCTGTTCTTGTCCTATTTTATTTTTGATTACCATCAATAATTATGGATGGAATTTACAGACTAGTGTCTCTTTTATGTCAATGATACGACAATATTTAATTGTCACAACAAAGAACAAAACAGTTTTTCATCTATTTTTGGGAAATAATACACATGCAAATAATATATATTGCAAAAAAGGCAATCAGAATAATGATGTTCTACGAACATTGTCGTTCATATTAAGGAGAAAATATTAACTGTTACTTGTTAATACATTTTGGAGTTACTGTTATTCATGAGAGATCACAGTAATGAATATACAGTAAGGAAAGAGATACATCATTATGATGCGAGACAACTAAACATGTTTAATAAGCCGTCTCTTCATGTCAACATCTAAGTCTCCCTTGTCCAGTTGAACTTCGTAAATCTGTGACTAGGAAATTAAGAGAGGAATTAAGAAATGCAGAATTCGAATCTTGGAAAGTAATGCCTGGAAGAGGCAGAGGTGTGGAATTGTACAGCCAAGTACCTAAAGCCAACGCCTGGATTTTTAATAAGTCTGGACTGTCTACATCTGAATGGGTAACCTGTCTTAAAATAAACGACAATTCAGCAGCAGTTAGAGGAGTACCTGGTCGCTCTTTGGACGGATCCCGGTGCAGACATGGCTGCCCGGAGAATGAAACCCTTGCCCACGTCCAAGGTCAGTGTAACAGAGGTTTACTTCTCCGAAATGCCAGACACCATCATGTTCGATAGGCAAGGAAGAATTTAAACACGAATCAGTAGTTGGCTGATGAATATGGCTTTTCGTAACATTAGTAAATTTTTCAATGGTTAGACATTTCTGATGGACAGGCCATGTAGCACGTATGGATGAATCCAAAAATGCGTATAGATTATTAGTTGGGAGATTTCAGGGAAAAAGACGTAGATGGGAGGATAATATTAAAATGTATTTGAGGGAGGTGGGATATGATGGTAGGCACTGGATTAATCTTGCTCGGGATAGGGACTGATGGCGTACTTACGTGAGGGCGACAATGAACCTCCGGGTTCCTTAAAAGCCATAAGTAAGTTAATTTTGATATTTGTGCATCTTGATTACACAACTTTTAACACTGTATCACTTCGGAATATGTATTATATTAGCGGCTTGTGCAGCAAATGCTGCAAACTAAGTTCATTAGACGTTCAAATAAATATTTTTTCAGATTTATTTTCAATGAAGAACACCAGACATTCTGAAAGTTATTTGCTTCCATAATAAAGGAAAGATACTCTCTCTCGAGCCAATACTGAAGAGAACCACGCATATAAATATCTACACCACACCGCCATTAAATATATGAAAAAGACCCAACCCCACTTGATTAATAACTATAAAAATATTTTATTTCTAATAATATTATTATCTTACGTAAATTTTATAGCTTTCAGTAACATATACTATATATACTATATAGCCGCCACTCAGTAAAGTATAGAAATCAAAATCTAATTTGTTAGTCTCTACATCTACTTAAATAACCCCAAAACGTTTCACTTTCATATCAATATAGCGTTAATATGCATAATTAATGAAAAATAGTCACATCATGGCATTAACTACAATAACATTTCATTTTTGAAATTTTGAATTTTTTTATGGTAATAATGTCATCAAATCACCTCACGTTTTGTATTTTTTAATATCCTGTACACAGCTGTACCCAGAAAATTACACACCACAGAATCGAAATTGTAAATTATTTTTAGTAAGATAAGTTTTTAATAACTAATTTCATTTGAGCTCTAAATATGTCAGGATTCTTGCAGACCTTGGCCTTCGTGTAATATTGTTTACTGTAGTGTGTATTTTGTTTTATTCTGAAATGCAATTAGCTAGTTTAGCTAGTTCTCAAAACTGACGACAGATGGATTTTGGAAAATAGGAAAATTATGTTGAAAAATTGACATTTTACTGGAAACTACTATTTTTCTGAAAAACTTTGAGTTCCAAGCTTCAAAATGAGGGGTCATTTATTAAAATCCGTTCAGCCGTTTTCCCGTAATTTCCATTACCAGTTCAAATTATATATTTTATATATATATACATATATATATATATATATATCTTTCGCGTGTTAAATATTACAGTACCTGATTAACTAGTTTCAGCCTGTTATTGGCCATCTTCAGAACTGGTTGGTGCTGGCCTTGGCGTCTTTTGTGTTTCCTGTGGGGGTGTGTTTGTGTATTGTGATGTGGAGTCAAAGTGTGTGTGTGTTCTTTGATATTTGTTTCAAATTTTTAACTTGGCAATGTCTATTGCATTTTTTATATTCATATATAGAATGTAACTGCTCTTTGAACCCCAAGAGATAGCAGCCTCCGGTTGAGAATAACTGGTTTAAATTGTGTGAAAAGGAGGATTATGTGCGAACATTTAGGACAAACCGTCTACTTATGGAAAAGCATAAAAAATGACATACAGATGCAAACGTATAAAACACGTTGTAAAAATGACTGATCATCAGCTGGCATACAGGCGAAGGACTGAAAACAGGATCAACTTTAGGGTCTACCAGTCAAAAACCTCATGACATCGAAACACACACAGAAATGGATGATGATGATGATGATGATGATGGTGGTGGTGGTGGTGGTGGTGGTGGTGATAATACCGCTTTACAATTCTGACGAAGTAATTTCGCTCGCAGTCCGCGGTTCGCTACTAAGACTGACATTTTTATGTGCCACTAATTAATTTCTGGCTCCGTGTTGCCAAGTTGATGAATTTCCGCTGACCCCGCCCTGCCCCCCGCCGGCTCTTCTTCTAGTGACATCTCTTGGTGGCAAAGACAAACTACCAATAAAACAGCAGACCAAGTCCCTTAATTTCCTGACCCCCGGGGGCGGTGCGGGGGTTGAGGGGTGGGAAAGGAGTGGATCAAATAGACGGGGTGGCCACAGCGAGCGCCATGAAAAATGTGGAGGCTGTGATACGCTCCGCCTTGGACTCAAGGTCCGTGGCATCATTCCTGAGCGAGGGTTATGAAACAAAATTGCAAGTACGTCTTGAACAGGATGAAAAACAAAGACTTGGTTGGGTGCAATAAATTTAATAGCTGGCAAGTCCGCATTGGAAGTGGTCTTCGGCTGTGTGCAGGGAACTTTGAGGAACATCAGCCCACCATCCCTTGCAGGCGCTGGTTCTGTCTGAAATGATGGCACGAGAAATATGGGTGTCATGGTTCGTGACTGAAGGAAAGACACATTCCCTGTTATTCGTCAAGTCTGTTTTCCGAAATGTACTTTTCTTCCGAATTTATTTTTCCGAAACCAACTTTCCAAAATAGCTATTCCTAATCCTCTTTTTTTTTTTTTTCGAAAAATAATCTTCCGTTAACCGTTATTTCCGCGTGAGGACTCATAAAGTATATATATATAACTGGTAATGGAAATTACGGGAAAACGGCTGGACGGATTTTAATAAATGACACCTCATTTTGAAGCTTGGAACTCAAAGTTTTTCGGAAAAATAGTAGCTTTCAGTGAAATGTCAATTTTTCAACATAATTTTCCTATTTTCCAAAATCCATCTGTCGTCAGTTTTGAGAACTAGCTAATAGCATTCACGGCCGACTTGATATTTCCTTCGCTTTTTTTTTTTTTTTTTGTAAAGGAGAAGCGAAGCGAGCATCAAGTCGACCGTGTTGCATATCAGAATAAAACAAAACACACACTACAGTAAACAATATTACACGAAGGCCATGATCTGCAAGCTCAAATTAAATTGGTTATTAAAAACTTAACTTACTAAAAATAATTTACAGGTTCGATTCTGTGGTGTGTAATTTTCTGGGTACAGCTGTGTTTTGGATATTAAAAACTACAAAACTTGAGGTGGTTTGATGACATTATTACCATTAGAAATGAAATATTATTGTAGTTAATGCCATGATGTGACTATTTTTCATTAATTATACATATTAATGCTATATTGATGATATGAAAGTGAAACGTTTTGGGGTTACATAAGTAGATATAGAGAATAACTTAAATTAGATTTTGATTTCTATATTTTACTGAGTGGCGGCTATATAGTATATATAGTATATGTTACTGAAAGCTATAAAACTTACGCAAGATAATAATATTATTAAAAATCAAATATTTTTATAGTTATTAATCAAGCGGGGTTGGGTCTTTTTCATATATTTAATGGCGGTGTGGTGTAGATATTTATATGCGTGATTCTCTTCAGTATTGGCTCGAGAGAGAGTATCTTTCATTATTATGGAAGCAAATAACTTTCCGAATGTCTGGTATTCTTCATTGAAAATAAATCTGAAAAATGCTTATTTGAATGTCTAATGAACTTAGTTTGCAGCATTTGCTGCACAAGCCACTGGTAGTATTTTATTAGGAATTCTATTTACGGTGAATAAAAATCTAAAATTTTGGTATAATATTTCGTTATTTCTCACCAAAAACATTAATTTGATTATATTAATTGAAGAGTTAAACAACAAAAGTTGTAAAACCCATTCTTGCCACTTTTTAAGTGGTTGTCAATTTATGATGACCGATAACTTAAAAAATGATATGAAGACTGGATATAAAAAGGCAATATCATTGAAAAATTAGTTTTTAGAGAGTCTATGTCCCTGCCTCAATGTTATCCCATTGCAACTGTATTTAGAGCCCAGCTGCTCTCATAGATGTGCTAAACGTAAGACAGTGCATTACTGGAAAGCTCTGTTTTCTACGATTTGTTCTTTGCAACTTACACCTTCTCCATGCCCTGTCTGGTATGTCGAAATTGTAAGTGAAGCAGACTCTGGTTGAAGTATGCAAACACAGTTGTCGCCTGTATATGACTTGGATGGAGAAAAACGTCAGTCGTCAATAACTTTTGTTCTGTACACAACAAGCTCTGTTGTTTGCACTCCTGAATTCACATTTAAAAATATGAGTTTTTGACTCCTGTTGTGCGAAATACATTACTGAAATTCCTGAACGATTATAGGTCTGTACCATCAAGGGATTCTTAAGGTTCATTGTACATTTCAACAATACTTACAGTTCCTATCGGCACTTACTGGCTGCTGTGTAGAAACATTTGTGTAACAGTGTCTCATTGTGTTTATAGTACTATTATTAATTGTATTTTAATTAATAAGTTTATTATTGTCTTTATTGAGTGTAATTAGTTACCACTGCCACCGGGTATATACCCATTCCAGTGTGAATAAATACATATATACATACATAATATAAACCAACAGACGCCACAAAAAATTGAGGCTATTTCTTATTTATGTTATAAAATAAAGTCACTGGAAATATGGTTTGCAAATTAAATTCTATATAAAAGTGTATTAAAACAAGATTTGAATATTACCCTAAATTGAAAATTTGTCTTATAAATATCAATGTGCAAGATATTATCTTTCAATCACTTGAAATTTTAAAGAAGATTCCGCTACCACGTGCCATGCCACAGTGAGCAGGGAATTCAGCTTCACCGAGACTTATTGTGTTAATTAGTTTGCGTGCATACAGTCACATAATATACAGTATATTAGACAATTTAAATTAAAATTTCATAAAAAGAAATAGAACGTTCCATTTAAAAACACCTGTTTCCAATAAATTCGTACGAGAAATAAATATTTCGCCTATACACAAAATTTCACGTGCTTAAAGTTACAATATTTTGATCCATCAGGGCTCGAACCATAAAATGTTAGCTTTTGTCGGCTGAAAAACAGTATTTCGCAAATAATGTTGTTTACGAAAACTAGGTATATTTAATAATAATAATAATAATAATAATAATAATAATAATAATAATAATAGTGAGGGGAGTTGATATTTCAGTAATTTTCTGGAAGACGTTATATAAACCTATTTGTTTTCCGTTATCATGGGGCCACTGTTATTAACTGTGTGATTTATTTTACCTTTTATAGTAAGTTCATAATAGTAGTTTTGCAGTGTTACCGGAGTGTTTGTAGTTCAGATCGTTTTATTATTATTCGGTGTAGGGGCATGCATTCTTTATTGAGAATCAGTCGAATAATTTATAATATTGGCAAAAAAAAATTAAAAGAAAACTAACTTATCTTTATGGCATTCAAATAAATTTCCCTGGACCTGTTGTCATATTTTCCGGTTCCCGGTTTAACTACTTATCCTCCAATCACAATCTAAACACCAGGTCACAGAAGAGCCAAATCCTAGCAATTCCTGCCCATAGAACATCCCACTATTCATCCTCTTTTACTGTCTCAGTTCCCAGTGAATGGAATTCGCTATCTCAGAAGATTAGGGGCTGTCAGACAATAACCACTTTCAAGAAAAGGCTAAACGATTTCTTACGGGCGCAGTCAAATTGAAGTTATAATTGTGATCGAGTTTAATAATTTAATTTAATTTAGGTATGACTATCATTATTATTATTATTATTATTATTATTATTACATAATTATTTTATTGGTGTTGTGAAGATGAAAAGAACTGTCATTGTATTATATTAATTATATATTATATTGTATTGTAGTATTGTATTGCATTGTATTGTATTAATTATGTTATATTCATAGCAATGTAGTAATTTTCTATCACACTGGTTGAGTGAAAGAGAGGGCCGATTGGCCTCAACTCTGCGAGTTAAAATAAATCATTATTATTATTATTATTATTATTATTATTTTTTTATTATTATTATTATTATTATTATTATTATTACATAATTATTTTATTGGTGTTGTGAAGATGAAAAGAATTGTCATTGTATTATATTAATTATATATTATATTGTATTGTAGTATTGTATTGCATTGTATTGTATTGTATTAATTATGTTATATTCATAGCAATGTAGTAATTTTCTATCACACTGGTTGAGTGGAAGAGAGGGCCGATTGGCCTCAACTCTGCGAGTTAAAATAAATCATTATTATTATTATTATTATTATTATTATTATTATTACATAATTATTTTATTGGTGTTGTGAAGATGAAAAGAACTGTCATTGTATTATATTAATTATATATTATATTGTATTGTAGTATTGTATTGCATTGTATTGTATTGTATTAATTATGTTATATTCATAGCAATGTAGTAATTTTCTATCACACTGGTTGAGTGAAAGAGAGGGCCGATTGGCCTCAACTCTGCGAGTTAAAATAAATCATTATTATTATTATTATTATTATTATTATTATTATTTTTTATTATTATTATTATTATTATTATTATTATTATTATTATTATTATTATTATTATTATTACATAATTATTTTATTGGTGTTGTGAAGATGAAAAGAATTGTCATTGTATTATATTAATTATATATTATATTGTATTGTAGTATTGTATTGCATTGTATTGTATTGTATTAATTATGTTATATTCATAGCAATGTAGTAATTTTCTATCACACTGGTTGAGTGGAAGAGAGGGCCGATTGGCCTCAACTCTGCGAGTTAAAATAAATTATTATTATTATTATTATTATTATTATTATTACATAATTATTTTATTGGTGTTGTGAAGATGAAAAGAACTGTCATTGTATTATATTAATTATATATTATATTGTATTGTAGTATTATATTGCTTTGTATTGTATTGTATTAATTATGTTATATTCATAGCATTGTAGTAATTTTCTATCATACTGGTTGAGTGCAAGAGAAGGTCGAATGGCCTCAACTCTGCGAGTTAAAATAAATCATTATTATTATTATTATTATTATTATTATTATTATTATTATTATTATTATTATTTCTATTTACACTAACTTAATCGACACAGTAACTGTCTGCAATACACCCCCACTACATAAGCAAACATATCTCAGTGAGTGAGTGGAATGAATGAATTAATTAATAGCCTATTTCAATTCACCCACAAAACTATCCACCATCCCACTACTCCACCCTCACAAATCTAACAAACTACTTTTTAATCTACACACCCGACTTGCCCCCCACTTAACTAACCATCTAGGCTTCCACCACACATTCCTAAGTAATCGATCCAGCAATAAAACCAACGTCAATGAATTAAACATTCAATTTATTTATTAACCACTGACCAATCACCAATCACGTATCCATAGATTGTCTATCAATCCACCACTCTTTCTCATCGTCTATGATGCCAATGCTGTAGCCCACTGCCTTGTTAGCCTTCGCTCGTAAGTTTCGCTTCAGCCGCAACACGTGTTCGCAGGCCGAACTTCTAAAAATGTAGCGACAAATGGAACGCATCAACAAGGCCATCATTTATGACAGAACTCACGTCAATTCTATTTCCAGGCCTAACACATCTTCGCGTATTTAGACTATCTACATCACCGCTTTCAACTTCTCCCCTTAAAATATAAAACAGTGACGATAAATCAACTAACATAATAAGCATGGGTTGACGCATTCCATTTGATCAACGTTGTAATGCAGGGATGCACGCAATCTTGTAAAATATTAGCTTGCTGCATAAGTTCGTAGCGCTTTTGTTCGCCATCACAACACTGCGTTGTTAGGAGACTGTTTATTGTTTGTCATTTGTTACTTGGAATGTTATGCTTGTAAATCGCCTTCAACTTTGCAGATTTGAAGAAGTCTGTGCTAAAGAAGATGGCGTGTCAAGTAGAACACTTCCGGCATATTCTTCTGGTTGAGTTTCATATAGAGGAGCAAAGGCAGCGGAAATGGCTCGAAACATTTATACCATCGGAGAAAGCACTGCAAGAAAACGATTCTGTTGTTTCAACGCACAACATCCTAAACAAAAGTTAGTGACATCCACAGGTGAGTGCACACCTGTGGAGTAACGGTCAGCGCGTCTGGCCGCGAAACCAGGTGGCCCGGGTTCGAATTCCGGTCGGGGCAAGTTACCTGGTTGAGCTTTTCTCCGGGTTTTCCCTCAACCCAATACGAGCAAATACTGGGTAACTTTCGGTGCTGGACCCCGGACTCATTTCACCAGCATTATCACCTTCATATCATTCAGACGCTAAATAACCTAGATGTTGATACAGCGTCGTAAAATAACCCAATGAAATAAAAAGAAAAATCCACAGATGATGATATGCGTGTGGTGGGATAGAAAGGTGTCACGTAATATAAATTACTTCCCAGAAATGTAACCATAACTTCTGACATTTATTGTCAACAACTCAGACGCCATGCGGCCGCAATTGAAGGAAAACGACCAGGAAGACTGTATCAAGTGCTGCAGCAACACTGTAATCCACATGACGAAAGCAGCTGTCCAGGAGCTTCGTTAGGAGGTGATTCTACATCTCCCGTATTCTGCCGATCTTGCCCCTCAGATTTCCGTTCTCTATCCAACAGTCTTCAGGAACTCCATAGATAACGGAGATGCTTTACAAACTTGGAATGACGACTTCTTTAACTCCAAACAGCAGATTTCTTCAGGCGGGGAATCGAAAAACAATTCCAGCGTTGGCAGGGAGTCATAGATTTGTATTCTATTCATCTAAAATAATAAACTTTATCACAGTGAAACACGCTACGAATATCTGCACCAACAAACAAATAAGGATTGTTCCGCTGACATAACACGTAGATGTAGGTTGGGGATTCTACAGGGACATCATTTTATTTTTACTTCAATTTTTATTGTACCTGAGTTTTTGAATGTATTTCACTCCCACCCCTCTACTAGTAAACTTCCAATCGTTCTCCACACAGAACCAAGCGTATACAGTCGAAGTCGCCTTACGGTCATAGTAAACACAAACCGTGCTGAGTTAGTGAGTATAGTACGTTCCAGAAGTATATTAGCGTTTTCCATTGACGAAAGAACTTTCAATATTGAATCATATTCTCGCACAGGTACTGTCGTCCGTTTGCCTACGTCGCATCCCGGTTCCCCCACCTGCTTCTGCTTCCCCTCTGTAAAGGCTAGTGGCTGGACTATCTTAGCTCTTTTCTTAAAACATTAATTTATGTTAGGAATTGGACGTCTACGTAATATTACACAACTGTTTAAAATAACTTAAATGAAAGGGGCTCGTTAATTAATTGTCACGTGATTTTCCCTCTTTCTACGACTCTGCGACAAAACCACTTGGACGGATGTCTGAGTAATTTTATCTCTTCGGATCAGGCAGAAGTGAAGATTGAATTTACAGTACGTAAGGTAATCTTTTATAGAGTAGGTACAGAATTATTTCAACATGAGTTACTAGTACGAAGGACGAAACTGGTAATTGGAATTAGGTACAATAGTCTATAGTGCGATAATATGCAAAAGAGAACTGAAGCCTGTATCAAAATGAACGGCCACCATTTTCAAAATTGTGTTTAAATATCCATATTATGATTATTTTTCAATTTAACTTCATTCTCTATATTGTACGCTAATGTGCTGTAGACAGTATAATATACACTGCATAATGAATACGTCCGAATGGATAGCTCAGTTCGTGAGTAAAAACACTCATTGTTAATACAGTATTGTATTTTGATTAAAGAAAAACCTAATGAAAATTATCAAACTCAAAATTGCGATTTTTCCTACTTTACGTAAATGAATAAAGTACTTTTCTTCCTTCCTATACCTAGTAAAGTGATTTGTTTGTATTTTACGCCAGTATCATCGAACTCCAGTCGTGGAAAGGGGTTAGCAAATGGTATTTCCGGTTCTCAATCGTTACTCAATCGTTATTAGAAATGTTGGTAAAAATAAAATGATGTCCCTGTATTATATCAATGTTGTACAGGGACATCATTTTATTTCACTAACATTTTTAATGTTAACCTGGCTATACCTTTCTATTAATGACTGAAACAGGAAACACCGTTTGCTACCCTTTCCACGACGGAGTTCGATGATACTGGCGTAAAATACAAATCACTTTACTAGGTATAGGAGGGAAGAAAAGTAGTTCATCCATTTATGTAAACTAGGAAATATCGCAATTTTGAGTTTGATAATTTTCATTAGGTTTTTGTTTAATCAAAATACAGTACTGTATTAACACTTAGTGTTTTACACACGGATTGAGCTAGCCATTCGGAAGTATTAATTATGCAGTGTATATTGTACTGTCTACAGCACATTAGCGTACAATATAGAGAATGAAGTTAAATTGAAAAATAATTATAATATGGATATTTAAACACATTTTAGAAAATGGTGGCCGTTCATTTCGATACAGGCCTCAGTTCTTTTGTGCATATTATCGCACTATAGACTATTGTACCTAATCCCAATTACCAGTTTCGTCATTTGTACGAGTAACTCATGTTGAAATAATTCTGTGCCTACTCTATAAAAGAGTACCTTACGTACTGTAAATTCAATTTTCACTTCTCCCTGATCCGAAAAGATAAAATTACTCAGACGTGCTATCTACTGTCCGTCCAAGTGGTTATGTCGCAGGATCGTAGAAAGGGAGGATATCACGTGGAAGTTAATTACTTAACGAGGCCCTTTTATTTAGGTTATTTTAAACACTTGAATAATATTACTTAGACGTCCAATTCCTAACAGAAATTAATGTTTTCAGAAAAGAGCTAAGATAGCCCAGCCACTAGACTTTACAGAGGGGCGAACAGAAGCAGGTGGGGGAAACCGGGATGCGACATAGGGAAACGGACGACAGTACCCGTACGAAAATATGATTCAATATTGAAAGCTCTTTCGTCACTGGAAAACGCGAACATATTTCTTAAACGTACTATACTCAGTAACTCAGTACTGCTTACGCGCCCTCGGCTCTGTGTCGTGAACGGTTGGAAGTTTAGTAGTAGAAGGGGTGGGAGTGAAGTACATTCAAAAACTCAGGTACAATAAAAACTGAAGTAAAAATAAAATGATGTCCCTGTAGTTTCAGGAAATGCTGCATTGGACCCTTTTTGTGCCTTCTTTATCATCCACTGTGTACTAGTCCTACTTGCTTGCTAACTCGTATTTACTAAGCTTTAGGCTCTTCCGTACTAATTCATCTGCGAACTGCACACGGCACCAACAGTGAGACTTCCAAGGTCACACTCAATGCCCGCCCGGTATCGAACCTCAATCCGCCGTGTTTGTAGTTACGGACCGTATCAAAATGTTACATGTCACGGTATTCGATTCCGCATATTGAAGCAACTAGGCTGAAAGCTTCTGAAGGAAAGCCTCGAACCCAATGTTCTCGCTGGTCGACAGCGTCCCGCCGCCCACACGGTCCCACCGCTGTCAGTTTGTTTCGTTCTCACGCTAATGCGGATTACCTGCTTGTTGTGACATCCCGGTGGGGCGTCGAACCAAGTGTTTCAGTTTTAATATCCACTGGAGCGTGCGACGACACGCATAGCGTCAGCTGCCACGGGCATTATGGCGTGGTGCTCATCGGGTTTACGGAGTAATTCCTCCCGAACTACACATGCTTTTCGGATGGGCTGGAACAAGAGTTACTCTGGTGCACTGCGCCGTAGTATCTAGGCAACACCTTCATCACAGAATTAGAAAGGGAGAACTTCTGTTGGATCTGTCACCAGAACGGCTGCGGGTAGTTTGGACTTGTCGCATTCCAAGCGAGTCGTAAAAATTACAGCGTTTTAAAGGTTCGATCAGACACAAAGAGTTGTATGAACTCCGTTTCTTTCCTATCTTTAGGACTTGCTCTGATGTGGAGTCGGTAGCGGGTCTCCACCGAACTTGAACCCCGTGGTATGTGGTCATTAGTTGCTGGTGGTAGTGCTATGTACCGTGGGCTCATGGTAGCTCGTGGGACCGCTGCAAGTGGGGCTAAGAGAGGGAAAAATTAGCAAAAATTATTTTCGTGGATTTTCTGTAAGATAATGCGCAAAAATACATATGTGTAACAAAATAATAATGATAATTTTTTTTATTTTATTTTTTTATTGGGTTATTTTACGACGCTGTATCAACATCTAGGTTATTTAGCGTCTGAATGATATGAAGGTGACAATGCCGGTGAAATGAGTCCGGGGTCCAGCACCGAAAGTTACCCAGTATTTGCTCGTATTGGGTTGAGGGAAAACCCCGGAAAAAACCTCAACCAGGTAACTTGCCCCGACCGGGATTCGAACCCGGTCCACCTGGTTTCGCAGCCAGACGCGCTGACCGTTACTCCACAGGTGTGGACAATAATAATGATAACAATAATAATCATAAGCCTAACATTTAATTACCTGTCGATAGTCAAATTTCTGATAAACTTATTGGCAAAATATTACAGTTATAAAAAAATCTTAAAATAAAATTATAACTTAGTGGATTTAAATGATACCAAATAATTATGAATGACGATTATAATTGAGATTTAAAAATACAAAAATACGGAATAACAAAGATTACATATCGAGTTCTCAGTCAGAGTCTGAAATATCATTGCTTGACTCCTTTCCGGAACTATAGTTAATGTTCGGTGGCAGTGCCATATCTAACACTTCTCTATCAAAATATGACTTTCTAGTAAAGTGCAGTTCTTCCAAGCTCGAAATGTTCAAATGCAATTAATAGCTTATTAAGCACATCTTCAATGGTCTTCTGTCGAGACATTTGTCTTGTGAAACGTTCTCTGTATATTTTGAATACTTTATTACCAGACTTCGAGACTTTGGACCCGATACAATAAGTTTACTGTGCATGTACTATAGGTTGTTGACTCGCTGCAGGTAGATAGAGATGTGTTGAGGTAACAACGTTGCTATTTAGAGTAGAGTACGGTAGTATGGGGAAACACACACATGTACATTGTGAAAGTAAACATACATTACACAATGACAATGTCAAAAGAATGTGAAAAGCACTTATTCTCCTGTCTTTTATAAGCATTTGTGTTTAATTATACACAGTGTTAATGGTGGAAATAAACATGTAGAAATTTTAATTTCTTCATTTATCCTATTGGTCGTCTTTAGGAAGTGCAGTTACAGTACCGAATTGCAATGTACTACAAGATACATTCTCAGTGTCTCAAACGTAAATCTTTTTCAGTTATCTGCCAAAGTTTGTACTGTAGAAAGCTGCGCTCTACGCCACATGACGTGATAGGAGCAAAACGAAAAAACCTAACATCATTGCAGTCTCTAAGAGACAGTCCTTTATTCTCGGGTGACTCTATGTCCACTAATTTGCTGTTTATGTTACACAATGTTCCATATCCGTTATTTTTACATAAAATTAATTTCCACTTCTGTTTTAAACGTTCAGTAACCGGTGTACTTGATGTCTCATTAATTCTCTGCATCATTTTCTAAATTAGTTTGAGGGCTTCCGGCATCTCTTGCTCTGACTTTTCTAACCGTGTAATAGTTTCAGACACAGTTTGTATGATAAGCAAATTATTCGTCAGAACCTTCAAATCCAGAGCGTTTTCCTTTGCGTATTTGTTGTCATTCATTCTACAGTACCCCCACCCACTGTACGCTTTACCACTATACTCAGTACGCCGTTATGCGGATTTCCCACTGAACTGCTCTATTGGGTCCGAAGTCTCGAAGCCTGTTTATTATTGACCTCTTGTGCTTCTTGGCTGAAACTGGAGTCTGATGGGTCTACAGAATCTCGTCGATGAACAGCTTCTATTTTACCAAATTAAAATTTCCTCGTTCGTCCCACATTTGTCTACAGTGAGTCGCAAAGGCACTGGAGATGAAATGAATATATTTGCACCACTTTCCTCGGGTTCGTCGTAATCTGTGCTTGTACTCTGATTAGATACATCAAATCGTCATTTACTAACCAAATACAACTTACCCACTCTTCCTAATCATTGATTCATTAAAACATTTTTTTTAGTTTGTACAATTCGTGAATCTGTATGATCCAACACGGTTTGTAGTTTTACTTCGGCACAAGTTTCATTGACAATAATTGCTTCTTCTTCAAGATAACACTCTTTTTGGCAGAATGAATTCTCTTGTAAGAAGGAAATCGAGACAAATCTTTTTTCCTAATCTTATTCGTAATGTTCTCTTCTAAGATTAGCTTCAATAAACACAGATCATGCTTCGGTTGCTGGAAGTTCTGGGGTCCTTTGATTATTTACCTGCTTTTATGCAGTTCCGTATTTTGAAGCTCGTTTTGGTGAAGTCATCGTAATATCTTTAACGACTTTGGAACCTTCCAAATGACCAACAGAACGAAGACTCTTTTGGGCAGCATACGAAAGCTCCCCCGAAGAATGTTTGACTCTTTCATTAATGATTTTTTTTTTTTGTGGTCGACCAATTTTCTTTCTTTCAGTAGTCGAGTAGTTCGGGAATCTAATGGAAGTTTCCAGATAATTTCTATTACTTTGAAGAAATATTTCTTCTTTTCCGCTGTCATTTCTTTTTGAAATCAGAGACAAAATAAAATAGTCTCTTATTTAATTCCAAATTCAGATTTTCCGGGCATTTAATGTGTTTCTGCACAAATTCCCTCAAGAACCACAATTGATCTTCTATTTTTTTTCTTGCCAGAATTTCTTATTACGTCATACAGGGTCCGTGTTGTTAAGAAAATATCATTACAGCCAGATCCTGAAGAAAAGATTAAAGAAAATAATGTATTTAGCTAAGAATGCAAAAATAACTGGCCGACACCGTTCTGAAGAAAGTGTTATACAGTACAATTCCGCAAATATCTGCAAAATGTTATTACTGTTTTTAAAACATGACTAATTTGTGTACCAGATGAAGTTAAAATTACAGCCCGGACGTGCCAGGAACATAACTGAAATCGTAACAACATATCTATGAACTGCATTTTTATTTTAAGGGAAGACTCCACTGAAAATCATGAAAATTTTTCCAAAATATTTTTAGCTATTTCACTTATTCAGAATTTATATTTTCATACACCAAAAGGATTCAGCTCAATTCTGATTACAAATACTCGTATGTTTACACTTTTTAAATTAAGGCTGGAAAGGGGCGTGGAATTTAAAGAGCTGTCAAAATTGTTTTTCATCGATTACAAATCTAGTAACTTTTTGTTGGCTCCCTGAAGTTACTAGATGAATGTAGCGGAGGAGAATATTAATTTACATAAATATATTTTTCATTTTTCTGTGTTCATTTCTTAAGAAAAATATTAATAAAATAAACTAGCAGCAGTCCTCACAAAATAAAATGCATAGAAACATGCAGCTACCTCATAAATACTTGCAGTAAAAATTTAATCCAGATTGATTAATATTTGGCATAAGAAAGTTTGTGTTGAATCAACAAAAATGAACACAGAAAAATAGATTTGAAAATAAAATTAATATTTATGTAAATTAATATTCTCCTCCGCTACATTCATCTAGTAACTTCAGGGAGCCAACAAAAAGTTACTAGATTTGTAATCGATGAAAAACAATTTTGACAGCTCTTTAAATTCCACGCCCCCTTCCAGCCTTAATTTAAAAAAGTGTAAACATACGAGTATTTGTAATCAGAATTGAACTGAATCCATTTGGAGTATGAAATATAAATTCTGAATAAGTGAAATAGCTAAAAAACTTTGGAAACATTTTCATGATTTTCAGTGGAGTCTTCCCTTAATATAACAGGTAGTGTTTCTATTTGTAATTTAGAAGTTTTTTCCTCAATACAATACTTTAGAAATAGTAAAACAGCAAACCACATACCTCCAGGTGAAGACTCATGTCAATTATTATTCATTAGATGAACACACAACAAAATGATAACAACTTGAAAACAGCGCTTTTTCCGCTTATCAGCTACTCAATGAGCCGTCAGTGCAACGTGCAAGTTCTGACCTCAACAGTGGGGAGTAGGTTACTTCTTATGTCATTTCCTTATCGTCATATATATATATATATATATATATATATATATATATATATATATAATTTGAACTGGTGATGGAAATTACGGGAAAACCGCTGAACGGGTTTTAATAAATGGCCCCTCATTTTGAAGCTTGGAACCCAAAGTTTTTCGGAAAAATAGTAGTTTTCAGTGAAATGTCAATTTTCCTACATAATTTTCCTATTTTCCAAAATCCATCTGTCGTCAGTTTTGAGAACTAGCTAATTGCATTCAGGAGAAGCGAAGCGAGCATCAAGTCGGCCGTGTTGCATTTCAGAATGAAACATAACACACACTACAGTAAACAATATTACACGAAGGCCATGATCTGCAAGAATGCTGACATATTTAGAGCTCAAATTAAATTGGTTATTAAAAACTTAATTTACTAAAAATAATTTACAGGTTCGATTCTGTGGTGTGTAATTTTCTGGGTACAGCTGTGTATTGGATATTAAAAACTACAAGACTTGAGGTGGTTTGATGACATTATTACCATTAGAAATGAAATATTATTGTAGTTAATGCCGTGATGTGACTATTTTTCATTAATTATACATATTAATGCTATATTGATGATATGAAAGTGAAACGTTTTGGGGTTTTATAAGTAGATGGAGAGAATAACTTAAATTAGACTTTGATTTCCATATTTTACTGAGTGGCGGCTATATAGTATATATAGTATATGTTACTGAAAGCTATAAAACTTACGTAAGATAATAATATTATTAAAAATCGAATATTTTTATAGTTATTAATCAAGTGGGGTTGAGTCTTTTTCATATATTTAATGGCGGTGTGGTGTAGATATTTATATGCGTGGTTCTCTTCAGTATTGGCTCGAGAGACAGTATCCTTCATTATTATGGAAGCAAATAACTTTCAGAATGTCTGGTATTCTTCATTGAAAATAAATCTGAAAAATGTTTATTTGAACATCTAATGAACTTAGTTTGCAGCATTTGCTGCACAAGCCACTAGTGTTAATATAAATTAACAATATTCTTCAAACTATTCACGACTGTACACAGCTCCACAGAATGCCAATATGCGTTGTTTATGTGAACTGTGTATCGTCTGTAGCGAGCGGGAGCGGAGCGAGGTGCGGGTGACACCTACATTCTTCGCTGTACTCAACTGAAATCTACTGTTTTGGTACGAATTTACAACTTACGTATCAGGCACCACCCCATCTCATACTACCAGCTTACCGCTAGGAGAGGTGAATAACTTCCGAATGACCTATGTTTGTAGCTGGCGAGATCACGATGTTCCTTCATAACTAAGATGTGACTAGCAACACTGAAAGTAGAAGTCTACACGATAAAGTGTGTTCTTTTGTTACGGTGTGTAAAGAATATGCTTAAAGCCGAGTGAATGAGCACCTTGCAATAATAATAATACCAGACAGAAAGTCGATATGATTTCGCGACACACTGTATACAGTATTTCAATTGGGTAATGCTTGAAAGGAATGCCAATTCCCGGTTGGGAAGAGTCTTCCATTAATTTGGAGTGCGGTTATGTCTGAAACCGAAATTTGCTTAATTCCACGTCCTCCGGCACGGCGAATGGGTTTTCATCACAGAGGCAAAACACCTGAGCATAGCCGCGCGCAGATTGGATCCGTGTTATTACACTGGGAGGTGATTCAGTTTTAATTATTTTTGTTAATAATCAGTAATATCGGCTACATTAGTTCTGTGTACACATCAAACGGATCGGACGACGCAGTATTAGCTGCATTCCGCGCAAGGGTCGTTACGCCATTACCTGCTACAGGGCGTCTCATAGACATCGCTACTATCAAGTTGCGGTGAATAGTATCTGATGTGAGTGTCGTTTTCCATCCTGAAGATACGAGTTCGTACCCCGACGGGTTCTTGTGGAATTTGTAGTGAATAAAGACGTAACGGCATTACAGTTTCTTCTATCAATATGGAATCATTTGTCCATAACCCACAACTGCCTCAAGCCCACACCTGTGGAGTAACGGTTAGCGCGTCTGATCGCGAAACCAGGTGGCCCGGGTTCGAATCCCGGTCGGGGCAAGTTACCTGGTTGAGGTTTTTCCGGGGTTTTCTCTTCAACCCAATACGAGCAAATGCTGGGTAACTATCGGTGCTGGACCCCGGACTCATTTCACCGGCATTGTCATCTTCATTTCATTCAGACGCTAAATAACCTGAGATGTTGATACAGCGTCGTTAAATAACTCACTAAAGAAACAATAGCTCAAGCTGTTATAGAGAGTAGTCTTTGCGGAAATCAGAACATTTATCTGAAATCTGCTCTTTCGTTTTAGGTTTGCAGGTCTAGATTTTCTTATGTTTGCCATTTGACATTAACATACTAGTTTACAATTCAGGTGAGGGTAATTCAATTTTATTAAAATAACATGACTTCTTTAGAAACGAAATAAAGTGTGAATTCTCATTCATTGAAGAACCTCCACACAGTTTCTGATCCACAGAGTTGTCTTGATTTTTTATTATAAGTTTCTGCAGCCCTAATTCTCAAAAGAGACTCGAGATATCAGTCTCTATATCCTAGTAAGACAAGAGAGGGGCCACCGGCGTGGCTCAGTCGGTTAAGGCGCTTGCCTGCCGGTCTGAAGTTGCGCTCGGGCGCGGGTTCGATCCCCGCTTGGGCTGATTACCTGGTTGGGTTTTTCCGAGGTTTTCCCCAACCGTAAGGTGAATGGCAGGTAATCTATGGCGAATCCTCGGCCCCATCTCGCCAAATACCATCTCGCTATCACCAATCTCATCGACGCTAAATAACCTCGTAGTTGATACAGCGTCGTTAAATAACCAACTAAAAAAAAAAAAACAAGAGAGGTCTTTGACGGACAAAGCACTAACTGAAGTTGAAATCTGAGAACGAGCAAAATATGTAAATATGTTGCAAAGCATATGGGAACGGTCACAAAGATGGAGGTTCTGAAAGATAAAAGAAATGGACGCTTTTGAACTTCCCAATTCATCTTGATGTGACATCGGTTAGGCAACAGTACTTACTTACTTACTGGTTTTTAAGGAACCCGGAGGTTCATTGCCGCCCTCACATAAGCCCGCCATTGGTCCCTATCCTGAGGAAGATTAATCCAGTCTCTACCATCATATCCCACCTCCCTCAAATCCATTTCAATATTATCCTCCCATCTACGTCTCGATCTCCCCAAAGGTCTTCCTCCCTGTGTCCTCCCAACTAACACTCTATATGCATTTCTGGATTCGCCCATACGTGCTACATGCCCTGCCCATCTCAAACGTCTGGATTTAATGTCCCTAATTATGTCAGGTGAAGAATAGAATGCGTGCAGTTCTGTATTGTGTAACTTTCTCCATTCTCCTGTAACTTCATCCCTCTTAGCCCCAAATATTTTCCTAAGCAACTTATTCTCGAACACCCTTAACCTATGTTCCTTTCTCAAAGTGAGAGTCCAAGTTTCACAACCATAAAGAACAACCGGCAATATAACTGTTTTATAAATTCTAACTTTCACATTTTTTGACAGCAGAGTAGATGACAAAAGCTTCTCAACCGAATAATAACACGCATTTCCCATATTTATTCTGTGTTTAATTTCCTCCCGAGTATCATTTATATTTGTTACTGTTGCTCCAAGATATTTGAACTTCTCCACCTCTTCAAAAGATAAATTTCCAATTTTTATATTTCCATTTCGTACAATATTCTCGTCACGAGACATAATCATATACTTTGTCTTTTCGGGATTTACTTCCAAACCTATATCTTTACTTGCTTCCAGTAAAATTCCCGTGTTTTCCCTAATCGTTTGTGGATTTTCTCCTAACATATTCACGTCATCCGCATAGACAAGCAGCTGATGTAACCCGTTCAATTCCAAACCCTCTCTGTTATTCTGGACTTTCGTAATGGTATATTCTAGAGCAAAGTCAAAAAGTAAAGGTGATAGTGCATCTCCTTGCTTTAGCCCACAGTGAATTGGAAAAGAGGCAACAGTGTATTTCTATTATAATGTGGTGGTAGTGGTGGTGTGGTGGTAGTAGCAGCAGCAGCAGCAATAGTAGTGACAGAGAGTAGTATTTTTTAACGATTTTCATTGCAGAGGTTATACTTTATAGCTGAAATTCAACGAATTAGGCAACAAGTAGCACACACCCTTTGCTCCAACACTGTTAGGGATCTCTTAAGTGATGCAAATGTACACCAACACGGACTTTGCAGATCTGCCTCCTCTTTCTGTTGTCGTTTAAAATCCATTCACCCTGCTAGACCACTATCGGTCCATGTCATTCTCCGTATTTCGTATGTTTTCAACAGAAGTGGACGGTCTCGTGTGGGAGGAGATATATTACAGACAGTGCTGTTCGCTTCCACGTTCGTCCGGGGTTTGAAACCGAACCTCCGTTTCCAAATGCGTTCAATTGGTACGTGCATCACTCAATCTTTTCATCTCTGAGCGCCTAATTAGTGATTTGTGCCGGATGGTTGGTTCACCTGCAGGGTGCTCTCATGCAGCTTTCCAAGATTTCCCACTCACGCGGGTAGACAGTCATTTGTTCACGAGGTCAAGCATTGTGGATGCAGATGGCGTCACATGAAGCAAGATTGGTTCTGCGACGATGTGCCCACTCATTTGTCTGAATTTGCTCACACACAGCTTGCGATTGTCGGCAACACAACCGTTGCCATGGAAACTTTTCAAGTCAGTGCCATTCTGGAGATAGGAGTATTCAGTCACAGAAAACGGCGGTCTGAATTGCAAGGCAAGGCCTCCTGGATGCAAAAAGGAGCAGCGGATGAACTGAAGAACATAGGACAAGGTTATCTTGTAATGCATTCAGAATCGATTACGTAGCGTCCAGACGTAGGCCTAAGGTCTAATCATGCAAATACTAAATCAGGATAAACTGCTCATCTAATCTTGAGATATCTGTTTGAATTAATTTCAAATATAATTTCGCCAAAGTCTCCTGAATTATTACAGACGTTCTGTTACAAAACATTAGTTCAGTAAACTTGACATTGAAGTGTCTACTAGCATTGTATGCGTACCAGGCGTACCTCTGGGATAATTGACAGGTGATTGACCAAACAATTTATACGCAAAATACACAACAAATAATAATAATAATAATAATAATAATAATAATAATAATAATAATAATAATAATAACAATAATAACAATAGCAATAATAACAATAACCATAATAATAATAATAATAATAATAATAATAATAACAATAATAACAATAGCAATAATAACAATAACCATAATAATAATAATAATAATAATAATAATAACAATAACAATAGCAATAATAACAATAACCATAATAATAATAATAATAATAATAATAATAATAATAATAACAATAATAACAATAGCAATAATAATAATAACCATAATAATAATAATAATAATAATAATAATAATAATAATAATTAAATCCCGAAAAGACAAAGTATATGATTATGTCTCGTGACGAGAATATTGTACGAAATGGAAATATAAAAATTGGAAATTTATCTTTTGAAGAGGTGGAGAAGTTCAGATATCTTGGAGCAACAGTAACAAATATAAATGATATTCGAGAGGAAATTAAACACAGAATAAATATGGGAAATGCCTGTTATTATTCGGTTGAGAAGCTTGTATCATCCAGTCTGCTGTCAAAAAATCTGAAAGTTAGAATTTATAAAACAGTTATATTACCGGTTGCTCTTTATGGTTGTGAAACTTGGACTCTCACTTTGAGAGAGGAACATAGGTTAAGGGTGTTTGAGAATAAGGTGCTTAGGAAAAATATTTGGTGCTAAGAGGGATGAAGTTACAGGAGAATGGAGAAAGTTACACAACACAGAGCTGCACGCATTGTATTCTTCACCTCACATAATTAGGAACATTAAATCCAGACGTTTGACACGGGCAGGGCATGTAGCAATTATGGGAGAATCCAGAAATGCATATAGAGTGTTAGTTGGGAGGTCGGAGGGAAAAATACCTTTAGGGGAGCAGAGACCTAGATGGGAAGATAATATTAAAATGGATTTGAGGGAGGTGGGATATGATGGTAGAGAATGGATTAATCTTGCTCAGGATAGGGTCCAATGGCGGGCTTATGTGAGGCCGGCAATGAACCTCCGGGTTCCTTAAAAGCCAGTAAGTAGTAATAATAATAATAATAATAATAATAAGAAGAAGAAGAAGAAGAAGAAGAAGAAGTTATTAACACTCAAAACGATTCCAGTTTTGGTGACAAATAGCCAACCGTGGAATACGTGATTGAAAGTGATATTGCATCGTGGTTGGCGACAAGGAACCTGTTAGGGGAAGCCTGTCACCAAGAAACGAGTTTACTGCTGCTTCCTATTTCAAATTACCTTACTTTATCAATAAAATAAAACTAACCTTAATGTTTGTTTATCAAATGGTGTTTAGAGAACCCGGAGGTTCATTGCCGCCCTCACATAAGCCCGCCATCGGTGCCTATCCTGAGCAAGATTAATCCAGTCCCTAGTATCATATCTCACGTCCCTCAAATTCATTTTAATATTATCCTCCCATCTATGTCTCGGCCTCCCCAAAAGTTTCTTTCCCTCAGGTCTTCCAACTAACACTCTTTATGCATTTCTGGGTTCACACATACGTGCTACATGCCCTGCCCATCTCAAACGTCTGGATTTAATGTTCCTAATTATGTCAGGTGAAGAATACAATGCGTGCAGTTCATGTCTATCAGTGTATCTGCAGTGATTCTATTCGAGTTTTCTTCCAGCTATTTCAACCCGATACGATTCTTGCTCTAAAGCATAGATAATGCTCGTGTAATACTGCTCAACTCTGGTACGCTATTATAGTCCCACGGTCCCTTTTTGACTCCAATAAACATGACCAACAATAAAGTTTTGGAAATAACTGTCATACGGCCATTTATATTTCTCATACCGAAAAGATTTAAATTTTCCAGTGAATGTTTCAGAACTAGCACTTTGATTACTACAAACTATTTGCAAACAAAGCATCGATGTTGGCCTTCCAACGTTTAACACAGAGAAGAAGGTGCATGGAATAACACTCTAAACCATCTGTTGGGTTTATCATAATTGCAGTCACAGAAGTAAAGGCTGGTTCACAATAAACCGGAAACGAGAATCGGAACGAAAACGAAAATGTTAAAATTGTTAAAATGTGTACATTTAAACGTGAGCATTCACAATTAACGAAAAGCTTGCCGGAGCCCGGGATCGGGAACGGAGAGTTGGCCAAGTTTCAACTTTGGAGTCCACGTTTCCGATCACAGCCCACTAGATTCATTCTATTGCCATCTAAAAGCTATTTTGTCGTCGTATATTTTGTAGCAAGAAGACCGTGACATAACCTATGCATTATTTTGTTCTGTGCTGTGCATCATGGAGCAAGTTTTATTTGATGAGATTCTAATATTGAGTGTTGAGGAAAATCCTCACGTTTACGATAAGCGGCGAGCCTCGTATAAAGATGAGAAAATTAAGGAGAATACGTGGCTTTCAATAGCTGCATCTTTGAACACCGATCGTAAGTGAATCATATTTTATTACTGTATTAGTTGTATTACACACTACATATTCACGCTTCAATTCAATAACTACTGTTGTGTTCATTTTTGTTCTATTACAAATGTTTCTTCTCTAATTATTTTACGTTATGGTTGTGGTTGTGGTTGTGATAATAAAGATGCATGGGCATATTTATAGTACCGTTGAAATTTTGATATTGGTTAACCTGTGTTTATGTTGGCTGCCTTGTACTCATGAGAGAACGCCATTGGTCAATTATACACAAACAACATCAGAATGCATAATATCGACTTTACATATCGTTATTGACATGCATATCGATATGCATAGTCGTCTACGTTCTCGGTTTATTGTGAATCAAAAATGTTCATATTCACGTTCTCTGCTTTTCGTTTTCACTCTGGTTCTCGTTCCCGGTTTATTGTGAACCAGCCTTTACACTCAAGACAGTATTAACAACTGGTGAACTAGCAGGCATGCCAACACATATCGTCAACAGTTTTTTTTTAACTTTCTCCTCGAAAAGTCAATCAAGATGTTTTTCCTTAAAAATCGTGTCCCTTGCAGATCTGATATTATTGAAATATTAAAACGGACACCCGGCATTAGTATGGATCGAAATGATCTAAAATCGTATGCAAACATGTTTCGAAGCAGTTCACACGGATTCCCCTAGCTTGAGGTGTCAATAAACTGAAGGGTTTCAGCATTAAACACAAATAAATTATCCGTGGAGAATAATTTCAAAATACTGCATGTACAGAAAGCTCAGTTATCCGAATGGCCGGAGCATCAACTGTCTATACTAGAGTCGCGAGTTCAATTCCAAACTAGTTTAAGAGGAATTTATGGGCATAAAACAAGTGTGAATCAGATACACTACTACACAGTAGAGCAATGCACCCTGGGAGCCATGTATAGTGAGGATCACATAAGAACAGTTCCTAAACAGCAAATATTGCCGTCTTGTCAGTGTTGCCAACTGTTACCAAATATCACACGATCCTACGTACTAAATGACTTATGTACTTACCATACTTTATGTTGGAAGGTTATTCTAAATAATTCAATACTTAGTAACATATTTTCATAGGCAACCTATACGGGAAAGGGATCAACATGTCAAGTATTTTGTCTGGCAAATACGAAATTCATTGGTTTGACTAAACAATTTACTCACGAGACCTAACCTAAAAATGTATTTTGTTTGACCACATGAAATTATTAGTACTAACTTCGAAAACTTACCCGACTATAATCTTGAATTATAAACACAACGCAACACATAAAATAACTAATTTGTATTAATATTAATACTGATATTAATTAATTATTACTATGTTCAAATTTCACTAGCTTCCAGTAACAGGCTCAGAAATCTAATAGCCTACAATAATAATTTCATGGAACTCCAGTACCGACAAATATTGTCGATATTTGTCTCAGCTGCCAACATACTAGTTACAAAATCACTACCATTTGTAGTATTTGTCAGTATCTAAATTCGAAACGAAGTTGGCAAAAGAAAATTCAACCTGCAAACTAGAAAATCACCACAATCCACTAACATATGTAGTAATGGGGGAAAAATGGTTAAGTTTCACCCTTAGGGTTTGAAGTAAGCTGACCCGGACTATAGTTTGTCCGTGCCAATACCATCTACATGCAAAGGTGAGTCGCACCGGACGGGTATCGAAGCCAGGTGCGCCTTGTGCCGGTGTTGAGTAACGGAGCCATGATCGAAGTTTGATTGAACCCGCTGATGGTGGGGCGAGGGTTGGGGTGGTTGTTGACAGTCGAAAATAAACCCGGTGCCTCGGTTTAAAGCCCGGAGATGGGCCGACATGTTGTCCAATGAATACAGTATTGATTCCCCGCGTCTGACGACGTCCACTACCAGTGCTCCGCGGACCCCCTGCTGCAAGCGACGGCAACCATCGCTCTCCTGTTGCTAGGCAGCCACACATCCTTATAGTCGTCACAGTTTTCACTTCCGTCTGGGAGCAAGAGTCCTCAATATAATTTTGCCTAAGTGTCTCAAGTTGCTAGGCAACGAAGGTTTCCAACTTTCTTTTTTCGCATTCGCGTTTATTATTATTATTATTATTATTATTATTATTATTATTATTATTATTATTATTATTACTTTTCGTATATAAAGCAAAAGGTTTTTATTATCATTATGTCCGAAAGTATCCCCTGAGGTCATTATATCACTTAACTATACTGCTATTTCATTACAATTGCTTTGTGCCTCCCGTTGCTAGGTAACGATGATACACATTTTTCTATATTGCTTTTTCATTTCGTTTTTTTATTAAAGCAAGAAAATTGTATTATCGTTCCGAATGTTTCCCGTTGCCAGGTAACGAAGGTAATACTTTCTCTGTAGCTCTACCGCTGTTTTATTTTGTGTTTTATATAAAACATGATATTTTTCATTATCATTGTGGGTGCTTCCCGCTGCTAGGTAACGAATTCCTTCCCAACTTTCGTTTGTAAAGTAAGGTGTCTCACATGACGTGTTTGCTAGGATACGAAATCGTGATAATACTAAAACTGACATAAGGAAATCGCTGTTAAGTTCATTTTATGTGCATTATTAATTACAATTGAACCTTAGAGTCAGTCTTGTTATGTGGCGTTAACACAATCTATGTTAACTATATGTGGTTGCTAGGATACGAAATCGTGATAATACTAAAACTGACATAAGCAAATCGCTGTTAAGGTCATTTTATGTGCATTATTAATTACAATTGAACCTTAGAGTCAGTCTTGTTATGTGGCGTTAACACAATCTATGTTAACTATATGTGGTTGCTAGGATACGAAATCGTGATAATACTAAAACTGACATAAGGAAATCGCTGTTAAGTTCATTTTATGTGCATTATTAATTACAATTGAACCTTAGAGTCAGTCTTGTTATGTGGCGTTAACACAATGTATGTCAACTATATGTGGTTGCTAGTTCTCTTTTTATATCTGCACTGAAACAAATGCAAATCTATTTCACCAGATTTCTGGAAAATGTTTAAAAAAAGGTTATTTATTCGAGAAGGTTGCTAGAACACTACATCCTCTTTACGACGCTTCTCCTTGCTTTAAACTGCAGACAGTTACGTTATGGGTGTCAAAGGAGCGGCCCGGTACTTTCGCAGGCGCTCCCATCGTGTGATTGAGATATTGCCTCGATAAACCAATATATTTCATGAGGTATCAAGAAATGTTTGAAGTGAGAGGGGGTTGGGCGTGATTCAAAAGGCCGAAAAATGTCAAGGTTTGTGGAGAAAAATGCAGAGCGACAAGGGAGAAGTAAAAGCAAAGTATAAAGGGATGACATATAGGGTGGGGGGGGGTGATTGACTTCCGTGACGTATTCATCCCTTTTTCCTCCTCCCTCGATGCATCTTTTATTTATCTTGTTTGTCCCAGTCAACACCTCCAGTTCAAATAAAGACCCACCCGACATCAAAGCCAGCCTCATGCCGACTGTGTCCCCACGTCTAATGCCTTAATGTAACTACAGAGTCTGAAAATGTAATAACAGAGCAAAGGACATAACTCTCTAACGACCGCCACCACGACGCTTGTAATTCTGACGGTTTATTAAATCAAGCATCGGTCAAAGTACATGTAAGTCTGAGAGAGATGAAAGAAATTCATATACAGGGCGCTCTAATTATGCGGCGACAGTTGTCAACAAACACAACGGGTACTAATCAACACTTTAATTATGAAAGTATCACCTTTGACAAGTATCTACCAATTAAATGACAACTTCGAAACAGACGTGTGATTTTAATTATTCAGAACGTGTGGACTAGAATAACATAGTTTAAAGTAGTTATACACTACCACAAATCACTCCTCGGTGGAGTAATGTAAAAGAATAAAAACAGACTGGAGGGAGCGTACTTAGAAATGCATAGGCATGAGTGTAGTAAGAAAAGGTTTTAAGAAGACGTGTTTATTTTCCATAACAACATAATCCAAACCGAAGAAAGATTTATTCTGCCATGAGTAGCAACTTTACAAAAAAAAATCTATCCCAATAATTCTAGCATACTGTAATGATTAGACTCAGTTGAATTGCCACACGCAGCATGCAATCAGGTTGCCGATGTACGGTAGTATAGAGGAGGTGAGCGACCGCCCGGACTCGTAGTATAAGCAGTTCATGTTAAGAGATGTGACCGGTCCAAATAGATAGAGCAGCTACAGCTAATGTATACCTATGTAAGCACTTGTTTTTGCATTACTGTGGTTAGAATAGTCAAAGCTTAACATTTGTTCAGTGCAGACAAGAATTCAATCAAACATACTACAATGAGAGTGTTGCTGTTCCAAACAATTTCCCCTGGAATACCCTTACCCCCGCAGCCAGTCTTGACACGGTTGGGAACGTGGTTGGATGCTGTTAATTATTATGCAGAACATTACGGCAAAATAATGGAGGTAATTGATGCATTGGATAGCACAGACAGTTCCGCTGTTGCAGCTGTAAAATCATTGTCTTCCGAACAGCTATTGGAAGATATTCTGTTCATTGATTCTAATTTTAAAATCCTGTCCAAAAGCATTATCCTGTTAGAATCGTCTAATCTACAACTCTCAGAAGCCCTTAATATAGTGTATAAAGTATCACAAACCGTTATCCAAAATAACAATTCACTAATTTCAGAAAAAGTGAAATGTAAGTTGAGAAACATTATTGCTAAAAATTCTGCCTATTCACAACTTCGTATTATAAATGATGTGCTATCAGGTCACGACAAGACATCTGAAGTTGGTGTACTAAAAAGTAGTGACTTCCCGTTCTTCAAATATGCACGTATTAGGCCTACATCGTGTGATGTTGAACGTACATTTTCCCAATATAAAAACTGTTTGAGGAGGTTACTTTGCAGTCGCTCAAAATGTACGTAACTCTTCACTGCAATGCACATATTCAAGGATGATGTGAGTATCTTACATTAAATTTTAAGAGTTAATATATCTGACTACAAAATAACTGTGTATTCACATGTTTACACATTTCCTACTTCAATGATCATTTATTATATTTCTTGAATGCAGGATACAGGTTTCATTGTAACCGTAGTATACTGCTCAGTGTTTACGTTAGAGGCATACTCCATCCGTTGCACTTCCCCTTCTCATACAGTCTATACCGCGTGCGCAGTAAACCTTGCAATTCTCGTGGCAATTCCACGAAGTCTAGTAATGATTCATACAAAGTGGTGACAGAGGTGAAGAGGGATATACGGACAGAGTTTCATTTTTGTAGAGTTCGTAAAGAAAACAGCAACAACTGTGCGGAATAAGATATCTTTAAGCGGACACTTTGATTTTAATGTACTGTTAAATGTTGAGTATTGCGAACCGAGGTCGATGCTTAAGCTTTGGCAGCATTGTCACCTTCGTACTGTACAGTAGTGGCAAAAAAAAACTGAACCGACCCTTGTAGCTGGTTTCAGAGCCTTGTTCACTCCAGAGCACGATAGACTGGTAACTGAGACTTTCGTGGTTCGAATCCTGCCTGGGAAGGAAACTTTTTTTTGTTCCCTATTCAAATTTATTCCCAATACTTTTCGATTGTTGAAATATTGCGTCAACATATTGAACAAGTTTGCTATGGTCTGAGGGGTAGGGAGGTATAGCATGAATCAGCAGTATCAGCTTTCTGTTACAGTTCCCATTTCAAAACCTGGCCAGTCCAAGTAGAACGTTTTGTGAAAAGAGTGCTGGTGCATACTCCCTCCAGTTTGTCCTACACACTGCCTCGATAAATCTATTATTCAGAACAGGCAAAACAATCGACAGCAGCCTCCATCAACAAGCGCCCAGGACCTACACGAGGTTCGAACACAAGGCCGTGCCAGAATTAAAGTTGCGTTAAGTCTGTCCTTACGCATTGGGACAGCTGGTGACCCGAAGTCAGATACTAACTGAAAAGCTGATGATGATATTAATAATAATAATAATAATAATAATAATATTATTATTATTATTATTATTATTATTATCAATTGATGAATTGTATATGCTGTAAATTGTATAGTAGTCTGTATAGCTCAACTGATGAATTGTTTATGATTATAAATTGAATTAATCTACTTGATATTAATTGCACAAATTTGTATAGCTTAATGAAAGTATGCTACTTTGTATTTATATTTGTATAGTTTTGGCCGATGAATTGTATATGCTTTAAATTGAATAGTAATCTATATAGCTCTATTGATAAATTGTTTGCGTTTGTAATTTGAAGTAATTTGCATGATATGTATTATCAATTTCTGTATATCACAACTGGTTGAATTGTTTATGCCTTAAATTTAATTAACTTACTTGTTTTGTATTATACATATTAGCTCAACTGATAAATGATAGTTTGCGTTTGTAAATTTAATAATCTGATTGGCTATGTATTGTATACTTTTAGTAGAGCCATCGATGTAGCTCAGTCGGCAGACTCGCTGGGTTGCTGATCCGGAGCTGCGTTCGGGCTTGGGTTGGATCCCTCTTTGGTCTTTGGTTTCTTCCGAGGTTTTCCACAGCCGTGGGACTGAAGCCGGATGGTCTATGGCGAGTTCTCGGCATCAACCCCTTTGATTTCATTACCTAGTTGGGGTTTTCCGAGGTTTCCCCAAACCAAAAGGCAAATGCCGGGTAATATTTTGGCGAATCCTCGGACCTCACCTCATCTCGCTACATCTCGCCAAAACATTGTAAAAAAATTGCACAAAATTGTAAAAATTGTAGAAAATTACTAAATTGTAAAATTATAAAAAATTGTAAAAATTGTAATTGTAATACTGTAAAATTTTGACTTGTTCCACACCTTAAAGCTTCATTGCTCATGTAAGATGTATGGAATAAAATAAATGAATGAATTATTATTATTATTATTATTA
Organism: Periplaneta americana; assembly: GCF_040183065.1. Classification (NCBI taxonomy): domain Eukaryota; kingdom Metazoa; phylum Arthropoda; class Insecta; order Blattodea; family Blattidae; genus Periplaneta; species Periplaneta americana. Next base: position 1,764,562 of record NC_091131.1, on the reverse strand, counting down.
TTATTATTATTATTATTATTATTATTATTATTATTATGTTGGTGATAGGCTTGTTTGGCTTCTACGTCACTAATGCCAGTAAGCAAATTTGCCGTTAGAAAGCAAAGTTGAATCAAATTCAACTGGACGCCTAATGAATGTGATTCGTAGGGATTCGACGTTAAGACCCCCAGACCATTTGTCATTCCTAAATGAAAGGTCTTTGTTACAAATCCGAGAGCAAATATATGTAGGGCTAATTATTTCTATAACATAACATGCGGCGTAATGAATGGGGCATTGTGGGAGGAGGGCATAAACATGGCGGGAACAAAAGACGAGTCGGCAAAAATATCATAATTGTCAAACAATTTGTGGCAACTATTTCGTTAATGAGTAATGCATGTAAATTCTGGCCCTTCCTCCCTGAACGTGTCAATATTATAAGCCACCTTTGCGTGTAATATCTGTACAATTTATGTCCATTCGCAAAACAACAAACCTACACACAACAACTTCTACACTACAGAATGTACATCTATACTAATAATAAATCTGTAGCCGAAATTTTTCTGGTAATTTTCGATTTTCCAAAAATAATTGGTCCTAACATATATAATTAACCACCCTGAAACCGAAAATCGCTTTTTTTTATTTTTTTTGTATGTCTGTCTGTCTGTCTGGATGTTTGTTACCTTTTCACGCGATAATGGATGAACGGATTTCGATGAAAATTGGAATATAAATTAAGTTCGTTGTAACTTAGATTTTAGGCTAAATGACATTCAAAATACATTATTTAAAAGGGGGGTTATAAGGTGGCCTGAATTAAATAAATGGAAATATCTCACTTATTGATTTTTGTGAAAAATGTTACATAACAAAAGTTTCTTTGCAAATCATTTTCGATAAGTTTTATTCTTTGAAAAATGTTGATAGGACTGATATTTAATGAGATAAATGAGTTTTACAATTAAAATAACTGCCATCTAAGGCCGTGTATGAAATAAAAAACAAATAACTTCGTCTATAAGGGACCTTGGACAACAACAATCGAAAGCTATGAAAGATAGCCTACAGAGAATGTTTCTGTGTTTGTATGAAGTAATATCGGAAGCTAAATTAACCGATTTGTATAATTAATTATTATTTCACCATTGGAAAGTGTACCTTCTCTAGATGGACATAATGCTATAATGTTATTACAGTAACTTCTGATATAATATAACATAATATAATATATATAATATAATGTATTGTAATATTATATAATATATTATAATTTAAGTTTAATTTAAGTTATTTGAAGGGTTCAGAACCATAGTGGGCCAAGCGCCGTTTACTGAATACGTAGAAAACAAGGGTTAAAATTAAGTTATTACCATAATTCATGGAAACATATAGCAAGAAAATAAAGTATACACATTAAATCTAAATGATGTCAATCTTCATTAAACTATGGTTGCATGTAATAAAAATTTAGAAACAGGTTAAAGGAATTGTCATTGCACCAAATGAGTGTCTCTGGACCAAAATGGTCTCATTTTAATTATTTGGATACAATAAACGATTTATCCTTCTATCAAACACGAATGTTCCCTGGATCAAACGTCCTATTTTAATTATGTAATTACTTTATATTTATTTCTAACGGGTGCAGTGGAGCGCACGGGTACGGCTAGTAGTACAATATTTCAAGAGAATGCTTTCATTACCACTAGAAACTAGTGACAAAAATGAGTAAGAAGCCGCTCTGAAGTTCACTTTGAAGTCACTCCTGTTAATGTCACACTAACTCCATACGTGTATGATATATGTGGTTGCTAGGATATGAACGCACGCACCACCCTAGTTCAGCCGGTAACGCATTTGCCTGCTGATCCGGGGCTGCGCTCAGGCAAGGGTTCGATTCCCACTTGGGATAATTACCTAGTTCGATTTTTTCCGAAATGTTCTCCAACTGTAAGACAAACATCAGGTAATCGTATGGACAATAATTCTCGGAATCATTTGTCCAAATATCAGCTAGCTGTCACCAATACCGTCGTCGACGTCACTTAATTTATACCTGGTAAGGTTTATCTTGTCTCAGTAGCAATAAAACCAAGTCCCTTCAAATGAGGGTGGAGATTATAGGAGGGTTGTAAATTTTCAGGATTCCTTTCAAACCCTTGTCACTGTACAGGCTGCCGGAACTCAGTTTCTTGAAAGACAAGCTCAGTGACGGAACTACACAGTACGAAGAGAGATATTTTGTTATTTTATTTTGCGCTACAGAATGTATCAACTAGTCCCTTCCGCCACTGGATGGACGGACGGCATCGCTCCAATCCCCAGTCCCCATAACAACACAGACGAAGTAAGACATATCTCCTTTCTCTCTCTTTTCACGTGAGACAAGATACATCACACAGACTTTAGTACCTGATACAGCGATGACAGAGAAAAATGACACTAATAATCTATATAAAAGGCAAACCTCAATTTTGGGTGGATGGTATAATTACGTCACGGATACGGCATCACGTGACTCCGTCAGCAAAGCCTTTTCTCGAGATATCGGACTAGCTACATGTGCTCTGAGCAGCTTTGAGGTTAAGTAAGACGAATCCATAACAGCCATAGGAAGAGTGCATTCCTCATGGGGAGAGAAGGTGACAGTGTGACCAACATTCTGCAACACATCGTTTTCAAGATTTTGGAATAAATCACGCTGATTGACATGGCTGAGCGTTATTAAAGATCCGATGTTAATATGTTTCAAGTGCTCTCAATTTAGTTTTTTTATTTTAGAGACGAAATTATAATTTTTTGTTGTTACGTTTGTGACTTTGATGCTTCGTTACTGTCAATTGTTTTTTGTTGGGATAGAGATTCAATTAAGCCTGAATTTGGTAGTGTGTAGTTACTACAAATAAAATTTTAAGGCCAAAAAGCAAAGAGCCAAGCCAGAAATTCCATCTTCCCCAAAAATTAGAAAGAAGGCACAAGGCCAGACTTTCAACAAAGCTGGAACTTATTTCTTACATATTGCATGCGGATGTCTGAAGAACAAGATCTCAAGACAATAAAAACGGAACACAAAGTGAGGAACGGAGCCTTCTTTTAAAAGAGAGCAGAGTTTTATGCGAAAAGTATTTTTCTGCCTGAGGTGAGTGAAACATTGCTCCTACATTTTGTTCCTGAATTTGTTGGGCTTTCATTTCAAAATTTCGCAGTGTGAATTACTATTTATTCAATTGAATTTAATTTAAACAAAAGACACGTCGATTTATATAATGAGGGAGAAGTTTAAAATCAGCGCCATTTGCATTTTAGATTTCACCCCGTCATCCCCTTTTAAATTTCAAATAGCACGGTTGCGGGTTCGATCCCGGGCCAGGTCGATGGCATTTAAGTGTGCTTAAATGCGACAGGCTCATGTCAGTAGATTTACTGGCATGTAAAAGAACTCCTGCGGGACAAAATTCCGGCACATTCGGCGACGCTGATATAACCTCTGCAGTTGCGAGCGTCGTTAAATAAAAAACATAACAATCAAATAGCACTCTATATTATGATACTTAAATCTGAAAGATTAATCAGTTATTATCGTTTATACATCTCAATCATTTGTTTCGCGTATTTTGTTTTCTATCGTTGCCTGGTAACCTGTATTACTATTACTATCAATTGATTGTAGGTAGAAAATACAGTTTATTTCGGGTAATTTCATAAATGCAATTAATTAAATTTACTAAATTCAATGTTCAAAATCTGCTTCATTGTTGCTAGACAGTAACACAGCCTATTTCTACATAGCGTTGCCATAGTATCAAAACCAAACAGAAATAACGTGAATCCAAATTTCTGTTTTTATTATCGTCTATCCTCTTTTTAATTTCTAAGGAATGGGTTTATAATACACAACCATAATATTCCTTAATATTACAGTAGTTTGTGTTTCTATCTGAAGCAATCTGTAATCGACAACAGTCTTTGTAGTTTTATTTTCTTCAGCTCTCACCAATAATAACAATCCAGGTTGCCAGGCGACGATTGGAAAAAAAAGATGTGAAACAAATGAATGAGATGTATAAACAATTGAATACTTTTTTCAAATTTGAGTATCAGAACAGAGGAGTGCGGTGATATTTGCAATTTCAAAGCGATGATGAGGGAAGCCGGGGTGAAACCTAAAATGCAATTAACACTGATCTAAATTGACGTGTTTTTTTCAATTTAATTTAATTTTAAGAGAAACGCGCTATTTACCTTCCATGCTGTGATGATCTCAGTCATAAATATAATATTCAAGATTGGAATGTCATTGGACTTATGTTTGGTGCGCGAGGAACAATTCCCAAATTTACATTGGAGATCCTCAGAAAATTAAAGGTTCTGATAAGACTCTTCAGGCAATTGCATCAACGATATTAAAATCTTCATTGAACATCATCAATCACCATCTCTATTCATCTTTATAATATTCAATGTATATTATTTATTTTCAGTAAATTTTTATCGTTTTGATAGCTACCAAATTTTGTCGCAGAATATTCTTTTTTTTTTAATTTCATTATGTATTTTTCTAACATTAATTTACATTTTCTTTTTTGTTCATTTGAATTGATTAGGATGCCGATATTTTAAGTTCAAGATTTGGACGGTGATAATGTTGTTAGTTCCTTCGACTGGGAAGTTTTGAAATGAAAGCCCTGTATAAGATTTATATGCAAGAACCTCGCCGCTTAATTTGCAATCCTGCTGATATAATTGTGCAGCGATTAAGTATGGACATCTCTGATTCAATGGCTGCAATAACTCACGCAACTCCTTTAATGTTCGAACTGAAATTTTCTCAGTTTCTCACACGGTGAATTTTTCATCAAATCAATACGATTCTCCGAAAATGGAAGTATTGGATATGAATACGTAATGCATTGCATTAAGGCCGTCATGGAGCGAGATTCGTTCACAATACTCCGGTTAAGTTTCTCTGTCTGAGTAAAACCATTTAATATGTCATACGAAACACGGGGCCGCCCGCGCACGTTAATGACTGGGGTGTAATTTACACGACGGAGTGCATTCACCCCTCTCACCCCTTGGACCTTAATGGCCGCTGAAATATTTCACCCTGAGCCAGTTTTCCTCTCAAAGAACCGTATCGATTTTTACTTTGCCACATTTCTATGACGCATCGCTCAAGAGTACTCCTGCCCAATCAGTGTTCACAATCGTCTGCTCTACACACGTAACTCAGATCTAAATCACAACAATGCGTTTAGGCCAACTGCTCACGTCTATATTGTGATAGACACTGCTGCTCACCATGCAAACAGAGAACATGAATTTGTATTGCACGTCCAAATCTTAATATACCCTACACGTATGTAAGTATGTATGTACAAGGACATCATTTTATTTTTACTAACATTTTTAATATTAACCTGGCTCTACCTCTGGATCAACACCGTTTGCCACCTCCTTCCACGACTGGAGTTCGATGATACTGGTGTAATATACAAACAAATCACTTCACTAGGTACAGGAGGGAAGAAAAGTAGTTCACCCATTTACGTAAACTAGGAAATATTGCGATTTTGAGTTTGATAATTTTCATTAGGTTTTTGTTTAATCAAAATGCAGTACAGTATTAACAATGGGTGTTTTTACTCACGAACTGAGCTGTCCATGTGGACGTATTCATTATGCAGTGTATATTATACTGTCTACAGCACATTAGCGTACAATATAGAGAATGAAGTTAAATTGAAAAATAATCATAATATGGATATTTAAACACATTTTTTTAAAATGGTGGCCGTTCATTTCGATACAGGCTTCAGTTCTAATGTGCATATTATCGCACTATAGACTATTGTAGCTAATCCCAATTACCAGTTTCATCCATCGTACTAGTAACTCATGTTGAAATAATTCTGTACCTGTTATATAAAAGAGTACCTTACATACTGTAAATTCAATCTTCACTTCTGCCCGATCCGGGAAGATAAACTTACCCAGACATACTATCTACTGTCCACGCAAGTGGTTATGTGGTAGGGTCGTAGAAAGGGAAGAAATCACGTGACAGTTAATTACTTAACGAGGCCCTTTTATTTAAGTTATTTTAAACAGTTGTATAATATTACGCAGACGTCCAATTCCTAACAGAAATTAATGTTCTCAGAAGAGAGCTAAGACAGCCCAGCCACTAGCTGGCGAATAAAAGCTGGTGGGGGAAACCGGGATACGACGTAGGCAAATGGACGACAGTACCTGTGCGAAAATGATTCAATATTGAAAGCTCTTTCGTCACTGGAAAACGCGAACATATTTTTGGAACGTACTGTTTACTATGACCGTAAGACTACTATGACTGTATATGCGGTCTTGGATCTGTGTGGAGGATGGTTGAACTTCCTTAGTAGAAGGAGTGAGAGTGAAGTACATTCAAAAACTGAGGTACAATAAAAATTGAAGTAAAAATAAAATGATGTCCCTGTATTCACGTAATATATAATGCAATGTGGTGTGTGACTGGTCTAAGGCATCCTGCCTAGAGCTCGCGTTACGGAATCCGCGCTGGTTCGAGTCCTCACGGGAAGAGAAATTTTTTAATGAAATTTCGGCCAGTGTATGGGACCGGTTCCCACCCACATGATGCACTTGGGGAGCTGCGGCAGATAGCGAAATCAGATCACGAAAACCAGCTGTAACGGCTAGGGTGATCATCGTATTAACCACACGAAACCTCCATTCTAGTTGGATGATCGTTTACCTCTGCTTCTATATGTGAACGTGAGAACAACAGCCGGCTGGTCAGTCTGGTCCCTTAAAGGGCTGTAGAGCTATTATTATTATTATTATTATTATTATTATTATTATTATTATTATTATCATTATTATTATTCCTACCTCTAGATTCTCTATTCCTATTCTCTAGATATCTGTATTTCAGAAGATATCATTTTTCGGCCTTCCATAGCATAATTTCGTACAACAATCTACTTGCTGAATTTAATTTAATGTCTCTTGGAAGTCGTAGATTACTTGCTGAGCAGCTTTTATTGTATAAAATATTCAACGGTCTACTGGATAATAGCGAAATATTATCACAAATCCAGATTGTTAGAACATCACATTTAAGAAATCGTCAACTGTTAGACTATAAAAAACCAAATATTTCAGCACATAAAAATTCACTAGTGTTAAAAATGTGTTCAAATTTCAATGAAATATGTAAAACATGGGATCTAGATTTCTGCATTTCTTACGTGGAATACAAACATTTTCTTATTAATATACTGAAGGTAGTTGATTTTATATAATATTGCTATTTGTTACTCTGTAATTTGCCAATTATAGCTACATTTTACATTTTTGGCCATGATTTCTCTATTTTTCATTTATTTTATTTTGTATTTTTCATTTATATCTATATCTGTATCTCTTATTTAGGTAGTATCTAGGCCTATTTGTCTGTTCTTTTTTTTTTCTTTCCTTTTCTCGTTTTCCATTTGAATTTGCATTTACACTTGTATCTTGCATTTGTATCTGTTTCATCTCTTTTTTCATGTTATATGCAATTCTATGTTTTTAAACGAATATCTGTACTGTCTATTGTATTGGGGGCTTTGCCCTGTTATAGACATAAATAAATAAATAAATAAATAAATAAATAAATAAATAAATAAATAAATAAATAAATAAATAAATAAATAAATAAATAAATAAATAAATAAATAAATAAAATAAATAAATAATGTAATGAGAATGTTTGTTTTGTGCTACTGTCTTAACAAATAGTATGTCCCGTCATAGGTTGCAATGAAAACATAATTTTTATTGAAAGTTCTTAATTTATTGCAAATTGACAAGGAGTGAAAAAAGATCGAAAAAAAATTAGTAATAAAATTTAATGTCTGACCTTCCCAGTCGAGCAGGAAGTGGGTAATCTATACTGAAAGAATTTTAACTGTTGTCAATTATTTGCATATTTTTCATTGTTTGATTAAAATTAAGTCAAATTTAAACAGTTATTATCCACATAGCAAGATTCATCATTATGGTGCAAGACGTAATTGCCACCTTGTGACCCCTAGGGCTAAATTAGCCCAGTCTAAACAATGGTTTACATCAATTGCATTGTCTATGCTTAACAAAGTTGCTTATAGTGCACATATTGTCAATTTTAATAGATTTATGTGTGTTATTCGTGACTGGCTAATCAAAAACCCTTTTTATGATATAAATGAATTTATGGAAACTAGTGATGATATAATATTTTAGTTTGTTAATTAATCATGTTTTTCTTTTGACTTTGTCTATGTATCTGTGATACCACGAATGTTTTTTATGAATAAATCATTCTTTCTAACATTTTCTCGATTCTGTTACGCACTTAACACGGTGCATTGCATATTTTATTGCGCGATCCCGTTTTTATATTTTCAAATACTGTTGAATTTTTACGATTTTCTTTTTGCTTTCAATATATAGAGTCCATTTTTTCAAAGGCACTGCTCATTATTTCACTGTAGCAAATACGTAACTAAGCAACCCCAAGAATATTTATAGTTTGTTGGTTCTCCGATCAGTAGCGGCTGGTGGTCAAAATAATGAGTGTGCTACAATCTCTATATCGGCTTACTGTATACACTTATATGCATTTATCTTAATTTGGGACTCGCCTAGTGACGAAATATGGAGTTCCTTCCTACTATAGAACTTGTCAATTACCCTGGTGTTAAACGTTAAATCCCTCCATCCTGGACATCATACTCTTTTCTATTGACAGTATTGCAAGAGCAGTGAGGCGATCCTGGGACATAGTGTTCCGTAAAAACGTTTTTATGCGTTTCAAGCAAGAAAAACATCTTTCTGGCTCAGCAGTGGTCATTGGTGTTGTAACCAAAATATTTAACAACTTCGTTACTTCACAGAATGGATCCCGTGAATTGTTGGAGACTATGTTTTGTAACAATTGAACAGCCATCTATATTTCGGAAGTCGGATCTTCCGCATAGAACTCCAAGTTGTGTCTTTAACATTCTTTTGTTCAGTACAGTATAGCTGTTGACAGCAACTTCAAGTTCGCGTTCAGGAAAATTATGCAAAAAATTGTCAAAAAATTCGCTGTTTAACAATTTTGTTGCTTCTAGGTAGCTTAAAGATTGGAAACGATGAGTAGTTTCCTGAATCATACGGTTACATACCTCCTTGGCATCAATTTTCTGGGATTCAATTTTCCGTCGCTTGCTGATTGATTCAGGAGGAACCTCAAAAAACTGGAAGATGGCAGCAGCAGTCGAACATTTGAATTACCAAATACATTGTACATATTTCCGAGTTCCTCCACAAACAAGCATCTTTCCTTACGCTTTACTTTTGCAATCTCGAAGCTGTGTTGTGCTGAAGCTGACTACAGCACTTCCCCGCGTAAAAATAGCCAATCACAGCAGTTATTTCAGCTTCGCACATGCGCATTGACTGTCTACATTCTCATGTAAGTTTTGAGTAGCACAACGAACCCCCTGAGGCACCGAAGAGCGAAGATTAAGCACTCTATAATGCGTCATGAACATAACCACGGGAAATTGTCAAATGGCAGATCAAATACTATGGTATTGCAAACACTTCATTTGAGCAAAAATTATCATTGTGCTGTAGCACTGTAGCACATAAGGACGGGCCGCCCCTGTCTCCGATACATCACAGCAACTAAGATGACTGAAAGCGACGATTTGACATGTTCATGGACATAAATATTGAATAACTGGAAAAGAGACTGTAATTCACTGCTACTGTTACGAATTGTAACTATAATTTGTTTCTATAGCAACCAGTCCGAGTGTTGTAAATCCAATGACCGTAGAAAATTATCTTGAGTGGTTATTGCATAATACAACAGGACCTGCACTAACAGAAATGTAGTCTTTGAGCTTCCATGTCAGATCCAAAAATTCTAAATTAACTAGTGGCTTGTGCAGCAAATGCTGCAAACTAAGCTCATTAGACGTTCAAATAAACATTTTTCAGATTTATTTTCAATGAAGAATACCAGACATTCTGAAAGTTATTTGCTTCCATAATAATGAAAGATACTCTCTCTCGAGCCAATACTGAAGAGAACCACGCATATAAATATCTACACCACACCGCCATTAAATATATGAAAAAGACCTAACCCCACTCGATTAATAACTATAAAAATATTTGATTTTTAATAATATTATTATCTTACGTAAGTTTTATAGCTTTCAGTAACATATACTATATATACTATATAGCCGCCACTCAGAAAAATATAGAAATCAAAATCTATTTTAAGTTGTTCTCTACATCTACGTATATAACCCCAAAACGTTTCACTTTCATATCATCAATATAGCATTAATATGTATAATTAATGAAAAATAGTCACATCATGGCATTAACTACAATAATATTTCATTTCTAATAGTAATAATGTCATCAAACCACCTCAAGTTTTGTAGTTTTTAATATCCAATACACAGCTGTACCCAGAAAATTACACACCACAGAATCGAACCTGTAAATTATTTTTAGTAACTTAAGTTTTTAATAACCAATTTAATTTGAGCTCTAAATATGTCAGCATTCTTGCAGATCATGGCCTTCGTGTAATATTGTTTACTGTAGTGTGTGTTTTGTTTTATTCTGAAATGCAACACGGTCGACTTGAAGCTCGCTTTGCTTCTCCTTTACAAAAAAGCGAAGGGTATATCAAGTCGGCCGTGAATGCTATTAACTAGTTCGCAAAACTGACGACAGATGGATTTTGGAAAATAGGAAAATTATGTTTAAAAATTGACATTTCACTGAAAACTACTATTTTTCCGAAAAACTCTGAGTTCCAAGCTTCAAAATGAGGGGTCATTTATTAAAATCCGTCCAGCCATTTTCCCGTAATTTCCATTGCCAGTTCAAATTATATAGGCTATATAGATGTCAAATATTAAATTTAGGTTTCATTATTGACTCATGTACATCGAGATACAGATTGCGTGAAGTCAGAACCTTTAGAAAGAGAGGGATTGTGGATGTTAAAGACTCGATAGAGAAGATTGGCTAGTTACAAGCACAAGATGAATTGTATGATTACTTCTTCACATGGTCCGACTGCAGACCTGACTGCTCGATTTCGATTCCCGGTAGAGAAGAGGGGACAAAGGCATATGTAATCGTTCGCCCAAGATTGGCTTCAACTACTGCAAATGTCCGCCTTCAATAGCGCGTGCAGGCTGCCTGGTGAAGTGTGTGCGAGGGGACCTCCTGACGTTGAACCCGGACCAGCGGTGCGTGAGACAGAGACAAACGAAGCGCGGGGCTGGACCTGTCGTTTCAGAAATAGCTTTTCGTTGTTGTCACATTCACGCAAGAACGAACATTCGTACGGATCCGTTCTTTCTCTGACAGCGGTTCGATTTTATCGATGCAACTTCTTTCTGCTGGATGAACAGGCCGTGTCCCCTGCGCCAGCATTTAAATTAAATCCGGTGTTACTTAGAGACTTAGCCCAAGTTCGGATTCACTTCCCCCCGGGAGACGGCGTGATGTCTGGATACACGCGATGTAGAAAGACGTATTCCTTGCAAGTAGAAGTTATCTTGTAATTTGACACCGATACGGGAGTCTAGAGGCTATCGCGTCTGCTGATGGATCATAACATACCGGGAAACAATTCGGGCTTAGGCTTGTGTGGGGGTGTGATCAAGGCCGAGAATCCTCAAACAGACCAAATTACTAGCCAACTTCCCCATTCTATATTCTGGAAGGGGAAACCTGATGCCCTTAACTCTGCAGGAATAAATAAATAAGTAAATAAATAAATAAATACATGAATTAATAAACAATAAGTAAATAAATCAATACATAAATAAGTAAATAAATAATAAGTAAATAAATAAATGAATAAATAAGTAAATAAATGAATAAATAAATAAGTAAATATATAAACAAGTAAATAAATGAATAAATAAATAAGTAAATAAATAATACGTAAATAAATAAACAAGTAAATAAATGAATAAATAAATAAGTAAATAAATAAACAAGTAAATAAATGAATAAATAAATAAGTAAACAAGTGAATAAATACAGAAGTAAATAAATAATATGTAAATAAATAAACAAGTAAATAAAAAAATAAGTAAGCAAATAAATGAATAAATAAATAAGTAAATAAATAAACAAGTAAATAAATTGATAAATAAATAAGTAAATAAATGAATAAGTAAATAAATGAATAAATAAATAAGTAAATAAATAAACAAGTAAATAAATGAATAAGTAAATAAGTAAATAAGTGAATAAATAAAGAAGTAAATAAATAATACGTAAATAAATAAACAAGTAAATAAAAGAATAAATAAGTAAATAAATGAATAAATAAATAAGTAAATAAATAAACAAGTAAATAAATGAATAAATAAATAAGTAAATAAGTGAATAAATAAAGAAGTAAATAAATAATACGTAAATAAATAAACAAGTAAATAAAAGAATAAATAAGTAAATAAATGAATAAATAAATAAGTAAATAAATAAAGAAGTAAATAAATGAATAAATAAACAAGTAAATATAAGAATAAATAAGTAAATAAATATATACATAAAGTAAATAAATGAATAAATAAATAAATAAATAAGTAAATAAATGAATAAATAAATAAATAAATAAGTAAATAAATGAATAAATAAATAAGTAAATAAACGAATAAATAAGTAGATAAATAGAAAAATAAATAAATATTAATCCAATACCAATATCGTCAGTAAAGTTATCCAGTGACTTAGTGTGACGATCTCTCCCAACTTCGTTACGTTACATTCCAAATTTCACTTCGGCAGCAAATCACGTCAGTTTTACTGAAGTCTCTCCGTGCTCAAGGTTTCTTTACGTACTCTAAATTTTAATGAACGGTGATAACACTGATAAGCCCGCCATCGGTCCCTATCCTGAGCAAGATTAATCCAGTCTCTATCATCATATCCCACCTCCCTCAAATCCATTTTAATATTACCCTCCCATCTACGTCTCGGCCTCCCCAAAGGTCTTTTTTCCTCCGGCCTCCCAACTAACACTCTATATATGTTTCTGGATTCGCCCATACATGCTACATGCCCTGCCCATCTCAAACGTCTGGATTTAATGTTCCTAATTATGTCAGGTGAAGAATACAATGCGTGCAGTTCTGTGTTGTGTAACTTTCTCCATTCTCCTGTAACTTCATCCCTCTTAGCCCCAAATATTTTCCTAAGCACCTTACTCTCAAACACATTTAACCTCTATTCGTCTCTCAAAGTGAGAGTCCAACTTTCACAACCATACAGGACAACCGGTAATATAACTGTTTCATAAATTCTAACTTTCAGATTTTTGACAGCAGACTAGATGACAAAACCTTCTCAACCGAATAATAACAGGCATTTCCCATATTTATTCTGTGTTTAATTGCAAACTTATCAGTAACAGCAAATAACTGTTTCTAAATTTAACTATGTAACATAGATATTTGCAAAAAATCATATCAATAACCATAATCAGTGGAAATAATTTGTGTGCTATAATTTCAATTTTAACAGCTCAATTCTTACAAAAAGTTACGAAATTGGTTGGCTCATTACCTATCTGCAATGAACATTATTTTTAGGAAAGAAAGTAGAAAACTGAAAAAGAGAGAAATACTTAATATTACTCTATATTTTAGGGATTTTTATATACGATAATTGCTTATTTTTTGGACCTGTAATTATTTTATGTAACAATAAATCGTACAGCCTGGTGACCTTGATCACAACTAATACCATTGTTGAGATTTCAAAAGACATTAAACAATTAAAAGGAACACAATGTAAGGCAGGAACATCAGTTCTGCTTTATTCATTACAGATAGGATACCAGTCACTGACTCGTAACTTTTCTGCAATGATTGGAAGTTTACAAGCCCTAAAACACTGGATACAAATTCGTGACTGAATCCCTTCTTCTGCAGAATGATAGATCTGTCTTAAAACTATACTTACTTACTGGCTTTTAAGGAACCTGGAGGTTCATTGCCGCCCTCACATAAGCCCGCCATCGGTCCCCATCCTGAGCAAGATTAATCCATTCTCTATCATCATATCCCACCTCCCTCAAATCCATTTTAATATCTTCCCATCTACGTCTCGCCCTCCCCAAAGATCTTTTCCCCTCTGGCCTCCCAACTAACACTCTATATGCATTTCTGGATTCGCCCATACGTGCTACATGCCCTGCCCATCTCAATCGTCTGGATTTAATGTTCCTAATTATGTCAGGTGAAGAATACAATGTGTGCTGCTCTGCGTTGTGTAACTTTCTCCATTCTCCTGTAACTTCATCCCTTTTAGCCCCAAATATTTTCCTAAGAACCTTATTCTCAAAAACCCTCAATCTCTATTCCTCTCTCAAAGTGAGAGTTCAAGTTTCACAACCATACAGAACAACAGGTAATATAACTGTTTTATAAATTCTAACTTTCAGATTTTTTTACAGCAGACTAGATGACAAAAGCTTCTCAACCGAATAATAACAGACATTTTCCATATTTATTCTGCGTTTAATTTCCTCCCGAGTGTCATTTATATTTGTTACTGTTGCTTCAAAATATTTGAATTTTTCCACCTCTTCGAAGGATAAATCTCCAACCTTTATAGTTCCTCTGATCACGAGACATAATCATATATTTAGTCTTTTCGGGATTTACTTTCAACCCTATCTCTTTACTTGCTTCAAGTAGATTTTTCGCGTTTTCCCTAATCGTTTGTGCATTTTCTCCTAACATATTCACGTCATCCGCATAGACAAGCAGCTGATGTAACCCGTTCAATTCCAAACCCTCTGTGATTTCCTTAACTTTCCTAATGGCATATTCAAGAGCGAACTTAAAACTATACGTTTCAATGAAAATATATTTTAGCACAAAGAGTTCACTCATGTCCTTTCTGTAATAACCAGTTCGGTTCTTGTTTAAGTTTGTCCAGAATCGGGGTTTTTCGCCCGAAAACTTCATGTTCAGAAGTGTGGTGACCATTACAGGCAAAAAGAAATTCGCTTACAATAGCATATTTTGCTGATATGTACAATATGTACTGTAATAGTATGTGGAGTCCATATGAAAGAGACATCATAGTCTGTTTTTGGTATGAAATAATCTATTTGCACATCCCAACTGCAGTGGATAATGAGGTACACAATTAACAAACGCTGTGCTTAAAGAAAGCCAGTTCGTCATCATTAACTCATTTTTAATCGCGAGATAAATGTGGCAGCGCCGCACTTTAAATCCACCTGTGGTTAATTAACCAGCCAACCTGCGAACGTGCTTTCATTATTTGTGAAACTATAGTCGAAAATGGAGAGAGATTCGAAAAATAAAACATGTTTTATTGCCGTGTTATGGGCAGCTTCCATTTACGTTTTCGCTGCGCAAGTATATTCTTTTATAGCAGCCAGTAAGATCTGCCTTGGGCTGCGTCCAAGGAGACTAGCGTCCCTGGGTTCGACTTCTGACAAGGAAATCCAAATCTGTATTTATTTTGTATGTCCTTTGTCACATTTTCATTTTGCGTTATGCATATTACGAAGCTGAAATAATGTGCGCTATGGAAATCAATTTCAACATTTCAATGAAATAGATGTATCGCCCATGTGGCAAAGAAGATCTGGGCACGGCTGAATTGCATACGAGTCAATTCATCGGAAAATGAAATGCAATACTGTTTACTACACTTTAATAATAATAATAATAATAATAATAATAATAATAATAATAATAATAATAATAATAATACTTACTTACAAAGGGCTTTTAAGGAACCCCAAAGTTCATTGCCGCCCTCACATAAGCCCGCTATCGGTCCCTATCCTGTGCAAGATTAATCCAGTCTCTATCATCATAACCCACCTCCCTCAAATCCATTTTAATATTATCCTCCCATCTACGTCTCGGCCTCCCTAAAGGTCTTTTTCCCTCCGGTCTCCCAACTAACACTCTATATGCATTTCTGGATTCGCCCATACGTGCTACATGCCCTGCCCATCTCAAACGTCTGGATTTTAAGTTCCTAATTATGTCAGGTGAAGAATACAATGCGTGCAGTTCTGTGTTGTGTAACTTTCTCCATTCTCCTGTAACTTCATCCCTCTTACTCCCAAATATGTTCCTAAGCATCTTATTCTCAAACACCCTTAACCTATGTTCCTCTCTCAAAGTGAGAGTCCAAGTTTCACAAACATAAAGAACAATCGGTAATATAACTGTTTTATAAATTCTAACTTTCAAATTTTTGGACAGCAGACTGGATGATAAAAGCTTCTCAACCGAATAATAACAGGCATTTCCCACATTTATTCTGCGTTTAATTTCCTCCCGAGTGTCATTTATATTTGTTACTGTTGCTCCAAGATATTTGAATTTTTCCACCCCTTCGAAGGATAAATCTCAAATTTTTATATTTCCATTTCGTACAATATTCTGGTCACGAGACATGATCATATACTTTGTCTTTTCGGGATTTACTTCCAAACCGATCGCTTTACTTGCTTCAAGTAAAATTTCCGTGTTTTCCCTAATCGTTTGTGTATTTTCTCCTAACATATTCACGTCATCCGCATAGACAAGAAGCTGATGTAACCCGTTCAATTCCAAACCCTGCCTATTATCCTGAACTTTCCTAATGGCATATTCTAAAGCGAAGTTAAAAAGTAAAGGTGATAGTGCATCTCCCTGCTTTAGCCCGTAGTGGATTGGAAAAGCATCAGATAGAAACTGACCTATACGGACTCTGCTGTATGTTTCACTGAGACACATTTTAATTAATCGAACTAGTTTCTTGGGAATACCAAATTCAATAACAATATCATATAATACTTCCCTTTTAACCGAGTCATATGCCTTTTTGAAATCTATGAATAACTGATGTACTGTATCCTTATACTCCCATTTTTTCTCCATTATCTGTCTAATACAAAAAATCTGATCAATAGTCGATCTATTACGCCGAAAACCGTACTGATGATCCCCAATAATTTCATCTACATATGGAGTTAATCTTCTCAAAAGGATATTGGACAAAATTTTGTACGACGTCAACAAAAGTGATATTCCTCGAAAGTTACCACAGTTGCTTTTGTCCCCCTAATAATAATAGTAGTAGTTTTAATAATAATAATAATAATAATAATAATAATAATAATAATAATAATAATGATAATAATAATAATAATAATATTTTTATGCTCGACCATGCCGAAATGTAGTAATTATACACCTGGTAGCAGCCCTTTAATGGATCTCATTAAAGTACACCTATTCATTAAAGTTCAGGTCTTCCACCAATCAGAAAACGCCATTGTAGCAATATGAAAGCGCAAGTATCGATTATTCTCGGATATGCAATCGAAAGACAAGTAGCGTAACGTCACGGAGGCTGGAAATCCAATACTGTCGCAGAAGGTTATGTTCTGTTACTATAATAATTAGCGTTAATTGTAAATAATATTCAAATAAATTCAACTTGTCATCTCGTTTTTCAATGTGTAAATCAATTTCAAGGTTATATCAAGATTAATGTTCATTTTACTCTCTAGATTATATCAAGGTCAATGTCGACATTTGTTCCTTGGAAAAAATCAATACTTTCGCATCTGCGCACATCTCACAATTTACGAGATATTGCACATGGTCAGTTCTGGCTCCCCAGTCAGATAAGAATAACATGAATACTTATGAATAATTTCAAGTTAGAAATATGGTCGAGCATAAAAAGTCGTATGACACTTGCCTATAATGGTAATTAAGACGCTCGTATGAAAATTATGAAACTTGCTTGCGCTCGTTTCATAAACATACTCGCCTCTTAATTACTACCATTATAGGATCGTTGCATAATATACTATTATTTTCTCTGGCAGACTTAAGACCATCAGGCCTTCTCTTCCACTCAACCAGGATCAATGGATCAATGGAGCTTTATTAAAAAAATAGTGCTTATGTAAGCTTATTGCACACTGGTTTGGAGTTTTGCAGTCACAAAATAATGAGGCTACGAAAGCTCTGCTGGACATCCGTATCGTGCTGATATTTACAGGAATGTCTACAGATGGCGGTACAGTCCGTATTAATGACCTGCTGCATGTTACGAGATCGGACACACCAGTGAGAAATTCACCGTTAAGATAATGACGTCACATACGCTGTATTGTTATCAATGTGAACTAATTCATTAATTTTACATTAATAGGAAGTAAGACATATTGGTCGCATTCCTTCTATTTCTCTGACTCGGCTGTTTCTTACGTACTTACTCCCCCACAACCGCCTACCGAATTCCATTGTGAACTGGAGATGTTCAATCATCGTTCCAGCCGTGGTGTATTTATTTATTTTTTTTTGGTACTACAGATAAACGCGAAAATGATTTTTAGTAGAAGTTAGAGGTATGTATGTGTTTAGTGTTAAATTTAGTTTAGCTATGACAATATTTTTGACACGAATTTTCGCAAATTTTACTTTTGCTTGCAAAAAGTCTTAATTTACGCGATAAACATGAAAAATTGTTCTTATTTTTCCTTTATTTTAAAAGCAAATGGATTATAGGCCTATCCATAGCATTTCAGAATACTACTGTGGAAGATGCAAACAAACAATTTTACTTACTTACTGGCTTTTAAGGAACCCGGAGGTTCATTGCCGAACTCACATAAGCCCGCCATTGGTCCCTATCCTGAGCAACATTAATCCATTCTCTATCATCATATCCCACCTCCCTCAAATCCATTTTAATATTATCTTCCCATCTACGTCTCGGCCTCCCTAAAGGTCTTTTACCCTCCGGCCTCCCTACTAACACTCTATATGCATTTATGGATTCGCCCACACGTGCTACATACCCTGCCCATCTCAAACGTCTGGATTTAATGTTCCTAATTATGTCAGGTGAAGAATACAATGCGTGCAGTTCTGTGTTGTGTAACTTTCTCCATTCTCCTGTAACTTCATCCCTCTTAGCCGCAAATATTTTTCTAAGAACCTTATTCTCAAACACCCTTAACCTATGTTCTTCTCTCAAAATGAGAGTCCAAGATTCACAACCATAAAGAACAACCGGTAATATAACTGCTTTATAAATTCTAACTTTCAGATTTTTTGACAGCAGACTGGAATTTAAAAGCTTCTCAACCGAATAATAACAGGCATTTCCCATATTTATTCTGTGTTTAATTTCCTCCCGAGTATCATTTATATTTGTTACTGTTGCTCCAAGATATTTGAAGTTCTCCACCTCTTCAAAAGATAAATTTCCAATTTTTATATTTCCATTTCGTACAATATTCTCGTCACGAGACATATTCATATACTTTGTCTTTTCGGGATTTACTTCCAAACCTATCTCTAAACAAACAGACGCTTATGCTAAAAATAATGCAGACTATTTTTAGACGAGAGAGTCTTCTCTTTTCCAGACAATTTGTAACGCCGATGGACAAGGAAGGTTCGTCGGACCAATATGTCATTTTAATGATTGACGTGAGGGAATCATTTTATCGTGTTTAATAATAATACTTGGGTATATATAATAACCACAAGCTCAATTTTAGTCACGTTGTTCCTGATCTCAAAACAAGCAGCGACGTTTCTTCTTTGTAGCAGAATTAAACGCGTGCGCGGCATTTTGTCCATCTATTCCACAGCAACAATGAGATGCGAATAGAAAGTCCTCACTACGCATGGGAAAGTGGCGCTTTCTAGACTGGCAGTACATCAGGAAATGTTATTGGCAAGGATACAATATTGTAACACATCCGAGAATCATCCTTTTCTTCGTTTGATCAGCTACTTATGAAAGACCCTGTGTAACAACATACGTTTTATACTGCAAGGAATTTATAAACGAACTCAAATGTACTGCTCAAGATTGCAGAATAATGTCCCTTCCATATATATATATGAGTAGCTTAATATCAAAGACGGACATCTGACCTCAATCGAAATTTAGATAGCTGTGGTTTTTATACAATTTTTCATGTTCTTTCCAGTTATAGTGAAACCATATGCAAACTCCAACACTACATTTATAAAATAAATTGTGTTAAAGATTACAAAGAACACTGTGAATTAAAAAATTGCCTCTAGATCAAAACTATGAAGATGACAGATGTCCGTCTTTGATATTAAACTACTCATATATATATTCATTCATTTATTTATTTATTTATTTATTTATTTATTTACTTATTTATTTACGTCCATAACAGAGCAAAGCCCCAATTACAATAGACAGTACAGATTTGTTTAAAAAAACACAGAATTGCATATAACATGAAAAAAGAGATAAAACAGAAACAAATGCAAGATACAAGTGTAATTACAAATTAAAAATTAAAAATGAAAAAAAAATAGGTACTACCTAAATAAAAGACACAGATATAGATATAAATAAAAAATACCAAATAAAAATAAACTAAAAAGAGTTGAGTATAGATATCACAGCCAAAAATGTAAAATGTAGTTATAATTGGCAAATTACAGAGTAAATATAACACTATGTTAATAAATTCAGTATACACTATTATATAGTAGGACTAATAGGCTTAATTTATTTATTTAAGAAATTCACTACTACAGAACACGTGTTCCTTTTTTTTTTTTTCTTTTAGTGGGTTATTTTACGACGCTTTATCAACAGCTTAGGTTATTTATTGTCTGAATGAGATGAAGGTGATAATGCCGGTGAAATGAGTCCAGGGTCCAACACCGAAAGTTACCCAGCATTTGCTCATATTAGGTTGAGGGAAAACCGTGGAAAAAACCTCAACCAGGTAACTTGCCCCGGCCGGGAATCGAACCCGGGCCACCTGATTTCGCGGCGAGACGCGCTAACCGTTACTCCACACGTGTGGGCTAACACGTGTTCCAACTAGCATGATACCTGCCTACAACTACAACCAACATGCAACTAGAATCCAACATATCATGAAACCATTGCGGTAGATAACTTTTTCTTGTACATATTGTACGATAACGAGAAATCTAAACTCACAAAAAAAAATTTTCCGGGTGAATATTTAATGATTTCTTATACGTTTTCAACTGGACCTTTTTTTGTACTTATGTGTGCTATCTGGTAGGATGGAAGAGAAGGCCTTATGGCCTCAATCCTGTCAGATTAAATAAATAAAATAATAGTCAAGGAAAAAAAGCTGTAAACAAGTATGCTGTGAAAAGTGCGTGGTAGTTCTGGCAGTGATGGTACTTATAATGGTGGTTATGGTAGTATTGATAATAAAATGAGTATGGCAGTTATGGTATGGTAATGATATTTATGATGGCCTTCATAATTATTACAATGATGGATGTTATGGTGATTGTGCCCAATGCTGTAACTCTCACCCCCCCCCCATACAACACTGGTCCGTATGTCAGAATGCGGCGAGGGGAAAGGAAGTTGTATGGAATTCTGGGTAATTAATACCGCTACATCTGCGTCCAGGTTTTCCAGCTCATTGTTTGGTTATCAGACCACTGCGTTGCTGGATCTCTATAAACGGATTTATGCTTACGTACATTTTGAAAAGTCCTGACGAGCTGGCTCCTTGTATTAATTAGTGTTATAATAACAACTCTGCCTCCCCTCCCCTCCCCCCCTCAATTAGTGGAATGGAGCGCAAACGAATCACAATTGCTGAGAAGCAACTATTCCGCTTCATTGCAAAATATTTTCCGCAGTTTCTTTAAGGGAAGAGGATGGTCAAAACTAGTACATTTTCAATTGTTTATCTCTGAAATATTCATTGCTATGTGAAAAATATATTACATAAAATTTATTGTGCATTTATGGCGTTGTCGGCTGCCATTTTTAAAGCTCTTGTGCAGGGTTTTTTAAATGACAATAAACTTTGGTTGCAAGTTGCCATAACTTTAATTTGTATCCTTAAAATACCCTTCCATAATACATACTTATGGCTTTTGAAGAACTCGAAGATTCATTCCCGCCCTCACGAAAGCCCGCCATCGGTCCCTATCCTGAGCAAGATTAATCCATTCTTTATCATCATATCCCACCTCCCTCAAATCCATTTTAATATTACTTCCATCTACTCTACTCTTTCAGGGCGAGCTAAAGTTTCTCTGTATATTTTATATTTCATGTTACAATTATTAGCAAAATAATAAATAAATAAATAAATCAAAGTCCCGGCCCCCCTAAAGGTCATTTTCCCTCCCGCCTCCCAACTAACACTCTATATGCATTTCTGGATTCGCCCATACGTGCTACATGCCCTGCCCATCTCAAACGTCTGGATTTAATGTTCCTAATTATGTCGGGTGAAGAATACAATGCGTGCAGTTCTGCGTTGTGTAACTTTCTCCATTCTCCTGTAACTTCATCCCTCTTAGCCCCAAATATTTTCCTAAGCACCTTATTCTCAAACACCCTTAACCTCTGTTCCTCTCTCAAAGTGAGAGTTCAAGTTTCGGAGGAAGAACAATTGTTTGTATGCATCTGAAATCTGACTAGTGTAATATGTAACTGGTCTGCGATGTATGCAATGGAGGGGGAAAGGAAATGGCCACCCTAACTCATTATCTCCTGGTCTAGTCTCCTCATAAGTGGTGCCTTCTTGGAATCACTTATGAGGTTCAGATGTCTTCGGACATTTGACTAAACAACAAACAAAAAATTCCAACTTTCAGCTGTTTTGAGAGCAGACTGGATGACAAAAGCTTCTCAAACCGAATAATAACAGGCATTTCCTATATTTATTCACCGTTTAATTTCCTTCCGACTGTCATTTGTATTTGTTACCGCTACTCCAAGATATTTGAATTTTTCCAGCCCTTCAAAGGATAAATTTTCAATTGTTATATTTTCATTTCGTACAATATTCTGGTCACGAGACATAATCATATAGTCTACTTTGTGTTTTCGGGATTTACTTCCAAACCTATCTCTTTACTTGCTTCATAAAAAAATTCCCGTGTTTTCCTTAACAGTTTGTGGATTTTCTCGTAACACATTCACGTCATTTGCATAGACAAACAGCTGATGTAACCCGTTCAATTACAAACCCTGTCTGTTATCCTGGACATTGTCAATAAACATTATGTCTTACTTACTTACTTACTTACAAATGGCTTTTAAGGAACCCGAAGGTTCATTGCCGCCCTCACATAAGCCCGCCAGCGGTCCCTATCCTGTGCAAGATTAATCCAGTCTCTATCATCATACCCCACCTCCCTCAAATCCATTTTAATATTATCCTCCCATCCACGTCTCGGCCTCCCTAAAGGTCTTTTTCCCTCAGGTCTCCCAACTAACACTCTATATGCATTTCTGGATTCGCCCATACGTGCTACATGCCCTGCCCATCTCAAACGTCTCGATTTTATGTTCCTAATTATGTCAGGTGAAGAATACAATGCGTGCAGTTCTGTGTTGTGTAACTTTCTCCATTCTCCTGTAACTTCATCCCGCTTAGCCCCAAATATTTTCCTTAGCACCTTATTCTCAAACACCCTGAACCTATGTTCCTCTCTCAGAGTGAGAGTCCAAGTTTCACAACCATACAGAAGAACCGGTAATATAACTGTTTTATAAATTCTAACTTTCAGATTTTTGGACAGCAGACTGGATGATAAGAGCTTCTCAACCGAATAATAACACACATTTCCCATATTTATTCTGCGTTTAATTTCCTCCCGAGTATCATTTATATTTGTTACTGTTGCTCCAAGATATTTGAATTTTTCCACCTCTTCGAAGGATAAATCTCCAATTTTTATATTTCCATTTCGTACAATATTCAGGTCACGAGACATAATCATATACTTTGTCTTTTCGGGATTTACTTCCAAACCGATCGCTCTACTTGCTTCAAGTAAAATTTCCGTGTTTTCCCTAATCGTTTGTGTATTTTCTCCTAACATATTCACGTCATCCGCATAGACAAGAAGCTGATGTAACCCGTTCAATTCCAAATCCTGCCTGTTATCCTGAACTTTCCTAATGGCATATTCTAGAGCGAAGTTAAAAAGTAAAGGTGATAGTGCATCTCCCTGCTTTAGCCCGCAGTGAATTGGAAAAGCATCAGATAGAAACTGACCTATACGGACTCTGCTGTATGTTTCACTGAGACACATTTTAATTAATCGAATTGGTTTCTTGGGAATACCAAATTCAATAAGAATATCATATAATACTTCCCTCTTAACCGAGTCATAAGCCTTTTTGAAATCTATGAATAACTGATGTACTGTACCCTTATACTCCCATTTTTTCTCCATTATCTGTCGAATACAAAAAATCTGATCAATAGTCGATCTATTACGCCGAAAACCGCACTGATGATCCCCAATAATTTCATCTACGTACGGAGTTAATCTTCTCAAAAGAATATTGGACAAAATTTTGTACGACGTCAACAAAAGTGATATTCCTCGAAAGTTACCACAGTTGGTTTTGTCCCCCTTTTTAAAAATAGGTACAATTATGGACTCCTTCCATTGTTCTGGTACAATTTCCTTTTCCCAAATGGCAGGTACAAGTTTATAAATTTCGCTATATAATGCACTCCCACCCTCTTGTATTAATTCTGCTGGAATTTGATCGATACCTGGAGACTTGTACTTTTTCAGATTTTCTATCGCAATTTCGACTTCTGAAAGCGTGGGTTCAAACATTATGTCTTAACTTGTAATTTTAAAAGCACAAGCTAAAGCCAGTATACTTGAGGTCAATAGTAATTGAAGAGATTATAACGCCACAACAAATTCAGTGAGGCTAGTAACATCAATGTAACAGGCAAGGCGTAATTTTTTATAAACTGTATAAACATTTTTGTTTTAACTCGAGTGCGCCATATGTTTAACTTGTTTTACATGTAGTTTAATTTGTGTAATTTCAACACTGACAATTTGTAATTGTGTATTAGTACGTATATTTGCTCATGTAACCTTTTGCACAGACTATATATGTCACTTAGATCACTTATGCAATTTTTCATATGATATCCAAATTCTTGTTTTATTTTGTCTGAAGACGCGAAAACGTTTACAACAAATGTATGCAATGCTAACTATGTCGTAGATTACATTAACTGGTAAGTTATGTGACTGAATTGTAAGCTTCTTAGCAATAAATGTGTTAGAACTTGTAAAACATAATTAAGGAGTGGAAAGAGAATACAGTAAGCAAAGGAAAATGTAGTTGTTGGTATTTAGAAATTAAGACATGGAGAAATAAAATAGAGAAATATTACAAAACTTAACAACTTCCTCCCAGCTCCGCCATTGATCCTTTATGACTTGAAACCAACTGGCGTTTAATGTGATCCCGGGTTCGCTGCCACACTGACAGCAGAGGTATATAAACTGTTGTTGAACACAAAAGCTGTACAGTTATTCTCTGGAATCGAACGTACGACTCTCGACTTGGTTGACACTAACTCGCAGCCGGATAGTCATCTGTCAACGTCAGCTCGTTGATCCGCGACAACAGAGTGGTCTCCATGGAAACGGGGGTAACAAGCAAAATACGAAATATGTAGGAAGGAAATAATACGAGTTACAAGAAAGCCGCCAGCGAGCACAATGCTGCCAGACGGCAATTAATCAAACGGTTGCTATGGCAACCGGCATTCAGTTCTGATTTAAACAAATAATAGATGTCGTCATAGCAACAAGCATGTTTTCCTTCTTATTACAAATAAGGTCTACCGGTACACTCCTGTCAACAGTTGTTACTTGTGCCGATATGGGCCCCTAGCATCGCTGCTCTGGTGAATTTTGGAAAATGGAAAAGTTGTAATGGGAAAAGGGGGATTCCTCTACAGAAGGGCATCTGTTTTACCACAAATTCGTCTTGACTGATCGCGCTTGGAACTATGCCCCTACTTGGAAACGATACGCCAAGACGATGTGTTAAATATGCAGCAGACGCTGTTATGCCTTGAAATTTGTAACGTATATTTTGAATACTGGCCGAGCGGATTACAAGTTTACTATGCACTATTTGAAAGTGTTATTAGATATGGATTACTTTTATATAGAAATAGTTCTGACCTTCCAAACATTCTGTTACTGCAGAAAAAGGCAGTTCGTATTATAACAATGTCACCACCCAGACTATCATGTAGATCTCTTTTCAAAAATGAAAAGATTATGACAGTCTACAATCTATATATTTTTGAACTTTTAATATTTGTAAACAAGAATATTACAAATTATACAAGTATAGCTGATCTGCATCGCTATGAAACCAGAAATAATAATCAATTAAATGTACCACATGTCAGGTTGCAAAAAACACAATCAAGCTATGTAATTACTGCAATAAAATATATAATAAGATATCTACAAATATAAAGGCACTTAACGAAACACAATTTAATTTTCAGATTAAGAGATGGCTACAAAATAATCCCTTTTATAATATGAATGAATTTTTTGAAAATGATGTAGTATTTTAGTTAAATTTTATTACTTTTTACTCTTTTAATATTTTAAATATTGACACACTGTTTTTCATATTATCACATTGACGAGGCCTCTTGTATTCTTGTACCTCCAGGCAAATAAAGAATATGATAATATAATAATATAATCTGTGAACCTCAGTGAGTGTGGGGGCGTGCAGCTCCTGGCAAGCAGGCAACAAGATTTTGGGGTAAACTGACTCATGTCATGCGCGAAGACGGTCGTACTGTCTACCTAAACGCACGTGTTTGTATACTGTCTGCTATGAAATGAAAGGTTAACTGGAAAATAACTGGCCTAATCATTCAACAAGTTTCATTTTATGATTCACACTTCGTACTCAGTGCGTTCGTTCTATTTTAAGAGAAATTCCCAGGTTCGAGCCCGTAGTCTTACTTGTAATTATAATTTCGTCAATAAAAAGCAACGAAAAAGACGGTTTACAATGCTCGCAAAGGAACCTCTGGTGACATTGGACACCGGCTTGGAATTCCCCCTAAAATCTCTTCTGTGTCTTTCTCAGAAAATCGGAATTCTACACTTCCGTGCGACAGACCACGAACTTTCTTAAGGACACGAGTTTTAAAACTTCCACAAATTTCATTCAAAATTTATTAATTTTAAAGTACATAAATAAGCCTACAATGTTATCATCTGTACAAAATTTGATGTCATTAGGGCTAATAGTTTTGAAATAATATTTTTCAGTGTAAGAAAAGGCCTACGTCCTTGACTCTGCCAGGTTGAATAACTTACCTACTTACTTACTTACTTATTTACTTACAGGCTTTGAAGGAACCCGGAGGTTCATTGCCGCCCTCACATAAGCCCGCCATTAGTCCCTATCCTGAGCAAGATTAATCCATTCTCTATCATCATATCCCACCTCCCTCAAATCCATTTTAATATTATCTTCCCATCTACGTCTCGGCGTGCCCAAAGGTCTTTTTCCATCCGGCCTCCCTACTAACACTCTATATGCATTTCTGAATTCACCCATACGTGCTACATGCCCTGCCCATCTCAAACGTCTGTATTTAATGTTCCTAATTATGTCAGGTGAAGAATACAATGCGTGCAGTTCTGCGTTGTGTAAATTTCTCTATTCTCCTGTAACTTCATCCCTCTTAGCCCCAAATATTTTCCTAAGAACCTTATTCTCAAACACTCTTAATCAAGTTTCACAGCCATACAGAACAACCGGTAATATAACTGTTTTATAAATTCTAGCTTTCAGAATTTTTGATAGCAGACTAGATGACAAAAGTTTCTCAACCGAATAATAACAGGCATTTCCAATATTTATTCTGCGTTTAATTTCCTCCAGAGTGTCATTTACATATTTTATTACTGTTGCTCCAAGATATTTCAATTTTTCCACCTCTTCGAAAGATAAATCTCCAAATTTTTATGTTTCTATTTTGTACAATATTCTGGTCACGAGACATAATCATATACTTAGTCTTTTCGGGATTTACTTCCAATCCTATCGCTTTACTTGCTTCAAGTAGAATTTCCGCATTTTCCCTAATCGTTTGTCGATTTTCTGCTAATATATAACGCCATTATTATTATCATCATAATTATTATATTATTATTATTATTATTATTATTATTATTATTATTATTATTATTAACTCGTGAGTCGAGAACTGAATATTCAATAGACTATCATTCTGTAAACATTCCCGTCATGAATCGAGGACTGAACATTCTTTATCTGTGGACACTATATTCATGAGTTCATGACTGGATACTCTTTATCTGTGGACACTATATTCATGAGTTCATGACTGGATACTCTTTATCTGTGGACACTATATTCATGAGTTCATGACTGGATACTCTTTATCTGTGGACACTATATTCATGAGTTCATGACTGGATACTCTTTATCTGTGGACACTATATTCATGAGTTGATGACTGGATGGATACTCTTTATCTGTGGACATTATATTCATGAGTTCATGACTGGATACTCTTTATCTGAGGACACTATATTCATGAGTTGATGACTGGATGGATACTCTTTATCTGTGGACATTATATTCATGAGTTCATGACTGGATACTCTTTATCTGTGGACACTATATTCATGAGTTGATGACTGGATGGATACTCTTTATCTGTGGACATTATATTCATGAGTTCATGACTGGATACTCTTTATCTGTGGACACTATATTCATGAGTTCATGACTCGATACTCTTTATCTGTGGACACTATATTCATGACTTCATGACTGGATACCCTTTATCTGTGGACACTATATTCATGAGTTGATGACTGGATGGATACTCTTTATCTGTGGACACTATATTCATGAGTTTACGTCTAAATATTCTTTACCTGTAGTAACTCATCTTTATAATACAGTTCATGCAGAGAAGTAGCTTTCATGGATCGCGAACTGTTAATTCATTACCTATAGCCCTTCGTCGTCATGTCAGGTGTAGATAAGTAGCCTTTATGAGTCTAAGACTGCATATTCCGACACTCAGCGTTGTCAGGTAGAGGAAAGTAGTCTTTATGAGTAGCCTACATGACTAAATACTTTGTTACCTCGAAGGAACAAAATTAATGGCTAAATGGCGCTACTTTGCGGTATTAATGTAGAAAGCAATCTGGTGGGGCCGAAGTTTTCTGCCGCCGGTTGCCAAGGAAACGCGGAGGAGCCTGCAGCCATGGATCTTAATATTTCGAATACTTCCACAAGCTGTAATTATTATCACGCTATTAAGAACAAAGTTGTTTTAATATTGCGCGCACACACTATCTGCGCTTTATCGCGTGCCTCCCTCCCTGCAGACTAAGCCTGAAGATTACTGCGTAATTAATACGGGCTGCAGCGCCGTACCTGCTCCAAGAAAAACAGAGCACAATGGATCGCTAAGTTTCATAATTAGGAAACCCTCTAATATCAGAAAAGTTATACTGTACTAGAGGGAGGCCATGTTTGCGCTCTTCACACGAAAACATTCCGGGTTTAACTTGACGGGAGATTGAGAAGAAATTCCTGAAGGATAAATTGTCATTGACGCAATACCCTTTGTTCTGTTCCAGTACTAAGTCTTCAGTACCAAAATGTGTACGAAATATTTTATGTATTGCAATAAAACGTTGAACGAAATAACAAAGAATGATATTATATCAGAATTAATTAGAATATTTTCTTCATGACTCTTACACAACGAAAGTGAAAACGTATTTAGACACCAGCTCACAATTTCTCACTAGCTCTTTGACACCACAGAACTAGGCTGTAGATTTCTTCCGGTTAATTTCAATGCCCGCCATGAATATATTCGTCAATTATAAAGGCATGGCAGGACAAATTAAAAATATCGCCTTCGTTAAGAAGGAAATGCTTATATGGTCTACACATAAAATAAACAATTTATGTAATTACTAATTCGAGTATTATATCCTTGGCTGTGAATATCATCTGTAGTTGAATACAAATGTAAAATAGAGAATTGAAACAATTACTAATATTATATCTATATCTATGAATAATATCTGTAGTTGAATACTGTAGTTGGGAATCATCAGTGTGGTTTTAGGCGTGATAGATCAACTATTGACCAGATATTTTGTATTCGACAGATAATGGAGAAAAAATGGGAGTATAAGGGTACAGTGCATCAGTTATTCATAGATTTTAAAAAGGCATATGACTCGGTTAAGAGAGAAGTTTTATATGATATTCTTATTGAATTTGGTATTCCCAAGAACCTAGTTCGATTAATTAAAATGTGTCTCAATGAAACGTACAGCAGAGTTCGTATAGGTCAGTTTCTGTCGGATGAGTTTCCAATTCACTGTGGGCTGAAGCAAGGAAATGCACTATCACCTTTACTTTTTAACTTTGCTCTAGAGTATGCCATTAGGAAAGTCCAGTATAACTGAGAGGGTTTGGAATTGAACGGGTTACATCAGCTAATTGTGTATGCGGATGACGTGAATATGTTAGGAGAAAATCCACAAACAATTAGGGAAAACACGGGAATTTTACTGGGAGCAAGTAAAGAGATAGGTTTGGAAGTAAATCCCGAAAAGACAAAGTATATGATTATGTCTCGTGACGAGAATATTGTACGAAATGGGAATATAAAAGTTGGAAATTTATTTTTTGAAGAGGTGGAGAAGTTCAAATATCTGGGAGCAGCAGTAACAAATATAAATGATACTCGAGAGGAAATTAAACACAGAATAGATATGGGAAATGCCTGTTATTATTCGGTTGAGAAACTTTTATTATCCAGTCTGCTGTCAAAAAATTTGAAAGTTAGAATTTAAAAACAGTTATATTACCGGTTGTTCTTTATGGTTGTGAAACTTGGACTCTCACTTTGAGAGAGGAATATAGGTTAAGGGTGTTTGAGAATAAGGTGCTTAGGAAAATATTTGGGGCTAAGAGGGATAAAGTTACAGGAGAATGGAGAAGTTACACAACACAGAACTGCACGCATTGTATTCTTCACCTGAAATAATTAGGAACATTAAATCCAGACATTTGAGATGGGCAGGGCATGTAGCACGTATGGGCGAATCCAGAAATGCATATAGAGTGTTAGTTGGGAGGCCAGAGGGAAAAATACCTTTAGGAAGACCGAGACGTAGGTGGGAGGATAATATTAAAATGGATTTGAGGGAGGTGGGATATGATGATAGAGAATGGATTAATCTTGCTCAGGATAGGGACCAATGGCGGGCTTATGTGAAGGCGGCAATGAACCTCCGGGTTCCTTAAAAGCCAGTAAGTAGGTGAATACAAATTCAAAATAGAGAATTGAAACAATTACTACTACTACATCTCTGTCTGTGGAATATTTGGGGCTAAGCGGGATGAAGTTACAGGAGAATGGAGAAAGTTACACAACACAGAACTGCACGCATTGTATTCTTCACCTGACATAATTAGGAACTTGAAATCCAGACGTTTGAGATGGGCAGGGCATGTAGCACGTATGGGCGAATCGAGAAATGCATATAGAGTGTTAGTTGGGAGACCGGAGGGAAAAAGACCTTTAGGGAGGCCGAGACGTAGATGGGAGGATAATATTAAAATGGATTTGAGGGAGGTGGGGTATGATGATAGAGACTGGCTTAATCTTGCACAGGATAGGGACCGATGGCGGGCTTATGTGAGGGCGGCAACTGAACCTTCGGGTTCCTTAAAAGCCATTTGTAAGTAAGTAAGTAAGTAACATCTCTGTCTGTAGTTGGATACAAATGTAAAATATAGAATTGAAGCAATTGCAAATATTATATCCTTGGCAGTGAATTGTGTAGTTCGTTAGACATATAGAATAAATATTTGAAATTACTAATATTATAACTTATCTCTGTTACATAATATGTGTAGCTGAATACGCACGTAAAGGCTGCTCTGGACTAATATAAACCTTGTCTATGAATAGTGTCTGTAGCTTAAGAGGGACGTCAAGTATGAGGTTTTGCAGGTACTCACGTTTCAGGTAATAGGCTATATATGATGGCATAAAGGAATAGTATGCTTATGGGAACTGGATATCCTGTTTAAGTTTTGAATTCAGTACTATGTGCCTTTAAGGGGAGTCTGTGCACCGAATTTTGACAAAAAAAAATCAAATTTTCGTTTTTATCGTCTTTCGGTAGGATAATATGATTTCATTTCTTCTTCTAATTGTGAGCATTTAGCCCTATTTCCAGTAAAAATATTGCAGTAATCCTTTAATGCAAAAAAATATTAGCAATTAATTTTTTCTCAACAGCTCAGTGGAATTTTAAATTTATTTAGCCGATTCTATATAAAATTATGTTGCATTTGCCTTATTTTTCCTACATTTATATCTTTTATCACTTTTGAGAAAAGTGCTCCCAAATTTGAGGAATTTAACATTGCGTGATATGGAAACTTTGACACCATTTTTGCACTTTCTAATTTTTGTGACATTTGTGCATTTTTCTCAGAAAGTATTGTACCCAGAAGACTGAAATTAATGCACAATATCAATGTGATGGCGTTTTACACAGTAGGTTAAAAAAATGAGATTATTTCTATCTTCAGCAGGAATAAAAAATAATTTGTAGTAATTCTTAATGCAAAAAATGTTATCAATGGAAACTTATTTTTTGCCAACCGCTGGATGGAATATGAAATTTATTTAACCGGTTGTATACATAAAGGTATGTTACATTTGCCTTATTTTTTCTACATTCGTATCTTTTATAACCTCTGAAAAAAAGTGTACCCAAAATCGAGGAATTTAACATTGTAACATATGCAAGTACAGACTGCCCTCAAGCACAGGTACGAAATCGTGATGTTCATAAAACTGGCAGAAGGAAATTTCCATTAATTTCATTTTACATGTTAACTATAATACGCGGTTGCTAGGATACGAAATGACAACACTGGTACCGAAAGTTGACATAAGGAAATCTGTGTTAAGCGAAGTATTTAAACCAGAACGGTGTATGTTTCGACTCCCATATTAATTTCCTGCAGCCCCTGGCAAATTTCATCAGCTGAGCTGTGACGTATTGGATACGCATTAGCATAAATGAAGTGAGGGTTAACGGGCTGCGACGGTCGAGCAGGGATGCCAACAATCGCAACCATGCAAGAGGTGTGGGCTCACGATTACCTCTACTCTCAGATTACGCTGTTTTATGGACTAGTGCAATTTCGTCAATAGAGTTAACTATTAAAGAAAATAATCACTAAAATGAGCACGATGATACGAAGGCTGTAATGGAAATAGGTTCACATGGTAAACTGATGCAATAAGGGAGATCCTGCTCCGTATACGATGACGTAGTTTTTACTTCAACATCTCAGCTGGAATCCAGGCTTCTTCTAGACGTATCGCAATGGCGAGGATGGTTTTCTTGTAACTCAACCTTCATATTTACCACAGGTGTCCCTCTTGTGTTTTAAGGTACACATCTACCCTAAATTTTTTATTTTCCTTAAAAAATGTGGTTATTTTCGGTACCACGTCTATATGTCTCGTTGAACACAGGGTGGCTATAATTCCTTTGAACGAAAGTGGGACTTAATCACTTTTTAGAGAAAAAGTGAGAACCATGTTTTTTTTTTCTAAAATCTAATATTTATTTGATTTAAATTCAATCATAAGACGGAACCAAAATGAAACGTAAATAAAAACTAGAAGAAGAAACAAATGTTAATAATTTCAAATTATACTTGTTAAAAACAGCATTATAGCAATAAGGAGAAATGAAATGCACTTTAAAATTCATTAATATTTAGCTCCAGTCAGAAATTAACCTTCTAAAGAGGTTTATTTACTTTGTTTACTCCAATCATACTTAGTAGAATTTGCCATTGCAGTCAGCAACTCAGGTTTTGCAAGCAAGTGTGAATACAAATCATTGCGGTTGCATTCACCTGAACAGTTATTTGCCGCAGCTCTAACACAAGGAAATTTCTTTTCAAGCTCTTCTGTAAATTTACATTGGCTCGTTGACATTCTTGTAAGGAATAAAACGTTCTAATGTTCACTACAAACACGCATTAAAATCCTAGCTGAACTTGGCAATTGAACAAAAAACAGAAACAATCTCGAATATTATCGTTTTATCGATAAACAAAACAGATAGTACAAACCTAAAAATTGCCATCATTAATAGATAGTACAGGGACATCATTTTAATTTTACTAACATTTCTAATATTAACTTGTCTATACCTCTGGATAAACGCCGTTTGCTACCTCCTTCCACGACTGGAGTTCGATGATACTGGCGTAATATACAGACAAATCACTTTACTAGGTATAGGAGGGAAGAAAAGTAGTTCATCCATTTACGTAAACTAGGAAATATCGCGCTTTCGAGTTTGATCATTTTCATTTGGTTTTTGTTTAATCAAAATACAGTACAGTATTAACAATGAGTGTTTTTACTCACGAACTGAGCTGTCCATGTGGACGTATTCATTATGCAGTGTATATTATACTGTCTACAGCACATTAGCATACAATATAGAGAATGAAGTTAAATTGAAAAATAATCATAATATGGATATTTAAACACATTTTTTTTAATGGTGGCCGTTCGTTTCGATACAGGCTTCAGTTCTTTTGTGCATATTATCGCACTATAGACTATTGTACCTAATCCCAATTACCAGTTTCGTTCTTCGTATTAGTAACTCATGTTGAAATAATTCTGTACCTACTCTATAAAAGAGTACCTTACTTATTGTAAATTCGATCTTCACTTCCGCCCGATCCGAAAAGATAAAATTACTCCGACATACTATCTACTGTCCGTCCAAGTACTTATGTCGTAGGGTCGTAGAAAGGGAGGTAATCACGTGAAGTTAATTACTTAAAGAGGCCCTTTTATGTAAGTTATTTTAAACAGTTGTATAATATTACGTAGACGTCCAATTCCTAACAGAAATTAATGTTCTCAGAAAAGAGCTAAGACAGCCCAGCCACTAGCTGGCGAATAAAAGCTGGTTGGGGAAACCGGGATACGACGTAGGCAAATGGACGACAGTACCTGTGCGAAAATGATTCAATATTGAAAGCTCTTTCGTCACTAGAAAACGCGAACATATATTTGGAACGTCCTGTTTACTATGACCGTAAGGCTACTATGACTGTATATGCGGTCTTGGATCTGTGTGGAGGACGGTTGAACTTCTTAGTAGAAGGGGTGGGAGTGAAGTACATTAAAAAAGTCAGGTACAATAAAAATTGAAGTAAAAATATAATGATGTCCCTGTACAATCTAGGAGCATAGAGAAATATCTTCTATACAGAGAGTATGCAAGTATTACAGGTAAAATTCACCGGCACTTGTAAAAAGTTTATAACTAGCAAACTGAAGTCAAAAATCGGGAGAAAAGCCTAGTTATGAAGAAAATAAGCCGAGACAGGTTTTTTCACGGCTCGAAAACGGGACAATCCCGTTTAATCGGGACGTATGGTCACCCTTGTTGCACAGGTTTTATAACTGAAGGCGATCGCCACGAGTAGCTCTCCAGACTCGTTTTGTGGGAGAAATTGGTCAAAAGAGAAAACTACTGTAATTTCTGATCCGGTGCTCGCGGGGTCTGAACCAGTTCCGCCGCGCCACAACGACGTCAGCGCCACTTCTTAATCGTTACGGATTTCATGAATTTTTCTACTAAAACAAAAGACGGTTGCCGTCAAGCTCAGGACAACTTTTGAATAGCATTTCCATTTCCAATCTGTCTCAAGTTGAAACGCGACGTCAGCGCGCTCTGTCGGGAGCGGCGTGCACCTGACGGACAGCAGCGGGTCGTCTTTGTCACTGTCGCCAAGTGCCGGCCGAATCGACGGATAATTGTCTGCATGGAGGGTCTGTACACTAAGGTCAGATCTACACTAGTCAAATGGATCAGCGGCAACAACGTTTTTCATTCATATTTCCCTGCAAGTTGGAGGGTACGACTTACATCCCTGGAGGGAAATTAAACTCATTTCTTTTCCGCTCGTACACACCGCCTTCCTCGTGCCGCGTTATCTTCTAAGTTAGCCTAATGGACGGATTTTGTTCAAATTATACATCAATGATTCTATTCGTGAAGAAGTGATTTACACACCTTAAAAAAAATTTGACCAAACCTAGTGACTGCCTGAAATTGAAATATAATTTTCATTTAAAATTGATCCAATTCTTCTCAAAGTAATGCTGTTTTCTCATGTCTCTCCACTTTAAAAATCAACCGGATATAATTACCCCGATACGTAATTCCTGTACAGAATCTTACATAACGAACACAATCCTTCAACAAAAGAATTGATCTTTTAAGCAAGTGAAATTTTTTATCAGATTCCCGCAACTGCAACAAGGCTACAATCGCTCTCGTGTTCTATGATAGCTCAGTCCACTTAAAATCTCAGTGAAGCGAAAACCGGCACAGACTTTTATCTAAATAATCCTGTTTCCCCATCTGTAACTTAATTTGCATAAACATATCACTTTAAATATCGTCATCATTCATTGAAATCTGAAAATTCTAACCTAACCTACAGATAATTTTAATATCGTTATTGTTTACTGAAAATTGGAAGTTCTTTTGAAAGGAAAGAGTAGATATTTTAAATATCGTCATCTTTCACTGAAATTTGGAAATTGTACTAAAGGGATAGTAAAGATAGTTTTCAATATGTATCGTCACCTTTCACTGAAATTTGGAAATTATATTGAAGGGTCAGTGAAAATAGTTTTCAATATGTATCGGCATATTTCACTGAAATTTGGAAATTGTACTAAAGGGATAGTAAAGATAGTTTTCAATATGTATCGTCATCTTTCACTGAAATTTGGAAATTGTACTAAAGGGATAGTAAAGATAGTTTTCAATATGTATCGTCATCTTTCACTGAAATTTGGAAATTGTACTAAAGGGACAGTAAAGATAGTTTTCAATATGTATCGTCATCTTTCACTGAAATTTGGAAATTGTACTAAAGGGACAGTAAAGATAGTTTTCAATATGTATCGTCATCTTTCACTGAAATTTGGAAATTATACTGAAGGGTCAGTGAAAATAGTTTTCAATATGTATCGGCATATTTTACTGAAATTTGGCAATTGTACTGACTTGACATCATAATTATTTTTAACTAAAGTGAGATCTGTTTTAATCCGCAAATATTTAATGCCAATGACGGCAAACTGGTCGTTTAAATTACCAGATGCACGTTCAGTCCAGACATTTGGTCATCAGAAGCGACCTTAATTATTCTATTAGATGCGCGCCACTCGTAATACCGTCTGAATATCCATCCGTCCGTTTGACCATTCCTTCTACACTGTCTCACCCATCCATCCGTCCATTCACTCGCTATTCATCCATCAATCGCTTTACATACTGATTCGTTTATTCAGTAGTTGGTAAACGGTTGGCATGACTGTGCAGGGGTTTGAATGTAGTCTCGTCTCGACTCTCTTGAAGATATAGAAAAATAGAAGATGTCTCCGACGAGAACGTTACACCTGACTTCAGAGCTTCTGCGATGTCCTGTTGAAGCTGGCTCATTTAACAATTTTATTTTACTTTATAAACGCGGGATTTATTTCCATGAGCATACTGGGCTTAATTGAATTTATGTTAAAATAATTTAATGGGTGCGCTAGATTTGTGCTCGTGATAAGAAACGCTGCCGTATTTGTACTGCTATATAATGACAATTTCTGTCAAGTCTTTGATGTGATTTTTCCCCTTTCACTGTAATAAAACGCCAGCCTGTAATCCCGCGCACCATCTCGGATGTCTGCCTCTAATATAATGACGCAGGGCTGTATAGGGAATATTGATAAAGCAGGATAGTGGCTCTTTGAACTGCACCGCCTCTGGTGGCAATGATGAAAAACATAATCCAGGACGGGATGGACATGCGATGTATAAATATTACATAGTGCACTACACACATCTGTGTAAGCTGCAGAGAAGGAGGAAGGTCGGCAGAATTAAACAGCTGTGAGAAACTCCATCACGAAATTTATGCAAAGGACACGTTTTCAAGTAAGGTCAACCCTTGTAAATTTTGACGACCACAAAAATGTTAAAGTTAATTTTTTTGTGGATTTTGACGAGTAACAATTAATTGAACGGTTATCGGCAGATAACAGCCAAAGTGTGGTCCTATGTCTTCTGTAATATTCCATTTATTTTAATTTAAAGAATAGATAAAATTAAATAATTTCCGTGGTTGGCTAAACTGTGTTGTGCAACTCACCATTCTTTTGTTTTGGAGGCAACAATTGTTTTTCGTTTAATATTCGATGGAATTACATGTTTTTCAGAGGTTCTTCAGTTTTATGCTAAATATATATCAATCACATTTACTTTAGCACAGTTAATACGTGTTAATGTCACAATCGTCACACAAAACATGAGCAATGTTTATCGTACATTTAGAATAATTAGTACATACATATCCCATGTATTGTGGGTCCCTATCACCACAGCATGGCGCGTCCTCAGGTTGCGGATAGAGGAGACGGCCTCCAGATATGGAGGGTAGCTGCGAATATATTGAATAAGCAGTCGTGGACAGCCAATAAGGGGTGGTCCTCCAGTTTGGGGGTTGGGCGAAGGGGTAACAACCCATCACCGTAAAAAACAGCTTGTTACGAAACCTAACAGTAAGCCTCGGAATGGGACTGATTCTCCGGTACGACCACAGCAAAGGAATAAGGTTATAAGATTTGGTACATGGAACGTAACTAGTCTTTATAGAACAAGAGGGGTAACATTAGTAGCAAAAGAACTAGCTAGATATAGAATAGACTTCGTGGGAGTACAAGAGGTTAGGTTAGATGGGAATGGCATATCACAAATAGGCGATTACTTATACCTTAAATGCCGGTAAATAAGTACATACATATCATCTATATATATATATATATATATATATATATATATATATATATATATATATAAAATTTGAACTGGTAATGGAAATTACGGGAAACGGCTGAACGGATTTTAATGAGTGACTCCTCATTTTCATGCCTGGCATCCAAAGTTTTTCGGAAAAGTAGTAGTTTTCAGTGAAATGTCAATTTTCCTACATAATTTTCCTATTTTCCAAAATCCATCTGTTGTCAGTTTTGAGAACTAATTTGATCGAATCACGGCCGACTTGATTGAATTTCAGAACAAAACACACGCTACAATAAACAATAGGCTATTACACGAAGGCCATGACCTGCAGGATTGCCGACATATTTAGAGCTCAATTCAATTTGTTATTAAAAACTGATTCTGCAGTGTATAATTTTCTGAGTACAGCTGTGTATTGGATAGGCTATTCAAATCTACCACTATTACCATTAGAAATTAAATATTATTATAGTTAATATCATGATGCGTCTATTTTTCATTAATTGTACATAATATTGATGCTATATTGATGACATGAAAGTGAAACGTCTTGAGGTTATGTAAGTAAATGTAGAGAATATCTTAATTTAGATCTTCATTTCTATAATTTACTGAGTGGCTGCTATATATAACTACAAAACTTAAGATAATAATTTTGTTATTAAAAATCAAATATTTTTATACTTATTAACCCAGTGGGGTTGGGTATTTTTCATATACTTAATGGCGGTGTAGTGTAGATATTGATATGTGTCATTGTCTTCAGTATTGGCTCGAGAGAGCGCAAAAATTACAGTTCCTAAGGAAAGATAAAAAGGTATTACTTACTGATCAAATAAGAGGCCTAGAAAATGTTGTAGTCTCCAGATCATTTCAGCAAGATCTCTTAGTAGGATAAAATGATTTTACGCTCTACATTTCAAGTTCTACATGCAGCAGCTATACGAAAATGCTATTGTTCGAAAGCTTAGCAAACCTGACATTTTTTTAACTTTTGCCTACAATCCACAATGACCTGAAATAGCTGCTGCTATCGTCCTGACATTGATACTTGCGTTTTCGCGTTGAAACTCAAAAACTGAAGTTGGATAGGTTCAAGAAAAAGTATTTGGCCTAAAAAAATCCATTCAGAGGGAGTATGTTTCATTATTATGGAAGCAAATAACTATCAAAAAGACAAGTATTCTTCATTGAAAATAAATCTGAAAAATTTTTATTTAAACGTCTAACGAACTTAGTTTGCAGCAGCATTTGCTGCACAAGCCACTAGTATATATATAATTTGAACTGGTAATGGAAATTACGGGGAAACGGCTGAACGGATTTTAATAAATGACCCCTCATTTTGAAGCTTGAAACCCAAAGTTTTTCAGAAAAATAGTAGTTTTCAGTGAAGTGTTAGTTTTCCTACATAATTTTCCTATTTTCCAAAATCGATCTTTCGTCAGTTTTGGAACTAATTGCATTACAGGATAAAACAAAACACACACTACAATAAACAATAGGCTATTATACGAAGGCCATGCCCTGCAGGATTCCTGACATATTTAGAGCTCAAATTCAATTGGATATTAAAAATTTTAACTCTTACTAAAAATACAGCTGTGTATTGGATATTAAAATCTACAAAATTTGAGGTGGTTTGATGGCATTATTACCATTTGAAATGAAATATTATTGTAGGTAATGCCATGATGTGACTATTTTTCATTAATTATATATATTAATGATATGTTTATGATATGAAAGTGGGGTTATGTAAGTAGATGTAGAGAATACCTTAAATTAGATCTTCATTTCTATAATTTACTGAGTGGCGGCTATATAGTGTATAAAACTGCAAAACTTATGTAAGATAATAATATTGTTATTAAAAACCAAATATTATTATAGTTATTAATCAAGTGGGCTTGGGTCTTTTTGGTATAGTTAATGGCGGTGTGGTGTAGATATTTATATGCGTCATTCTCTTCAGTATTGGCTCGAAAGAGCGCAAAAATTACAGTTCCTAAGGAAAGACCAAAATGTATTATTTACTGATAAAATAAGAGGCCTACAAGATTTTGTAGTTTCCCGATCATTTCAGCAAGATCTCTTAGCAGGATAAAATGATTTTACCCTCTACATTTCAAGCTCTGCATACAGCAGCTATACCAAGATGCTATGTCCATTATTCGAAAGCATAGCAAACCTGACTTTTTTTAACTTTCGCCTACAATCCACGATGATCTGAAACAGCTATTACTTTATTCCCACATAAAAATCTCACTGCTCGTCCTGATATTGTTACTTGCGTTTTCGCGTTGAAACTCAAAAACTGAAGGTGTATAGGTTCAAGAAAAAGTATTTGGCATAAAAAACCATTCAGAGGGATATGTTTCATTATTATGGAAGCAAATAAGTTTCAAAATGTCTGGTATTCTCCACTGAAATTAAATCTGAAAAATTTTTATTTGAACGTGTAATGAACTTAGTTTGCAGCATTTGCTGCACAATCCACTAGTTTTATATAAAAATGATGTATATGCAGATATCATGGTTTATGATTTAAAGCACACGCAATGTTAAAACCGCCACGGAGCGGTCACAACCGTCACAGACGTTAAAAAATATTCAGTTTACAGGACAAGAGTATCTACATATGATGCCTTATGCGTTACTGTCTGATGTATCAGGGGAAGAAGTTGGTATTACTTGTCCCAGAACTTCACAGAACTCTTGCGGGAACTTCATGTAATGAAATGATCACAACCGTCATAAAAAAGAAACACATCTTCTGCAGGGTCTGCAGTCTCTATTATAATGTTCTTACAGGGATTTTAAATTACTTCTGTAAACACTGCAGAAATAAATTCTGAACAAATTTGAACATGTAGTTCTAATATTAACACAGCCTTCAAACAGCTACTTGACACTTGATAGCTCCGGTACTGAAGGTCTGAGTCTCTGTACAGATAAAAGAAAATAAAATTAAATATGTTCAGATGTTCAGAAACTAGGAATGTATTTATTTATTTATTTTTTATCTTTTATTGCTAGTAAGTTTGAAATGATATAAATGACACTCGGGAGGACATTAAACGCAGAATAAATATGAGAAATGCCTGTTATTATTCGGTTGAGAAGCTCTTATCATCCAGTCTGCTGTCCAAAAATCTGAAAGTTAGAATTTATAAAACAGTTATATTACCGGTTGTTCTGTATGGTTGTGAAACTTGGACTCTCACTCTGAGAGAGGAACATAGGTTAAGGGTGCAAATCAAGATTTTCAGGTATAACTCCCTGTAAAGCTGATTTGAATAATTTCGAGGGAAAAATTGTTCCGGAGCCGGGTATCGAACCCGGGACCTTTGGTTTAACGTACCAACGCTCTACCACTGAGCTACTCGGGAACTCTAACCGACACCGATCCAATTTTTCCCTCTATATCCACTGACCTCAAAGTGGGCTGACAACAGTCAAGCAACCAACTTCGAGTGCACACTAACTCCGTGTGACTTAAATTGTGGTTTTCTGTTAACGAACAGTGACGTGTATTATGCAAATCAAGATTTTCAGGTATAACTCCCTGTAAAGCTGATTTGAATAATTTCGAGGGTCCCGGGTTCGATACCCGGCTCCGGAACAATTTTTCCCTCGAAATTATTCATAGGTTAAGGGTGTTTGAGAATAAGGTGCTTAGGAAAATATTTGGGGCTAAGCGGGATGAAGTTACAGGAGAATGGAGAAAGTTACACAACACAGAACTGCACGCATTGTATTCTTCACCTGACATAATTAGGAACTTAAAATCCAGACGTTTGAGATGGGCAGGGCATGTAGCACGTATGGGCGAATCCAGAAATTCATATGGAGTGTTAGTTGGGAGACCGGAGGGAAAAAGACCTTTAGGGAGGCGGAGACGTAGATGGGAGGATAATATTAAAATGGATTTGAGGGAGGTGGGGTATGATGATAGAGACTGGATTGATCTGGCACAGGATAGGGACCGATGGCGGGCTTATGTGAGGGCGGCAATGAACCTTCGGGTTCCTTAAAAGCCATTTGTAAGTAAGTAAGTAAGTTTGAAATGAATACAAGTTAATAAATACAATGAAAGATAAACTAGCCCACTCCTGAATGAGTAAGACTCGTGCTCAGGAGGGGATTCCAATACAGACAAAATAAAATTAAAATTGAGAGTATTGTAAGTTAAAAACCGCCTGAGCTACTAAGGTGCCTTTTCCAAAGACATCGGAGACAGAAATCACTTTTCCGACTTCTGCATTTGAGAGAAACTGGCACACAATCGTACAAGTTCCGCAGAGGAAGGTCTCAGTACACAATTTAACAGCTCACAATGATAATA
This sequence comes from Periplaneta americana, assembly GCF_040183065.1. Classification (NCBI taxonomy): domain Eukaryota; kingdom Metazoa; phylum Arthropoda; class Insecta; order Blattodea; family Blattidae; genus Periplaneta; species Periplaneta americana. The sequence goes on along the minus strand of NC_091131.1, from coordinate 1,721,338 downwards.
CCAATTTTCTGTGTCTTGCACTCTTAGAAATCAATGTTTCGGACTCCCAGCGTCTCTTAAGATGTTTTCGGCAGCTTCTCGAGGACTACTAAAAACGCTTAATAGCTAGTTGCAAGGGCGCTTGTAATGAGGTTATACGCCCGTAAGCAGATTTTCGGGCTCCTACATTGTCATAAAGCGACCACCGCCTTCTAAACTTCATTACTGCGTGCTCAAGTATCGATTGCTTGAATACGCTCACTGCTATCGTCTTGATCATCCGAGGAACAGGCAATTTACTTCAAACACTCGTCGCCATGACAACGGCCAATAAAGCGACGCGACGCGACGCGAAGCGCCAGTCATTTATTAAACTGCAATCAGGAGGCCTTGCCTCCAATTAACTTCCAATGCGAAGAACTCGAGCGCCGAGAAGATGACGATCAGACGTTGCGAATGACGTGCGGCAAGTCACGTGACTGTCACTCCTCTTACCTGTTTTAATATTAAGCCTGGCTATGAAACGAGTGGGCCCGAGTTCAAATCCTGGTTGGGAGAAGTTACCAGGTTGTTTTTTTTCGGGGTTTTCCTCAACACATTAAGAACAAGTGCTGGGTAACTTTTGGTGATGGACCCCGACTCATTATCACCTTCATATCATTCAGACGCTAGGTAACCACAGCACTTGACAAAGCGTCGTAAAATAAACCACTAAAAATTCAATCATCTTCGTGGAGTTTAATCTACTGAACTATTTCATTTTTTTAGTTGGTTATTTTATTAAGCTTTATCTAGCGTCTGAATGAGATGAAGGTGATAATGCCGGCGAAATGAGTCCGGGGTCCAGCGCTGAGAGTTACCCAGCATTTGCTCTTAATGGGTCGAGGGAAAACCCCGGAAAAAACCTCAACCAGGTAACTGTCCCAACCAGTATTTGAACCCTGGTCCTCTCGTTTCACGGTCAGGTATGCTAACCGTCATTCCACAGCGGTGAACATTCCATTCCTACATCAGTAACTAATAGAATTACTGAAACCCAAGAACAATATTCGCTTTCGATTTGAAATTATAGTTGTAAATATATTGTAATTCATGGTTAGGTGTCTTATCTTCATGAATAATTTCGACCAAACAAATCTCTCTCTTGAAAAAAATATCTTACAATACAAAATAATTATAATTCAATTTAATGTCTTTCGTAAGCAACGGATCACTTTACCGACAGGGTGGTTCTCAGACATGTTACATATTACCTGGTGTCGTACAGCCAGCCTAGTCATAAATGTGCCCGCTAGGAAGTTCCACTTTTCCATGTATAGTGTGCTTTTGCTGTTCACGTGCAATAGACGGACAAGCCTCTTGGCCTCCGCGATCTCCAGACCTTTGGCCTTTCTATGAGCATCTGAATTTATTTCGGTCAGGGATATAAAATAGGCATTAGGTGACTTTAGTAAACCGGCTCGCATGGATAGCAACTTAGTGTTTAATATATCACTATAACAGAGATAATGAAGAGCCAAAGTGTAGGAGCTGTTATCTCGGATTTAAGTTTCAGGTACAATTGAAGGCACCCTTGTCACAAGACAGAAAATGTTCAGGAGAAAGAAAAAACTTCCTCCCTCCTTCAATATTCCAGAAAAGTATTTGAAACCTTTTCACTTCAAACTGGAGGATATTGTACACATGTACGTGCAATTTATTCATACTGTATATATTTTTAAAGACCTACAAAATATTGTTAAACTCTAGAACACTCTCACAAGAGTTGTTTTGGGAAGAAATTTGTTGATGAACACAACTAATTTGTATTGTTACAGAATTTATTTGTTTATTTGTCACACATAAAATAATATATTTTAATTGCTGATGTGTAGATTTGGTTCCATTTTAAAATAATTTCAAAATAACCAGTGCTCTAACATTAAATACCTTACTCTATGCCGATGATCAAGTCATGATTTCCAATACTTACTTACTTACTTACAAATGGCTTTTAAGGAACCCGAAGGTTCATTGCCGCCCTCACATAAGCCCGCCAGCGGTCCCTCTCCTGTGCAAGATTAATCCAGTCTCTATCATCATACCCCACCTCCCTCAAATCCATTTTAATATTATCCTCCCATCTACGTCTCGGCCTCCCTAAAGGTCTTTTTCCCTCCGGTCTCCCAACTAACACTCTATATGCATTTCTGGATTCGCCCATACGTGCTACATGCCCTGCCCATCTCAAACGTCTGGATTTAATGTTCCTAATTATGTCAGGTGAAGAATACAATGCGTGCAGTTCTGTGTTGTGTAACTTTCTCCATTCTCCTGTAACTTCATCCCGCTTAGCCCCAAATATCTTCCTAAGCACCCTATTCTCAAACACCCTGAACCTATGTTCCTCTCTTAGAGTGAGAGTCCAAGTTTCACATCCATACACAAGAACCGGTAATATAACTGTTTTATAAATTCTAACTTTCAGATTTCTGGACAGCAGACTGGATGATAAGAGCTTCTCAACCGAATAATAACACGCATTTCCCATATTTATTCTGCGTTTAATTTCCTCCCGAGTGTCATTTATATTTGTTATTGTTGCTCCAAGATATTTGAATTTTTCCACCTCTTCGAAGGATAAATCTCCAATTTTTATATTTCCATTTCGTACAATATTCTGGTCACGAGACATAATCATATACTTTGTCTTTTCGGAATTTACTTTCAAACCGATCGCTCTACTTGCTTCAAGTAAAATTTCCGTGTTTTCCCTAATCGTTTGTGTATTTTCTCCTAACATATTCACGTCATCAGCATAGACAAGAAGCTGATGTAACCCGTTCAATTCCAAACCCTGCCTGTTATCCTGAACTTTCCTAATGGCATATTCTAAAGCGAAGTTAAAAAGTAAAGGTGATAGTGCATCTCCCTGCTTTAGCCCGCAGTTAATTGGGAAAGCATCAGATAGAAACTGACCTATACGGACTGTGCTGTATGTTTCACTGAGACACATTTTAATTAATCGAACTAGTTTCTTGGGAATACCAAATTCAATAAGAATATCATATAATACTTCCCTCTTAACCGAGTCATATGCCTTTTTGAAATCTATGAATAACTGATGTACTGTACCCTTATACTCCCATTTTTTCTCCATAATCTGTCGAATACAAAAAATCTGATCAATAGTCGATCTATTACGCCGAAAACCGCACTGATGATCCCCAATAATTTCATCTACGTACGGAGTTAATCTTCTCAAAAGAATATTGGACAAAATTTTGTACGACCATGATTTCCAATTCAGAGAATAATTTACAAATAGGATTATATACATTGAATAAAATATTAAAAGATTCTGGATGGAAATTTCAGCAGAAAAATCAAAAGTAATGGCATTTTTAGGACAAGACCCAGTCAGAAGTAAGATAATACACACTAACAATGCCTCGAACAAGTACAAAATTTCAATTATCTGGGTTGTGAAATATTTAATCAAAATGAAAAAAATGTGAACAAGAAAATTACCAAATTTACACAAATTCTAGGAATAATAAACAATACATTAAAAGCTAAATTAGTACAAAAATCTACAAGAATAAAAATATATAATACACTAGCATTACCCTCCCTTTTATACGGAAGCGAGATTTGGTCATTAAAGAAAAAAGACATGAACAGAATCAAAGCAACGGAAATGAAATTTTTCAGGAGGCCAGCAGGATATACTCTTTTAGACCGAAAAAGGAATGAAGAAATTTTAGAACAATTAGAAGTAGCGTCAGTAGAAGAAAAAATCAACAGATACAAATTCAATTGGCTAGATCATGTAAGAAGAATGGAAAATTCAAGAATCCCAAAAATCATGATGCAGTATAAACCTAGAGAACATCGTCGACCAGGAAGACATTTTAGAAGACTGCTAGATGGGGCCGAAACAGATCTACAGAGGCCTAATTCGTCAAGGATGATGATTATGATAATGATGATGAAAATAATATATTTCTATTCAGATCCATATATTTTAATCAAGTTTACTGAACTACGGCGGGTGTAGAAATAAAATTAAATATCACCAACTATACTGTGTTGCTGTGTCCCATTACAAACACCAAAAGATTTAAACTAACGCACTGGAAACGAAACAGGTGAGAACATCTTTAATTTTCCTCTCCACTACTGTTGTGGGAAAAGTCAATATCCAGAGGCTCCAGTATTTCTCGTGGTTTGTAAGCTGTTGTAGAAGTCTTCGCTTCTGGTTTTGGTAGACAAAGAAGTTTCTTCTGAAGCTCAAGTTTTGTATAGTTAATAGCGAGTGATGTGTTCTGCCGGAATGGAAGTTTAGACAGCAACCACCAGACAGCAACACAAGTTCCTTTGAAGATTCTGATTACTGGAGAGGCAGTGGAAATGAAGTGAAGTGTTGTACTGTACTGTATTGTATTGTATTGTATTGTATTGTATTGTATTGTATTTATTAACATTCCATGGTTTTCGTACATTGCTTCACAACTAGAATATGGATCAAATCAAAAAACTTAATACTATTATAAAGTCTTAATTTATAGTAACACTCTAGATGAAATACAGAGTGTTTCAAAAATATGGGGCATAATTTCAGGTACGTATTTCCCACATGTGGACAATCAAAATAGTTCATTACAACATGTGTCCGGAAATGTTTCATTTCCGAGTTATGGCCTTCACAACATTGAAATTCACCGGAACGTTTTTCTTTCCGCAGGTCGTTGCCGTCAAAGGAGACATTAAGAGGGCACTCTGACAGTTCATTCCGAGGCGAAGGTTACATTCAGCGTTGTGTAGGCGTTAGACTGTGCGACATGTATTCAAATCAAGAGCTGGCAGAGATACACTTTATGTACGGTAAGGCGGATGGCAATGCTGCGCTGGCTCGTCGTTTGTACCAGCAGAGGTACCCACAGCGACAATGTCCAGATTAATTGTGGGACCATTTAAAATCATTGGTTTATTCGTCTCCGGTGCCTCATTTGGAATCCCTTCGGAATCCAATTGTGGCATGTTCTGAGGACATACGCAATACTCCTGGAGTTTGGGATCGTGTTCGCAGGTCAATGAGACATCGATGTGAGGTCTGTATTCAAGCAGGAGGTGGACATTTTGAACATCTTCTGTAATGACAACGACCTGCGGAAAGAAAAACGTTCCGGTGAATTTCAATGTTGTGAAGGCCATGACTCGAAAATGAAGCATTTCCGGACACATGTTGTAATGAACTATTTTGACTGTCCACATGTGGGAAATACATACCTGAAATTATGCCCCGTATTTTTGAAACACTCTGTATATACAGACGAGATTTACAATATAGTCTACTAGTACAACACAAAGTTTTAGTATCAATTTCATGAAGTGTTATTGAATGTCATGAATTCACCTACAGAATAGAAGGCGTGAGAAATTAGGTACTTCTTTAATTTGGCCCTAAATAATCTTATGTTTTGAGTTTCATTTTTTATATCGATAGGGAGGCTATGAAAAATTTTTACTGTCATATAACGCACTCCTTTTTGATAGCACGATAGACTTGTCGATAGAGTATGAAAGTCATTTTTGACGCGTATTTATGCTATGAACTGTTGAATTAGTTACAAAGTTTTCACGATTACATACTAGGAAGTTTATTAATAAAAAATTATACTGACAAGCCATGGGCATTATTTGTAGTTTTTTTTAATATATCTTCACGATTCCCTAGGTTTGGCACCTACTATTATTCTAATTACTCCTTTTTGTTGTAGAAATATACTGTTACTATCTGTGGAATTTCCCCAGAATATTATTCCAAAACTCATTACCGAGTGGAAGTATGCAAAGTATATTGTTTTTAAGGTATTGATATTTACTATCTTTTGCATAGATCTAGTAGCAAAACAAGCTGAATTTAGTTTGGAGGTAATTTCTTTAATATGATTTTTCCAATTTAACATATTATCGATTTTTAAGCCAAGAAATTTGGGTGTTGTTTTTTCTATCAGGGACCTTTACTGCGCTTGAAACAAGGAAACATCATCATGTGATAAGTCATGTAGCCGAGCCCACAACGTCACGACTGTCTTGAATAGAAAATGATATTAAATGTGGACAAGGATGATTTTTCGTGGATTGCCAATGACAAGGGATTTTTTCGAAGACCCATGCCTATTTCTTTGCGTCATACCCTCTCACAGAGGCTACTTTTTTGTTCTCTAACATATACAGGGTGATTCACGAGGAAAGGTAAAAAATTTAGGATACGATATCTTAGACCATTTTGAGTGAAAAAGTTCATATGAACATAGGTCCGCTTTCGAACGATGGCGGAGCTAGATGCATTTTTTTGGTAAAACGTCTCGCCCCAATGTGAATCAGACGTTACCATATGCTGCTGACGTGAGACGAGGTTAAGGTCGCAATGAATGACGTAACACTGGAATCTGCATTGTGAACGATGTAGATAAGAGGAAGAAACCGGGTGGTGGGGCATTACAAATGTCCAGTCACCTGCCCTTGTCTGATGTAATGACACAGAACCCGCAGATAACACAAATAGCCTACACTATCATCAATTCACAGCAGTTCAGTCAGCTACCTACAGTACAGTAGTTATACAGGTACAGTTATCGGAAGTGTTAAGTTGTGTTTTTCAAGATGCCTTATAAATTTTCGACTGCAGAATACGCCGATATTGTGAGTGTTTATGGTTTGCGTGATGGAAGTTCCTTGCGTGCCGTCGCTGAATATGAACGAGCTTTCGAACCATATCGAAGAGTACTTACTGTCTATGGGGTTGGATGAAAGCCTTGGTATAGCAAAGGAAGGGGGAAACGAGAGAGGCGCTAATCGACCGTTTTTTGGATGCGGCATAAAGACAGCCACGTGCAACTCTCCCGCGCGATGAGCGCGATTCACGCCCGAGCGCAACAGTGCATTGAAGCAGGAGGTACCTTTGAAAATGTGCGAAAACATCGACCCCGACGTCTAGAATATTAGGTATGTATGCATACACGAATATAAACTTCAAATCTGTCCGTTATCTGTCTCTAAATGCGAGTTAGTAAAATGGAATCTTACAAGTTTTTGCGAAAACAAAGAGCCGTATCTCCGTAACCGTTCGAAAACGGATCTATATTCATATGAACTTTTTGACTCAGAATGACTTCAGAATTCACATCCTAAATTTCTGACCTTTCCTCGTGAATCACTCTGTAGATTTGACTCCGATATATCAAAATCATGTTATTGCAAAATTTTGACATCGATGGTTTTTGAAAAGATATCTTCAATTGTAACGTCTTGAGCTTTAATACGGAATGAATCCATTTCAGGATTTACCAATGTGAGCAAATTGGCCAGCAGGAATACTGCAGCTGCGTGCAAACGGATGATACATTGTATGTATTTTCCTGACAATATGGACTTTTAGCAGCATATTTTTCATACTGTATAGGACGTTAAATAAAGCTGTGTGTCCTTTTTAAACTTATTACAACTGTGCAGCATGCTTTTCTAAAGGCAGTGTTACGTTCTTTAGTTTTTCCAGCATTTTAAAAGAAAGTAGGCTATAAGTACACGTACTCGTCTTGTTGCTCAGCACGAGACAGCCAGAGTTCAGATTTCTAGTCATTAAGCAGACGTGGAAGACATGTTAATTTTCAAATTCTCCCCCAACCCACTAAGCACACAATTGTGTTGCAACCGTAAAGATCTCCTTGAATGAATGCCCCGTGCTGCCAACTTTACGAGCACTAAAAGCCCGGGCCGGGCATCCCAAAAGAAATTACAAATTGCGTTACACGAAGAGAGAGAAAAAAAAGAGGGACGAAAATATAAAACTTTATTGTGATGGCGATTGTTGCAACAAGTCTGCAGATAGCAGCACTGTTCCGTAATCAGCAAATTGAAAGTTACAACGGCTGCTGGCCGCGCAGAAATGTCTTCTTAAGAAGTTGGCAGAACTCGAATAATTTAATTGGACTGGGTACGTCATCACAGATAAGAGCGGGCCTTATCGTCGTTTGTTTTTATTTACTAACGACACTTGTATGCAGACGAGCGGGGGTAGTTATGCACAGCGCAGTTTATACTTTCTCATTACACGAAGTAGAGGGAAAGTTGTGACGTGGTCTGGTGTAAAATAGGTATATCTCTAGTTCAGTGATGTCAAAGCAAGCGCATTTTTCTGACCTTGATGTCGTGCGCGGGCAGCAAGCGCTAAGTATGGAAAGAGGAAGGGTTGTGTATATGAATAAGCAACCTGTTGGATTAAGAAAACAGTGGTGCACAAACTTCAAACGGAACGTGAAATTTTATGTCGTTATTTTTATATGGCTTCTTTCTGTTTAATATTATCTATATTGTCTGTAAAACAAAAGTACTAACACTGATTTCTTAATATTGTACTTGTGTTTTAAATCTTAATAACATAATAGAGAGTTAAGAAGAAATATTCACTTAAATTCCATAGTAGTATAATATTATACTGTATTAAGTGGATGAATCACATCATTCATAAAGAAAGTGATATTCCAAAGAAAGAGATTGAGTATGACATGATAAGTTGGAATTTATATTGATGGTATCTTTAGCCTTACAAAAGTAATCAATAAACTAATCAAAACAATATTACAGTACAAAGCAAAGTTACCTAGGTACTGTATCTGTTTTAAGTGTAACTAATATTACATAACAAAACACTTATCGCATTATGCTTTTAAGGTGATATTGGTGAGCAACTTCCTATCATCAGAATATTAAATTATTTCCTCGAAATCTGCTGAAGCTATAGAGCTGACATTTTTACAACACATGGGCACGTATCTTTTGCTTATGATGTAACAGTAGTTGCTTTGTTAATTCATTTCCTTACAAACAATTTCCATGCGAATATTTTCAAAATTTTCAATACACTATCTTCAGTAATACGTATATACGGTATATTAGATTTACGAAAACATTCTGTAAGGCTACTAAATAAGTAGGCCTATATCTGAAAATTTCACTTTTCTATACGAAAAGTTGAGAAAATATTTCTTTTGAATAAAAAAAATCAAACTTGTGAAAAATGAGCATTAAAATTAAAACTTACATTCTTATAATGCACTTATACTTCTCAGGCAAATCTAAAAATTACCATGGATACAGTTTTAATAAGTTCTCTTCCCTTTATCTATTGAATCAGTGCTGGCCATCCCTGAATATAGCTCGACCAAGCGGCATATACCACCTCTTTCGTCTGTCTCTTTCCTTTCCGCTGTAAAGCGCTCAGGCTCTCCTGGGCTCTAAAGCGCGCGCTTGCTCCTGTGGGCATGAATTGATATGCCTGCTCTAGATGATCGCCCAGTAAGCTGTCGGCACTCCTGATACGGAAAAGTCCTTCTACGGCGGGAAAACTTCAATATTTAAGAGTCAATCCACCATCGTCCAATTTAGCACTTTGCACAGAAACCGACAACGAGAACAGCATGTTATCGCTTAAGGCAGGCGTTCTTAACCTGGTGTTCGCGAGCACCATGGTGCTCTTTTAATGACATTTGCTCCTTTCGTAATGCGAGTAAGAAAATGGCTCCTGAGGCCCTTTTTACGAGACGGAACAAATTAGTTTTCCTGTCCATTCACAGGCCTTCAACTATTGTAACCCCTGGACTTAATCAGAATGATAAGGATTATTTAATCGGCGATGTACCCTATGCAATGGAGGAAAAGGAAATTGGCCACCCTATCCCATTATCTCCTGGCTCAGTTTCCTCATAAGTAGTGCCTTGTTGGTATCACTTATGACGTGCAGACCTGTCTTCGGACAGTGGACTAAACATGAAGAGAATAATATGGAGGACAGTAAGAGATAGCGAACGACGTTTAAGCTCACATCTGATTTCGCAGACCCCAAGTTACCCATCTCGAAATGTTCTGCAGAGCACCCTGTATTTCCTGTTAATTTTTCCACGCTTTCACTGAATCATCCGGTATAAACACAAATTTAGAGCGTGGAACACGAAGAAAGTAAAAACAAAATTCCTAAATGTTTCTAAATTCAAAGTTATATAAAAATCAATTAAATCAGAAATGAAAAATTAAATTATTTCTTCGAAAATTCTTAGCAATCCACCGAAATCAGAGTTTGAAAAAAACAAATTGGGAAAATGCAGCTCAGATAAATTTGTTAGAGAACTATCAGCGTGGCATACACGGATGTGAAGCAAGGACTATGATCAGCAGACACAGTCGTTTCAAGAAGAGCTTATAATTTGTGAAAAATGAAATTAAAATGAAAGAACTGAATTGATGAGAAATATTTCCCTTGTCTTTGTCTAAGCCTAACCCATATCACGCACACTGAGGGTTGATGGTGCAGGGAAGTAGGCTACGTGTTGCACTCCGTCCTGATGCCCGCCATGACGGCTCGTGTTGAGGGTGGGATGACGTCACAGGGGGTGAATTAGTTTCGGTGTTTGTTCATGTTATTGGCTCCGGTTCGAACTGACCCACTTCATGAGTAATTTACTTCGGCAAACACAACCCCCAGACGGTCTGATGCAGGGTGGGAATTGAAGGCGCAGAGACGGAACGCTCCCACCCCCTCATCCCTGTCTCCGTATGTCATATCGTATTAATCTAGAAGTTTCTCCACTCGGTCCGTATGGGTCGTAACTTAATCTTTCTTTAATGGCTCCACAATCTACAGGAACTTCCATGCATTTTCTTCAATAAGTGGGGGTGGGATGGGGGTGGAGACGAGCTGCACGACAGGCTTTCGTGCCGCAAAGTATGTCACACGTGCTGGAATTAGTTCTCAACCTCACATTCTACAATGGACGACAAAACAGTGCCGATAGATAGCTTTTGTAAAAACACCAGAACTAATCTATATTAATAATAAATCTGTAGCCGAAATTTTTCTGGTAATTTTAGATTTTCCAAAATTAATTGATCCTAACATATACAATTAAAAGCCCTGAAACCGAAAATCCCTTTTATGAAGTTTTTGTTTGTATGTCTGTCTGTCTGTCTGTCTGGATGTTTGTTACCTTTTCAAGTGATAATTGCTGAATCGATTTATATGAAAATTGGAATATAAATTAAGTTCGTTGTAACTTAGAATTTAGACTATATGGCATTCAAAATACTATATTTAAAAGGGGGGTTATAAGGGGGCCTGAATTAAATAAATCGAAATATCTCGCTTATTATTGATTTTCATGAAAAATGTTACATAACAAAAGTTTCTTTAAAAATAATTTCCGATAAGTTTTATTCTATATACAATTTTGATAGGACTGATATTTAATGAGATAAATGAGTTTTAAAATTACAACAACAACGCCATCTAAGGCGCTGTACTGAAATAAAAACAAATGACTTCGTCTATAAGGGGCCTTGGACAACAACAATCGAAAGCTAAAACATAGCCTACAGAGATTATTTCTGTGTTTGTATGAAGTAATATCGGAAGCTAATTAATTGTTTAATTATTATTTCACCAGTGGACAGTGTAGTTTCTCTTGATGGACATAATTCTACAATGTTATTACAGTAACTTCTGAAACATATAGCAAGTAATATCAAGTATACACATTAAAACTAAATTATATGTCAATCTTCATTAAACTATGGTCGCATGTAATAACAATTAAGAAACATGTTAAAGGAATTGTCATTGCACCAAATGATTGCTCTCTGGACCAAAATGACCGCATTTTAATTATTTTAATACAATTTAAATTAAGTAACATATTAAACGATTTATCCTTCTATCAAACACGAATATTCCCTGGATCAAACGTCCTATTTTAATTATGTAATTACTTTATATTTATTTGTAACAGGTGCAGCGGAGCGCACGGGTATGGCTAGTCTATCTAAATATAATTAGAACTGGTATGGAAATTACGCGAAAACGGCTTAAATTGATTTTAATGAATGACCCCTCATTTTGAAGCTTGGAACCAAAAGTTTTTCAGAAAAATAGTAGTTTTCAGTGAAATGTCAATTTTCCTACATCATTTTCCTATTTTCCAAAATCCATCTTTCGTCAGTTTTGAGAACTAATTAATTGCATTTCAGAATAAAACAAAACACACACTACAATAAACAATAGACTATTACACGAAGGCCATGACTTACAGGATTGCTGACATACTTAGAGTTCAGATGGGTCAGATTCTTTCACATCATAATGCCAATATGTCGATCTTCATTTGTGTAATTTTTTGATAACGTATAAAAATAATTTACAAATCTGATTCTCTGGTCTGTAGTTTTCCGAGTACAGCTGTGTATTCGATATTAAGAACTACAAAACTTAAGAATGTTTGGTGACATTATTACCATTAAAAATGAAATATTATTATAGTTAATGCAACACATAATGGTATACTGATGATATGAAAGTGAAATCTTTTGGGGCCTTAAGTAAGTAGACGCATAGAAAGAAGATTTTATATTAGATCTTCATTTCTACAATATTATATATATACATATATATATATATTACTGAAAACTATAAAACTTACGTAACAGCGTGGTCGATCGACGGATGTTGCGTCAACATTTGTTGAGACTATAAATTAGGAATTCCTGTAACATCGACATCAACGTGAAGTTTCGATTTTATGCACGAGAACGTACAATCTCATAAACTTCTTTCCATCTGACTGTAGATAATTATTTGAAGAGAAGTAATATAATGACAACGAGATACTAAGGTTATTGTTATGAACTTAACACTACTTGTATTAAACTTGTAGGATATGTGGAAATCAAACCACAGTAGGCCTATAGAGAACATATCTCTATACTGTGATCAAACAGTGGTTTTCTTCCTGCTCACAAGGAAGTAATGCCATTGTTTAAAACTTCTGTCGTACGTAATTTTGACGTATAATGGATAAACAATTGATCCTCACTACTTTTCCCGCCAAGAGAGCACCTCCTTCTTCTAGCTATGCCTCCGTCTTTCAGTTGCTGACTATAGTAGTCGTGACAGCAGGTTGCAACTTACACGCTTGGCCAATTTATTATGAGATATAATTATTTGGAAGTGTACGTCAGATTTACGTATCAATAGCATTAATAGAAAAATTTTTGTTACTGCAGTATATTTATTCCCTTAAGTGTGTTTTATCTAACAAAGTAACACTGGATGAAAACTTGCGTGGTGATCGACACTACTCTGCAGATCATAGATGAAAGTTCAGATGATGATGCTGATGATGACGCTGAAGGCAATGTAGAGGTTGAATATGAAACTTGTGACAATGACAAGGATCTAAGATACAGTAGGAGAGATTGAGAATCACGTACAAAGCAAGCGAATGGAGAAAGAAGGCAAAAAACAAGAAAACAGGAAAGAGAAGAGAAGAGAAGAGAAGAGAAGAGAAGAGAAGAGAAGAGAAGAGAAGAGAAGAGAAGAGAAGAGAAGAGAAGAGAAGAGAAGAGAAGAGAAGAGGGCATTAGGGCAGAGGGGTAGAGGGGTAGAGGGTCAGAGGGCACGGGGGCATGGGGGCATGAGGGCACGGGGGCACGAGGGCACGGGGGGACGAGGGCACGAGGGCCAGGGGGCACGAGAGCACGAGGGCACGAGGGCCAGGGGGCACGAGAGCACGAGGGCACGAGGGCCAGAGGGCAGGGCCAGAGGGCAGGGCCAGAGGGCAGAGGGGAGAGGGGAGAGGGGAGAGAGGAGAGGAGAGGATATTTTCATAACTCTAACCTACAATTTACAATAACCTGAAATAGCTATTGCTTCACTCCCACATGTAAAACCGACTGATCGTTCTGACATTGTTACTTGCTTTTTCGCATTGGAACTCGAGAACTGAAGATGTATAGGTTAAATAAAAAGTATTTAGCATGAAGGAAACCATTTAGAAGGGTAGGCCTATGTTTCATTATTATGGAAGCAAATAACTTCCAAAATGTCTGGTATTCTTCATTGGAAATAAATTTGAAAAAAATTAATTTGAACTTCTAATGAACTTAGCAGCATTTGCTGCACAAGGCACTAGTATAATATAATTTTGAATTTATAAAACATCCCAATGTTAGGCCTAAACTTACGTAAGGTCTTATTTAACTTATCTTGAATAAAAATTATCTCTAAAACTGACCCTCTATTCGTTGCATACAATTTAATGTTAAACGCTTCATTACTTACCATCACCAACTTCTATTTTCCGATATTTCTGATTCTTCCATAGTCAATAACTTCTACAACAGTGACAAAAACATGTCAGTGTACACTGTACACCTAATGACTTGAACTTCACTTCTCATTTTTTCCTCTTCAAGTCTATCTAACAATGCGAAACAAGTTACGATTCAACTGTTTAGTATTAATTAATGTGATGCACACAGTTCGTTACTAGGGAAGATGTGCATAGCAACGGATTCTTAAGCAAGTCCATCTAACAATGCGGAACAAGTTGCTGTCGTTATAACAGCGATTCAACTGTTTAGTATTAATTAATGTGATGCACACAGTTCGTTACTAGGGAAGATGTGCATAGCAACGGATTCTTATGCAAGTCCATCTAACAATGCGGAACAAGTTGCTGTCGTTATAACAGCGATTCAACTGTTTAGTATTAATTAATGTGATGCACACAGTTCGTTACTAGGGAAGATGTGCATAGCAACGGATTCTTATGCAAGTCCATCTAACAATGCGGAACAAGTTGCTGTCGTTATAACAGCGATTCAACTGTTTAGTATTAATTAATGTGATTCACACATTCGTTAGTAGAGGAAATGTGGATAGGAACGGATTCTTATGCAAGTCCAGCTAACAATGCAGAACAAGTTGCTGTCGTTATAACAGCGATTCAACTGTTTAGTATTAATTAATGTGATGCACACAGTTCGTTACTAGGGAAGATGTGCATAGCAACGGATTCTTATGCAAGTCCATCTAACAATGAGGAACAAGTTGCTGTCGTTATAACAGCGATTCAACTGTTTAGTATTAATTAATGTGATGCACACAGTTCGTTGCTAGGGAAGATGTGCATAGCAACGGATTCTTATGCAAGTCCATCTAACAATGCGGAACAAGTTGCTGTCGTTATAACAGCGATTCAACTGTTTAGTATTAATTAATGTGATGCACACAGTTCGTTACTAGAGGAAATGTGGATAGCAACGGATTCTTATGCACTAACATAGAAACAAGTTGCTATAGCTTTAACAGGTGCTGTACCTTGTTTCCTGGTCCTGATTGTTTCTCATACAACTCGCAGGTGGAACACGTTTGGCCGGCTTGCTTACAGACGGTCGGATCGATCCCAGGTAGGGGCTGCACAAAGTGCCCCAGAGAATCATCCCCTCACCCATGCCTCGTTCCTTCCTAGACGATAGAGGAGTCTTATTTATTTTTCAATTCCAGAGTCCATTCAGTCGGAATTCAAGGTGGATCTATGATTAAAAAGGAAACTACTTGCCAATGGAGCTGGTCAAGTGAGTTTCCTTTCTGGTGTTTCCTAGTTCAGTTATGATTCCTCTCACTGCCCGAGAGACGTGTTCTGTGTTCTTGACTTGGGGTGCGCACCACAAGAACAGTCAACGTCTTGTGTAATCACTGAACGGAACAAAATGACCATCTGTTGAAGGTTGGGACATAATGAATTATGTTAACAAGCAACGAAGTATTTCAAGAAGATCAAGTCCACAGTTTTTATGGGTAGTACAGTAACTCTGTCATCGAAAAGGGTAACTTTAAGAGCACACCACCAACTGATTGCTTCCAAGCTTAGCTGGGGAGCGAGATCGATGAAGAAATGTCTGAGGGAGGGGAGAAACGAGACGAAGAAGTGGAATGAATGGGTCTATTAATAGAAAGGCTCTGACATTGTTTACTGTAATAACACTAAAACGCTATTGTTAAAAGGAAGCGCAGTAACCGTCAGGACGACCGCTCCTCATAAAGTCGCAACACAGGTCATTATTCCAGGGGAACGCAGATCCTATTACGTCATTACACAGCAAGTACGTCATTAATTACTTACATTATGTTGATTATGTACAGTTACCAAAGAAAAACTGGGCCGAGGGAGTAATCAAAATCCCACATACAAGCCACTGCACATGATCGGAGACCTAGAGCACAGATACACAAGATAAATCCTAACTGAATTATTTAAATTCACTTTGTTTGGTTTATCGGAACTCAATCCGAAATTCACCTCAAAAACTGCACGCGAAATGTTGATTTGTTGTAAATAGTAGGTAAATATTATTAAATGTTTTGCTATTAAATGTCAATCTAATTTTCTTTCATGATTTTCGGAACGATACAGATAGCAAAATGAAATAATACTTACTTACTTACGGCTTTTGAGGAACCCGGAGGTTCATTGCCGCCCTCACATAAGTCCATCATCGCTCCCTATCCTGTGTAAGATTAATCCAGTCTCTATCATCATATCCCACCTCCCTCAAATCCATTTTAATATTATCCTCCCATCTACGTCTCGGCCTGCCTAAAGGTCTTTTCCCTCCGGTCCCTCAACTAACACTCTATATGCATTTCTGGTTTCGCCCATAAGTGTTACATCCACAGCCCATCTCAACGTCAAACGTCTCAATTTAATGTTCCTAATTATGTCAGGTGAAGAATACAATGCCGGCAGTTCTGTGTTGTGTAACTTTCTCCACTCTTCTGTAACTTCCTCCCTCTTAGCTCCAAATATTTTCCGAAGAACCTTATTCTCAAACACTCTTAATCTCTGTTCCTCTCTCAAAGTGAGAGTCCAAATTTCAAAACCATACAGAAGAACCGGTAGTATAACTGTTTTACAAATTCTAACTTTCAGATTTTTCGACAGCAGACTAGATGACAAAAGCTTCTCAACCGAATATTAACAGGCATTTCCCACTTTTATTCCGTGTTTAATTTCGTCCCGAGTGTCATTTATATTTGTTACTGTTACTCCAAGTTATTTGAAATTTTCCACCTCTTCGAAGGATAAATCTCCAATTTTTATATTTCCATTTCGTACAATATTCTGGTCACGAGACATAATCATATACTTTCTCTTTTCGGGATTTACTTCCTAACCTATCTCTTTACTTGCTTCAAGTAAAATTTCCGTGTTTTCCCTAATCGTTTGTGGATTTTCTCCTAACATATTCACGTCATCCACATAGACAAGAAGCTGATGTAACTCGTTCAAAACCAAACCCTGTCTGTTATCCTGAACTTTCGTAATGGCATATTCTAGAGCGAAGTTAAAAAGTGAAGGTGATAGTGCACGTCCTTGTTTAGCCCGCAGTGAATTCGAAAAACATCACCTAAAAATTGGCCTGTACGGACTCTGCTGTAAGTTTCACTGAGACACATTTTAATTAATCGAATTAGTTTCTTGGGAATATGAAATTCAATAAGAATATTGTATAAAACTTCTCTCTTAATCGAGTCATATGCCTTTTTTTTAATCTATGAATAACTGATGTACTGAACCCTTATACTCCAATTTTTTCTGCAGTATCTGTCGGATACAAAAAAATTTGATCAATAGTCGATCTATTACGCCAAAACCGCACTGATGATCCCCAGTAATTTCATCTACATATGGAGTTAATCTTCTCAAGAGAATATTGGACAAAATTTTGTACGACGTCAACAAAAGTGATATTCCTCGAAAATTACTACAGTTAGTCTTGTCCCCTTCTTGAAAATAGGTACAATTATGGACTCCTTTCATTGTTCTGGTACAATTTCCTTTTCCAAAATTGCAAACACAAGTTTATAAATTTCGCTAGATTATGCACTTCCACCCTCTTGTATTAATTCTGCTGGAATTTGATCGATACTTGGAGACTTGAACTTTTTTAGATTTTGAATCGCAATTTCGACTTCTGAAAGCGTGGGTTCGGGTATAAATGGCTCAGCAGTTTGTATTTCAATTTCGTCCTGATCATTTCTATTTGGCCTATGTACATTTATAGTAGTTGCGCAAAATAGTTTTTCCATCTGTTTAGGATTGATGGAGAGTCTGCAAGCAAGTCACCATTCTCATCCTTGATCACGTTTACCCTTGCCTGATATCCGTTCTTAAATTCCTTTATGCCCTTATATAAATCTCTAATGTTTTTATTCTTACTATTTGTTTCTACCTCCATCAGTTTTTGCTTCAAGTAATCTCTCTTTTTATTCCTAAGTGTACGATTTGCTTCCCGTCTTTCATTGAAATAATTATCTCTCTTCTCCTCAACTGGATCCTGTAAGAATTTCAATTTTGCCTGTTTCCTTCTTTCTACTACCATGCAACAATCTTCATGTTCCTTTTTTCTTATTTTCATAATAACCTATGCTCTGCTCAGCTGCAATTTTGATAGTATCTCTGATATTTTCCCACACGTTATTAACATTTAATTCTTTTTCAGCTTCGTCGGAACTTCCTAAAGTGGCAAACCAATTCGAAATTTCTACGTGATAATGTTGCTTAGTTTCCTCGTCCTTTAATTTCGGAATATTGAATCTTCTAATATTAACTTGTTGCTCTACTCGCTTGGCTACTGATAGTCTTTCTCTTAGTTCTCCAATTACCAAATAATGGTCAGAATTACAGTCTGCCCCCATGAAAATTCGAATGTCTACTATACTAGTATGTCTTCTTTTATCTATCAAAATGTGATCTATTTGGTTGTGTGTCAATCCATCTGGAGAAGTCCAAGTATATTTATGTATATCCTTATGGGGGAATGTTGTACTTTTGACAATTAAATTTTTTGATGTGGCAAAGTTGACCAATCTAACTCCATTATCATTACTAGTCACGTGTAGACTCTCTTTCCCAATAGTTGGTTTAAAAACATCCTCCCGTCCCAATTTAGCATTGAAATCCCCCAATAAAATTTTCATGTGATATCTAGGTAACTGATCAAAAGTCTGTTCCAATTCCTCATAGAAGCTACCCTTTATATGGTCGTCTTTCTCTTCTGTAGAGGCGTGAGCATTTATAACTACGATATCGCACCATCTACCCTGTTTTTATTTCACGTATTGTCATTCTCTACACTAGAATACTAGCGTCATGTCTCTTTCTTTATTACGATGGCTGAACGGCTAATGTCACCGTGTGAATCGCCCTACAGACTATAGACTTCTCACCACCAAAATTCGGCCGTCTTTCTTTTGGGAAGGGTACATCTGCTGAAATAGTATAATGAAGTCAAATGTCTTAATCTTGGATCAGAGAAAATACCTTCTGTGTGTAATCCATAGATCAAGTGTTCATCTTATTTAAACGCCTGTTAAATTATTTCATTTAAGCAACTGAATCATGTTTTCCCGCTAAAAACAACTTTGGGCGCAAACTAAAGCCTG
Organism: Periplaneta americana; assembly: GCF_040183065.1. Classification (NCBI taxonomy): domain Eukaryota; kingdom Metazoa; phylum Arthropoda; class Insecta; order Blattodea; family Blattidae; genus Periplaneta; species Periplaneta americana. The sequence continues at coordinate 1,702,038 of NC_091131.1, read as the reverse complement.
GGGGCACGGCTGACACCACGGTGCACACCAAAATTAAAGCCGCGTTGGTGGGGGTGCCCATGGTGTAAGTATCTGCACCAGTTAGTGTGTAGCTATATATTTATACGTTGGCGATACGAAGAAGGCGCCGCATCAAAGAGAGACGGAGAGGTAGGAAATGAGAAAGCGCCGCAAATGGAGAGCTGTTATTGGTTCTGAATATAAAGTAAACATCCACGACGAAGAGAACCGAAATAAAGCGATAAAAAGCGGGGAGGGGGGGAGTTGATTTCTGAGACCAAGCCGATTGTCTGCTGTTGTGAAGTTAAATGTGATCACCATGGAAACACAGCTGCGAACAAAGGACAGTTCTAAGTCTCGCGCTGGCTGTTCTGTTAATGTGTAATATCTTACACGGAGCTGGATTACCGTAAGGGAATTTAACCTGTGGTCCGCAAGTCTCATTTCTAATAGACAACGGGATGTTGGTAGCACCAGCCAATGATGACTCATCCATTATTTACGCGCCATAATAAATGGAGTTGACGTCTTAACGGCACATTTCACGTTTGCACCTTACTAAACGGTAACAACAACAACAATATCGATCCCTTAAATTTTACTAGCTACTTCAGAAATGGTAACAGGCAAGAAGAGAAGGAATTATCGTACTTCTAAAGAAGTGTGCCAGTATACTGTCCCGAGAACAGTTTCTTTTTCCACCTAACTAGAACAATTTTGCCATAGAAAGTACATGGATTATACAACCATAAAAATTGACCGTGCTAGAAATGTATAACAACATTATCAGCAGATATCAGACTAACGTTTCCCGTTATAGCGTGAACACAGCTCTGTTTTAACAATATGGATCCATAAAATGTATTTAGGCTTACAGTAGGATAGTATAGTTATCAGGACAAGTGCACAGCGACCCGCAAGATATTCACAAATCCAGAATACTATTTCAGATGCCATACTAATGAAATAGACGTTAACAACAGGTATAATAATAACAATAATACATAACTTTGTAACAAACTTTAAAACCGAATATGCCAATAAAGAAGTAAAAAATGTATAGTCCCGACGCTGTTATTTCCGGCGTGACTCCTCCTCTTCGCTTACGTCTTAGGAAGTGAAGGCTCTATAAACTCTAGGTAGGTAGTATCATTCGCCATTTTTGTTCTTACGTTGCCGAGCTACCATACGAGGAATCTATTTGCCACACCGTTAAACATTATCATGTCGTAGCTTCTATGATAATAAATCAAACGCTCTGTAATTCAGCAAATAATTGAGCGGCAAATAACGTCTTCGTGTGCTTTCTGCGAACGCTAACGAAAGAGCTAAAATGGCGGGCGATTATATTAAATATTTATCGAGCCTTAAGAAATGAATCAGCGAATCACAAGACGCACACGTTTAAATGTAGTCGACCTGCAACGCGATTGGCTGCCGGAAATTAGAGCGACGGGACTATAGCATGTCAACCAGACGTTTCGCCCCCTCTATATTTTTATCAGTTCGAACACTCTGAAATTTATATAAATGTAAAAAGCATCAGCAGTTGTAATTAAAATTAAACAATAGACATTTCCTCTTGATATAAGTGACTGTGAATAATGGATAACAATCCGTTATTAGAAAGAGTGTCCTTTCAGCTTTAAGTGCAATGGTTTCCTCTGGATCGTTATTTATGGAGGCGAATGAGGATTCATCCCAAGCATATGAAAATAAACACTGAATAATGAAGGTCGTATACCCGGGTGAGACGGTCCAATCCCCAACGAACTGATCTAAACGAGGAGATGAACTGTTTACACGAGGTGTGGACTGGCGTGATGAGGGAAGAAATGCCTACGCTTCGAAGCCGGGCCTGTCTTAGTGTTCAGGTGATTATAAATGGGGTGACAGGAGTTCGTTTCTTTGGGAGACACACAAGTGAATTAGGCGGTCAGTCAAGCAGATTAGCTATTTCGAACGGCCCCACACAGAGGATCTCCTGCTCACCTCTTTTTTGATTTCAGGATATAGCCAATCATGATAACATCGTCATTTCATTTTTCATCACCAGCATTAGAAATAGTCCCTTCTACATTTGTACGTTTTCAGGCTGGTCCAAAAAAAAAAACTTACTCCTTAACCTTATTATTCAAACGTTAAACATATTATTGTGGATATTGGAGAGCACTCATGCCAAATACGAATATTCCAGGTATTTTGTTCAATTTCTAACTGCAAAATTGCAATTTTCTTACGCATTTATCACAACAATTGTTACCAATCACGTCATTCTTATGAACTCTTTAAGACTGTACATTAGGATGCAAAATTGAACGGTAAAGAATCAAGTTGCTAGCAGTGATGTGATCTGTAACAATTATAGTCATAAGTGTGTGAGAATAATGTAGTTTTTAGTTAAAAATTGGGGGCAAAATCTTTACAAAGTACGGTAACCAAGAAATTAAGAACACATTTTTAGTTTTGGAATACTAGCCAGTTAAAGAAAGCATACTTCTGAATAGTTCATTCTCTATTTATTTGTAACATTCTTTAACCCTTAAAACTAAAGAAAAAAGATATTTTTAACAACTTAAAATTAGTGTAACTCTAAAAATATTCATGCTTATACGACAGTTTTGCTCAGAGTGTCTTCAGAAATAAACTCCGTAAGTGCCGGTAACTCTTCGTTAATTATCCTGTATATATGCACGGTGGAAGTGAAATAGCCTTGCAGATTTTCAGAGACAATAGCTCATGTTGTTACTTACTTACTTACAAATGGCTTTTAAGGAACCCGAAGGTTCATTGCCGCCCTCACATAAGCCCGCCATCGGTCCCTATCCTGTGCAAGATTAAGCCAGTCTCTATCATCATACCCCACCTCCCTCAAATCCATTTTAATATTATCCTCCCATCTACATCTCGGCCTCCCTAAAGGTCTTTTTCCCTCCGGTCTCCCAACTAACACTCTATATGCATTTCTGGATTCGCCCATACGTGCTACATGCCCTGCCCATCTCAAACGTCTGGATTTCAAGTTCCTAATTATGTCAGGTGAAGAATACAATGCGTGCAGTTCTGTGTTGTGTAACTTTCTCCATTCTCCTGTAACTTCATCCCGCTTAGCCCCAAATATTTTCCTAAGCACCTTATTCTCAAACACCCTTAACCTATGTTCCTCTCTCAGAGTGAGAGTCCAAGTTTCACAGCCATATAGAAGAACCGGTAATATAACTGTTTTATAAATTCTAACTTTCAGATTTTTGGACAGCAGACTGGATGATAAGAGCTTCTCAACCGAATAATAACACGCATTTCCCATATTTATTCTGCGTTTAATTTCCTCCCGAGTGTCATTTACATTTGTTACTGTTGCTCCAAGATATTTGAATTTTTCCACCTCTTCGAAGGATAAATCTCCAATATTTATATTTCCATTTCGTACAATATTCCCGTCACGAGACATAATCATATACTTTGTCTTTTCGGGATTTACTTCCAAACCGATCGCTTTACTTGCTTCAAGTAAAATTTCCGTGTTTTCCCTAACCGTTTGTGTATTTTCTCCTAACATATTCACGTCATCTGCATAGACAAGAAGCTGATGTAGCCCGTTCAATTCCAAACCCTGCCTGTTATCCTGAACTTTCCTAATGGCATATTCTAAAGCGAAGTTAAAAAGTAAAGGTGATAGTGCATCTCCCTGCTTTAGCCCGCAGTGAATTGGAAAAGGATCAGATAGAAACTGACCTATACGGACTCTGCTGTATGTTTCACTGAGACACATTTTAATTAATCGAACTAGTTTCTTGGGAATACCAAATTCAATAAGAATATCATATAATACTTCCCTCTTAACCGAGTCATATGCCTTTTTGAAATCTATGAATAACTGATGTACTGTACCCTTATACTCCCATTTTTTCTCCATTATCTGCCGAATACAAAAAATCTGATCAATAGTCGATCTATTACGCCGAAAACCGCACTGATGATCCCCAATAATTTCATCTACGTACGGAGTTAATCTCCTCAAAAGAATATTGGACAAAATTTTGTACGACGTCAACAAAAGTGATATTCCTCGAAAGTTACCACAGTTGGTTTTGTCCCCCTTTTTAAAAATAGGTACAATTATGGACTCCTTCCATTGTTCTGGTACAATTTCCTTTTCCCAAATAGCAAGTACAAGTTTATAAATTTCGCTATATAATGCACTTCCACCCTCTTGTATTAATTCTGCTGGAATTTGATCGATACCTGGAGACTTGTACTTTTTCAGATTTTCTATCGCAATTTCGACTTCTGAAATCGTGGGTTCGGGTATAAATGGCTCAGCAGTTTGTATTTCAATTTCATCCCGATCATTTCTATTTGGCCTATGTACATTTAGTAGTTGCGCAAAATAGTTTTTCCATCTGTTTAGGATTGATGAAGAGTCTGCAAGCAAGTCACCATTCTCATCCTTGATCACGTTTACCCTTGACTGATATCCGTTCTTAAATTCCTTTATACCCTTATATAAATCTCGAATGTTTTTATTCTTACCATTTGTTTCTACCTCATTCAGTTTTTCCTTCAAGTAACCTCTCTTTTTATTCCTAAGTGTACGACTTGCTTCCCGTCTTTCATTGAAATAATTATCTCTATTCTCCTCAACTGGATCCTGTAAGAATTTCAATTTTGCCTGTTTCCTTCTTTCTACTACCATGCAACAATCTTCATCAAACCACGGTTTCTTTTTCTTAGTTTCATAATAACCTATGCTCTGCTCAGCTGCAATTTTGATACTATCTCTGATATTTTCCCACACGCTATTAACATCTAATTCTTTCTCAACTTCGTCGGAACTTTCTAAAGTGGCAAACCTATTCGAAATTTCGACCTGATAATTTTGCTTAGCTTCCTCGTCCTTTAATTTCAAAATATTGAATTTAGTAATATTAACTTGTTGCTCTACTCGCTTGGCTACTGATAATCTTTCTCTTAATTCTCCAATCACCAAATAATGGTCAGAATTACAGTCTGCACCTCTGAAAGTTCGAATATCTACTATACTAGTATGTCTCCGTTTATCTATCAAGATGTGATCTATTTGGTTGTGTGTCAATCCATCTGGAGAAGTCCAAGTATATTTATGTATATCCTTATGGGGGAATGTTGTACTTTTGACAATTAAATTTTTCGATGTGGCAAAGTTGACTAATCTAATAGCTCATGTTGTATGTAACAAAAAACTATAATACCATATAGGTGGAAAGTTAATAGTTTTTTCAGAAGAAGATTTCTTCCTCAAGTGATTAACAACCGTTTATTCGGTAGGATCGTGATCCTTGGCCTACCGATAGGAAAACTAATAAAGCGTATTTCAATATTGTGGACGGTTTTCATGTAAATTTCCTTTTTTATAAACATCTACATTCAAGCAATTGGACGCTGCGAGTTGGCTGCAAAGCAGCGCCACCTCAGTTAGCGAGACACACTGAGTTACCTCTTACATCTGTATCCCGAGAAGCGTGTGTTCGCGGCGATGTTGTCGGACTGCTCTGTATATGAGGAATCCATACCTGAAGTTCTGTCCACTTTTTTTCGTTACACGCTGTATAATTTATTATTTACGGAATAAATACACATTTTCAAGACTCCACGCGATATCTCTTATGAACAACATCCAAGTTAAGCTATTCTGAACGCTTCAAGTTAGTTCATGTGAATCTGAATGAAGATGATGTCGTTCAAACCAATAACAGAGCGTGGCGTTCCGAAGATTGTGATGATGTAATGGTAGTGAACGCTCTTTGAGCATCCGATCTGTGTAAGTTCGTTCTTTGTGTGAAGGGAGAGATAATTAACTTTAAAAAAATGTACTCCAGAATCAGAAAAGGACTTGGGTAAGTCACTAGATGTACTGCATAAGAAACTAATTATTAATTTATTAAACAAGTCAGAAAGTTTCCTGGGAAATAAATGAGAACAATCGGAAAGATAGGTTGTTAACTAAGCAGGTACGGGAGAAGAGATACGTTGGAAATATAGAATGTGCCAGAAACTGCTAACGTGAACACATGTGAACTCGTTAAGAACATTGGTCGCGCCTTGACTTTGAAGTGAAACATGGTTAACTGAGTCTATATATATATATATATATATATATATATATATATATATATATATATATATATATATAGCTCTGAGGTTTACTAATCAATATAATGTTTTTCGTAAAGACAGAAATTAGCCCACAAAAGAGGAGGAGACGTTTTAATTGCAATTCGTAAAGATTTATTAGTCACAGAAATTTAAATGGTTTTAATTTATTCCAGAATTATTTCATGAAGTACATTAACCATCTCCAACCGTGGATCTGATTCATCGACCTATTACAGCCCCAAAAGAAAAACTCGTGCCACATAAGATGTGGTCTTCCTCTACTTCTACGTCCGTTAGTGGTCCTTGTCGGATGAGGTTTCTTGCATTCTCTTTACATTGCATGTTCCACTTCTCGCAGTGCTATTCTTACTGTTAGTACGTTTTACCATTTTCTTACGTCTAAACCTTGCTAAAGGTGTTGCAAATAAAATTTCCACCGTGTTAATAAAGTGGCTGGACAGAACAGACAAAAACTCACAGAAAAAAGAAGCACCTGAAGACCTGGTGGGACTGTTCAGAAACATGTTCGAATGCCACATAGCCGAAAATGAGTTTACTTAAGAAAGGAGTAGGCAACGTTTCCTACCTTCCTGACAGAATGATATCCTCTGCTCCACTGTTTCTTCAGCGCTGTCATCACCACAGCAACGGGCGACCATGGAAACTGAAAAAACAAGAGAAGATATTTCGAGTGTTAAATACATTTTTTGGAAACTGAGACAAAACCGCATATGAAAACAGTAGAATGCAAAGTGAGATGAGGTGGTGTGTGTTTAAGACTATTTGCAGAAATTGGGCCAGTCTCCATTTAATACGTTTAACTTCGGTCACTTTATTACCGCAAAGGACACATATGGTCTAGGAAAAAAGAATACATCAATTAAAATAAATACATTTCTTCTGTAACAAATCACCCGATATTGTAACCATTATATTATTATTATTATTATTATTATTATTATTATTATTATTATTATTATTATTATTTCTTACTTACTCGCTTTTAAGGAACCCGCAGGTTCATTGCCGCCCTCACATAAGCCGGCCATTGGTCACTATCCTAAGCAAGATTAATCCAGTCTCTACCATAATATCCCACCTGACTCAAATCCATTTTAATATTATCTTCCCACCTACGTCTCGGCCTCCCCAAAGGTCTTTTTCCCGCCGGCCTCCCAACTAACACTCTATATGCATTTCTGGATTCGCCCATACGTGCTACATGTCCTGCCCATCTCAAACGTCTGGATTTTATCTTCCTAATTATGTCAGGTGAAGAATACAATGCGTACAGTTCTGTGTTGTGTAACTTTCTCCATTCTCCTGTAACTTCATCCCTCTTAGCCCCAAATATTTTCCTAAGAACCTTATTCTCAAACATCCTTAATCTCTGTTCCTCTTTCAAAGTGATAGTCCAAGTTTCATAACCATACAGAACAACCGGTAATATAACTGTTTTATAAATACTAACTTTCAGATTTTTTGACAGAAGACTAGATGACAAAAGCTTCTCAACCGAATAATAATATTATTATTCTTACTATTATTATTATTATTATTATTATTATTATTATTATTATTATTATTATTACCCAAAGCTTGAGCGCGCAATGTAAGTGAAATGTTTAACCACATGCACACCACATAAATATGGTTTTTGGTTTAACATTTGTATATCGAAGTTGACCATTCAACTGAAAACCATTGGGAACACATTCCCTCTGCTACCCGATCTCTTCACATCAAGGACTGTGTCCTTAATATTTGAAAAATTACAAAATCGCCAACATCTGATCACTGAACAGAAGTGGCTAATATGGCTACTTTATCTCCAGCTGATGCTCTTAATCGGGTATGCAAAAGATGATTTATACTTCAATAATAATTTTAATCATATGTAACTTGCAAATTCTATAAATAATGTATATTTATGCTCGACCATGCCGAAATGTAGTAATTATACACCTGGTAGCAGTTCTTTAATGGACCTCATTAAAGTACATCTATTCATTAAAGTTCAGGTTTTCCACCAATCAGAAAGCAATGTGAAAGCGCAAGTAACGATTATTCTCGGATATGCAATCGAAAGACAACTAGCGAAACGTCACGGAGGCTGGAAATCCAATACTGTCGCAGAAGGTTATGTTGTGTTACTATAATAATTAGCGTTAATTGTAAATAATATTCAAATAAATTCAATTTGTCATCTCGTTTTTCAATGTCTAAATCAATTTCCAGGTTATATCAAGATTAATGTTTATTTTACTCTCTAGATTATATCAAGGTCAATGACATCTGTTTCTCGGAAAATATCAATACTTTCGCGTCTGCGCACATCTCACAATTTACGAGATATTGCACAAGGTCAGTTCCGCTCCACAGTCAGATAAGAATAACATAAATACTTATGAATAATTTCAAGTTAGAAATATGGTCCAGCATAAAAAGTCGTATGAAACTTGCCCATCATGGTAATTAAGACGCTCGTATGAAAATTATGAAAGTAGCTTGCGCTCGTTTCATAAACAATCATAATCGCGTCTTAATTACTACCATTATAGGCTCGTTGCATAATGTACTATTGTAATATTACGTTTAAAATTGTGATATTCTCAACACTTATAACCAGCTTTCCCATCATTCATTCCCATTGGAACACAGCTAGCATACTCGGGCTCCAATACGGCAAACTGGTGAACCTCTATGATGGTGTCGCAAGAGTTGAACCCCTCCCGTGTTCAATTATTCCAACTTGGCACAGGGTGGATTATTCAGCAGAGGTGTAGCTTGCAGATTTCTATTCTTGATGAATTACACACAGACTCTCAGCGTTTTCTAGGCTGGAAATAAATGTCACCTTCAGGTGAACCGAAAAGTAAGGGAGGTATCTGTACGTCGGGCGTCGTAATTCAAAAGGCGGGTTAGTGTTGAATTCCATTCTTCTAATTAATCCGTCTCTATACCCATGGGATTTCTCTGTTGTACTCAATTTCTGCCAGTTATTTTAAATTGTAATTCCATTTTTTCACACCTTACCTCTGTTATCAGTCTTCGATTACGTGAATTAGCCATTTGTGACTAATCGGACGTCCACAGCTGAAGACGGAGGTATGTCCAACCTTGGACACGATGTGGGTTTTGTGCTGGACCCTTCTGACTTCTCACCAGCGGGTCGGAGGTTCGCTGTACTTCAGTCTGGGGTAATAAACCGAGGTCGGGCCCCACCGCCGCGCCTGTGGCCGCGTAATGAATTCGTTGGTCGGTAGAGCTCGCTACTGTAGGGCTGCAGGAATGTTAATTAAATCGAATAGTGGAGCCAGGGATGCCCAACTGCCAGGCGCCGCGTGCGACCGACTTGATCACACCTTTCTTTTCTCGTGGCCTTCTTCACCAGCAAGAGATGCGACCTAACGAACTGCAGGCAGGCTCTGAGCCGCTGCCAGTCGGGGTGCAAGTTTAGTTGTGCTCACATTTCTCTTTGTCTCTGAGCAGATGGCCCCGTCTTGTGAATGTCTTTTCTAAAAAATCGAGTCATGATGATGATGACAATAATAATAATAATAATAATAATAATAATAATAATAATAATAATAATAATAACAATAATAATAGACGTGAATATGTTAGGAGAAAATCCACAAACGATTAGGTTAAAACACGGGAATTTTACTGGAAGCAAGTAAAGAGATAGGTTTGGAAGTAAATCCCGAAAAGACAAAGTATATGATTATGTCTCGTGACGAGAATATTGTACGAAATGGAAATATAAACATTGGAAATTTATCTTTTGAAGAGGCGGGGAAGTTCAAATATCTTGGAGCAACAGTAATAAATATAAATGATACTCGGGAGGAAATTAAACACAGAATAAATATGGGAAATGCCTGTTATTATTCGGTTGAGAAGCTTTAATCATCCAGTCTGCTGTCAAGAAATTAGAAAGTTAGAATTTATAAAACAGTTATATTACCGGTTGTTAGTTATGGTTGTGAAACTTGGACTCTCACTTTGAGAGAGAAACATAGGTTAAGGGTATTTGAGAATAAGGTGCTTAGGAAAATATTTGGGGCTAAGAGGGATGAAGTTACAGGAGAATGGAGAAAGTTACACAACGCAGAACTGCACGCATTATATTCTTCACCTGACATAATTAGGAACATTAAATCCAAACGTTTGAGATGGGCAGGGCATGTAGCATGTATGCGCGAATCCAGAAATGCATATAGAGTGTTAGTTGGGAGGCCGAAGGGAAAAAGACCTTTAGGGAGGCCGAGACGTAGATGGGAAGATAATATTAAAATGGATTTGAGGGAGGTGGGATATGATGATAGAGAATGGATTAATCTTGCTCAGGATAGGGACCAATGGCGGGCTTATGTGAGGGCGGCAATGAACCTCCGGGTTCCTTAAAAGCCAGTAAGTAAATAATAATAATAATAATAATAATAATAATAATAATAATAATAATGTTGGTATAATAGATACCTGTAGTACCGATAGGGCTATGTAACATGCGACGTAGTTTCGATTTTTGTCACCTGTGGTAGTAACATTCACTAATAATTTCAATTGTTTCTCGATAGTCATTGAGTTGCAGGTCTTCTAATGTATTTTTTATTTTATTGGGTTATTTCACGACGCTGTATCAACATCTAGGTTATTTAGCGTCTGAATGAGATGAAGGTGATAATGCCGGTGAAATGAGTCCGGGGTCCAGCACCGAAAGTTACCCAGCATTTGCTCGTATTGGGTTGAGGGAAAACCCCAGAAAAAACCTCAACCAGGTAACTTGCCCCGACCGGGATTCGAACCCGGGCCACCTGGTTTCGCGGCCAGACGCGCTGACCGTTACTCCACAGGTGTGGACCTTCTAATGTATTTGTCTATGATTTGAACCATCACCCTAATAATAATAATAATAATAATAATAATAATAATAATAATAATAATAATAATCCGCATTAGTATTTCCATGATGTTACTGCAATAATTCCGACCCCTCTCACATTTCGCGGTGTGTTTGGAGCACTACAGCAATGTTTTCACTGAGTCTTCTGGAGTTCACTCTTTTATAATTTGATTTTCTATTTATTTCTATACCGAAGTACTATTTTATATACTTAATAAGTTTCATTCTTGCTTGTTCATTTCTCTGCCACGATCAGAACACACTAAGCTACGAAGCTTCTGAATCACGAACGACAGCGGGGAGGGGATCCACCTGTTGGATGCGTTACTGAGAAATGTCCAACTGTAACAGATTCCTGGAAACAGGATCAGCTTTCCATTACGATGCAGCCGATACAATACATGTTTCTACATGGTGCAAGGAGCTAAAGAATTACTACTTCATAGCCTGAAACTCACTTCACTAAGGGCACTAGTTCCTAGGGACAACTTTCACTTTAATATCCGAATTCTATCTGAATATTGAATCTAGTTAAAAACGCCAGGTAGCGTTTCAAGTCGCCCGGGGGGGGGGGGTAGTAGTAACAGCAACAGAAACAAGAACAATAACAACATTACCAGTTACGTCCCACTATTCTCTGTCATGAACGTCAAAGCAGATGTTATGGAAAGTCATATAATATTTATTTATTTATTTATTTATTTATTTATTTATTTATTTATTTATTTATTTATTTATTTATTTACTTATTTATTTATTTAACCTGATAGAGATAAGGCCATCAGGCCTTCTCTTCCTCTCTACCAGGGGATTACAACTACAATATTAAGAATACAATTACAATTATAATTACAATTAATATTAAATTTACAAATACAAAAAAAAATCAAAGTACTAAAAGATTAACTGATTAATAAAAGCTAGACAGTTTATTGTAAAAGTTAAGAAGAGAGAAACATTTCTTTTATTAAGTAAAAATTAAACCTACTCTACGCAGTAATAAAATGCTTAATAAGTTTGCTTTTGAGCGCTACTAAATTCCGACAGTCTCTGATGTCACTGGGTAGGGTATTCCACAAGCGCGAGAGCGAGATTGTGTATGATGATGAATACGATGATGTCTTATGTGTTGGTATGGCTAGTATGCGGCTATTTTGCGTGCGTGTGAAGAGATTATGATATGATGACAGGTAACTGAAACGGGAGGCAAGGTAGGTAGGTGTAGAAGTGTGAAGGACTTGGAGAAGGAGAACAAGAGAATGAAAATTTCTACGTTCGTTAAGCCGTAGCCAGTTTAGAGTTTGGAAGTATGGGGTAATGTGGTCAGCGCGACGGACATCGCAGACGAAGCGAACACAAGAAGTATGACCACGTTGTAATCTTTGCGACTGGATGACATTGAGGTCAGTCAGTAGAAAATCACAATAATCGAAGTGGGGCATTACTAGTGTTTCCACTAGTATTTATGATACAAGTTCGTAAAGGTCTTCTTTATGGCAAAGTGTAAAGTTTGTCGAACGAGACGAAAACGAGGACAAAAAGATAACTTTACGAATGTGTATCATACAATGACTTTTTCTACGATAGCACAAATTTATATTAAATAAATAGGCCTATTTCAAGTTGAAGAGGATACAAGATCACAGTGCCATGGTCGTCTAAACTCAGAACCATTACGAAATAAATATCAATGGAATGGCAACCTGTTTTATTCCTGATCACAATGTCATGGCGTCTGAACCAGCCATATTCAGCAAAGCAATTAGAAAAAGTTGAAGGTTACTTCTTGTTGCAGTGAATACCACATGTAACTTGAGAATAATACAGGTTAACATGTGGTTATGAGTGTCAAATTTGTTACATATCTGTGTTAGGCTACGTGTAATATTTATGTCATAAAAGATCGAGGTAGTGTATTAAATCGACGCTAAATAACCTCGTAGTTGATACAGCGTCGTTAAATAACCAATTAAAAACAGGTATTCATTTCTTACTGAATGAAGTTTGTACACTGAATATTACATTTTCTCTGGCAGTGCGTAAAATGAATAGCAGTGCGCAAACTGATTACTTACTTTTTATGCACTATGTTTCAAAGGCTCACTTTACGCATAATCAACGATAACAGGATACAATGATGACTTGAATATTATTTATATCGCTAAAGAACGATCACCTCTTATATAAAATTATAACTTGAATATTATTTATATTGCTAAAAGAACGATAACAAAATATAAATAACTTGAATATTATTTATATCGATAAAGAACGATAACAGAATATAAATAACTTGAATATTATTTCTATGGATAAAGAACGATAACAGAATATAAATGACTATTTGAATATTATTTATATCGCTACAGAACTATTAAAAAATAAAACGAAAACTTCAATAAGGCCCGAACTCACAACCTTCGAATCATTAAGCGAGCTCTCTACCGCTGGTCTACGAGACGCAGATATGAAACAATTTCATAGTTCTGGAACTTCTACAAGAACGTGCATCGTGTAACATCGCCGCGACCCGAAGTGGACTTTGAAAATATTCACTATTCACGAGTGCGGCCACTTTGTTTTTGACAGCTGTACAAATGAAACGTGTAACATAAACATAAAAAAATGGTTACAATGAACAAATAATAAAATAGAAAGTTAGACTAACATTAGAATAAGATATTTCACATATAGAGTAAAACATATCATTTTTCAGCCGAGCAGTTTTAAATCTACTACATTCAACAATGTCGCCTTTCTGGAGCAATTTTTAAACATATGAACCATTTTTTTTATATAGTCAACCTAACGTGTGGTGTACCTATACTTCGAGGGGCAGATATGGAGATGCGTCTTGCAATTAAGACCACTTAAATTCATTTTAACTCCGCTCAAGCAATGAAATATACAGGGTGTCATGAAAAAAGTGGGGAAAACTTCAGGCATGGTTTCCTCATACGTACTGAAGACAAAATGTTATATCAACATGGGTCCGGAAATGCTTGGTTACTGAGTAGGGCTTACAAGTATTGTATTGTATTGTATTGTATTGTATTTATTAACATTCCATGCATTGGTATTCATACATTGTTTACAGCTAGAATATGTAACAAGTCAAAAAACTTAATACTATTATAAAATCTTAATTTATAGTCACAGTCTAGATGAAATATATACAGACGAGATTTACAATATAGTCTACTAGTACAACACAAAGTTTTAGTATCAATTTCATGAAGTGTTATTGAATGTCATGAATTCACCTACAGAATAGAAGACGTGAGGAATTAGGTACCGGTACTTCTTTAATTTGGCCCTAAATAATCTTATGTTTCGAGTTTCATTTTTTATATCGCTAGGGAGGCTATTAATATGTTTATTGCCATATAACGCACTCCTTTTTGATAGCACGATAGACTTGCCGATGGAGTATGAAAGTCATTTTTTGACGTGTTTTTATGCTATGAACTGTTGAATTAGTTACAAAGTTTTCACGATTACATACGAGGAAGAATATTAATGAATTTTTTTTTAGTTGGTTATTTAACGACGCTGTATCAACTACGAGGTTATTTAGCGTCGATGAGATTGGTGATAGCGAGATGATATTTGGCGAGATGAGGCCGAGGATTCGCCATAGATTACCTGGCATTCACCTTACGGTTAGGGAAAACCTCGGAAAAAACCCAACCAGGTAATCAGCCCAAGCGGGGATCGAACCCGCGCCCCAGCGCAACTTCAGACCGGTAGGCAAGCGCCTTAACCGACTGAGCCACGCCGGTGGCTGAATATTAATGAAAAGATATACTGACAAGCCATGGGCATTTGTAGTTTTTTTTAATAGTCCTACACGATTCCCTAGATTTGGCACCTACTGTTATTCTAATTAATCTTTTTTTGTAATAGAAATATACTGTTACTATCTGTGGAATTTCCCCAGAATATTATTCCAAAACTCATTACCGAGTGGAAGTATGCAAAGTATATTGTTTTTAAGGTATTGATATTTACTATCTTTTGCATAGATCTACTAGCAAAACAAGCTGAATTTAGTTTGGGGGTAATTTCTTTAACATGATTTTTCCAATTTAACACTTTATCGATTTTTAAGCCAAGAAATTTGGTTGTTGTTGTTTCTAATAAGGATCTATTGTTAATTATTGCGCAAGAAATTTGCGACGTTGAATTTGGACAGGATTTAAATTGAATTATGTTAGTTTTGTTACAACTTAAAACCAATTTATTGACTGAGAACCAGTCACATATTTTGAAGAGAATTTCCTCTGTTGAAGATTGGAATGTGTTGGAGTTATTGGTTGTAATTACTATACTTGTATCATCTGGAAATAATGTGGGATGACCTACATCTTTTGTTAGGGGGGGCAAGATCATTTATAAACACTAGAAAAAGTAGAGGACCTAATATTGATCCTTGAGGAATTCCATCATTAATAGTTCCCCATGTCGATGCAGATTTTATAGTTGTATTGATTTCAGCTTTCTGTTTCCTATCTAGTATCCAGTACGTTTGCTTGCTGGAATTATTATCATATACTCGTATTACATTTAGATTTCCTTAGATGAACTATTAGAAATGTCCTCCCCCTGCCTGAATGCAGGCCGTAGCTCGTCGTCTCATCGACATTCGAGCATGCTTGTTCCCCACGTGCACCAGATCTCAACCCATTGCACTTCATTCTATGGTGGCACTTAAAGTCGGTGATGTATTCGACTCCTGTGGATAATGAAGGAACTCTCCGTCAGTCAATTCTGCAATAATTTTGCCAGGCATTTTCGATCATCTGCCTCTCACAGTGCACACTGTTGCTATACGTATAACTGACCTTTTTTGCTTAATATTCTGTTTTAAGCTTATGACTTATGGAGTTAATTACGCAACAACGCAACGGAAATAATGATGAAAGCAGAAATATCCTGCCGGCTACAATCCTCTTGCAGCATGAGATTGGATTCGAAGGCAGACTCCTTCGCTGGAAGCCCTCACCTCCACAGCGTTGTTGATACTTGAAGACCTGCAGCTCGCTAATGGCGTGTTAATGAATATCCTATGCAACCCCGAGCCAACATTTCAACTCCGGATGAATTTTTAATGCCCCTCAAAGTAGCGGGCCGGTCTCTCTAGAGGCCGCTTTTGTGTTCCTGCGCAGCCATTGTTCAGTCTGGCAACCTCGCATGCAGAAAGGCCAGCTTCTTGAAATCCATCTCTGCTTGGTGACATTAACTGAAGAAACTACTTTCCTTTAATATTCTCTATCACGTTTCCTTGTCTCACACACACACACACACACACACACACACACACACACACACACACGCACAAAACACACGCCACACACGCGCACAAAACACACACCACACACACACACACACACACACACACACCAAAAGATAACATTCACACATCCCCCAATTCTATGCAGAGTGGGAATGGTGATCAGAGATTAATGTAGCTTGTTACTGCTGAAAACCAATCAGTATCTTGCTATTGGTGAGACATCCAACAACGAGAAGGGCGCCACTAAAGGCAAGCACAAATCATGCCTATGTTCCGAATGTGTCAGTATATACCGGCTGATTCGGTATAAACGTACAACGATTTAACAGAACTTAGACTACGAGATAAATGCAAGCCTGTTTGACTCTCTGGGTAATGATTTTATTTGTGTGAGTGCTGTTATCCAAAATTTATCCAGCACAATTCTAGGCAAAAGTGAAATAATTTTAATTGTGTGAGTGCTGTTTTCCAAAATTTATCCAGCACAATTCTAGGCAAAAGTGATATAATTTTAATTGTGTGAGTGCCGTTTTCCAAGGTTTATTTAGTGCAATTCTAGGCAAAGTGAAATAATTTTAATTGTGTGAGTGCTGTTTTCCAAGGTTTATTTAGTGCAATTCTAGGCAAAGTGATATAATTTTAATTGTGTGAGTGCTGTTTTCCAAGGTTTATTAAGTGCAATTCTAGGCAAAGTGATATAATTTTAATTGTGTGAGTGCCGTTTTCCAAGGTTTATTTAGTGCAATTCTAGGCAAAGTGAAATAATTTTAATTGTGTGAGTGCTGTTTTCCAAGGTTTATTTAGTGCAATTCTAGGCAAAGTGATATAATTTTAATTGTGTGAGTGCTGTTTTCCAAGGTTTATTTAGTGCAATTCTAGGCAAAGTGAAATAATTTTAATTGTGTGAGTGCTGTTTTCCAAGGTTTATTTAGTGCAATTCTAGGCAAAGTGAAATAATTTTAATTGTGTGAGTGCTGTTTTCCAAGGTTTATTAAGTGCAATTCTAGGCAAAGTGAAATAATTTTAATTGTGTGAGTGCTGTTTTCCAAGGTTTATTTAGTGCAATTCTAGGCAAAGTGATATAATTTTAATTGTGTGAGTGCCGTTTTCCAAGGTTTATTTAGTGCAATTCTAGGCAAAGTGAAATAATTTTAATTGTGTGAGTGCTGTTTTCCAAGGTTTATTAAGTGCAATTCTAGGCAAAGTGATATAATTTTAATTGTGTGAGTGCCGTTTTCCAAGGTTTATTTAGTGCAATTCTAGGCAAAGTGATATAATTTTAATTGTGTGAGTGCTGTTTTCCAAGGTTTATTTAGTGCAATTCTAGGCAAAGTGATATAATTTTAATTGTGTGAGTGCCGTTTTCCAAGGTTTATTTAGTGCAATTCTAGGCAAAGTGAAATAATTTTAATTGTGTGAGTGCCGTTTTCCAAGGTTTATTTAGTGCAATTCTAGGCAAAGTGATATAATTTTAATTGTGTGAGTGCCGTTTTCCAAGGTTTATTTAGTGCAATTCTAGGCAAAGTGAAATAATTTTAATTGTGTGAGTGCTGTTTTCCAAGGTTTATTAAGTGCAATTCTAGGCAAAGTGATATAATTTTAATTGTGTGAGTGCTGTTTTCCAAGGTTTATTTAGTGCAATTCTAGGCAAAGTGATATAATTTTAATTGTGTGAGTGCCGTTTTCCAAGGTTTATTTAGTGCAATTCTAGGCAAAGTGAAATAATTTTAATTGTGTGAGTGCTGTTTTCCAAGGTTTATTAAGTGCAATTCTAGGCAAAGTGATATAATTTTAATTGTGTGAGTGCCGTTTTCCAAGGTTTATTTAGTGCAATTCTAGGCAAAGTGATATAATTTTAATTGTGTGAGTGCCGTTTTCCAAGGTTTATTTAGTGCAATTCTAGGCAAAGTGAAATAATTTTAATTGTGTGAGTGCTGTTTTCCAAGGTTTATTTAGTGCAATTCTAGGCAAAGTGATATAATTTTAATTGTGTGAGTGCTGTTTTCCAAGGTTTATTTAGTGCAATTCTAGGCAAAGTGATATAATTTTAATTGTGTGAGTGCTGTTTTCCAAAATTTATTCAGCACAATTCTAGGGAAAGTGAAATAATTTTAATTGTGTGAGTGCTGTTTTCCAAAATTTATCCAGCACAATTCTAGGCAAAAGTGAAATAATTTTAATTGTGTGAGTGCTGTTTTCCAAGGTTTATTTAGTGCAATTCTAGGCAAAGTGAAATAATTTTAATTGTGTGAGTGCTGTTTTCGAAGGTTTATTTAGTGCAATTCTAGGCAAAGTGATATAATTTTAATTGTGTGAGTGCTGTTTTCCAAGGTTTATTTAGTGCAATTCTAGGCAAAGTGAAATAATTTTAATTGTGTGAGTGCTGTTTTCCAAGGTTTATTTAGTGCAATTCTAGGCAAAGTGAAATAATTTTAATTGTGTGAGTGCTGTTTTCCAAGGTTTATTTAGTGCAATTCTAGGCAAAGTGATATAATTTTAATTGTGTGAGTGCTGTTTTCCAAGGTTTATTTAGTGCAATTCTAGGCAAAGTGATATAATTTTAATTGTGTGAGTGCTGTTTTCCAAGGTTTATTTTGTGCAATTCTAGGCAAAGTGATATAATTTTAATTGTGTGAGTGCTGTTTTCCAAGGTTTATTTAGTGCAATTCTAGGCAAAGTGAAATAATTTTAATTGTGTGAGTGCTGTTTTCCAAGGTTTATTTAGTGCAATTCTAGGCAAAGTGAAATAATTTTAATTGTGTGAGTGCTGTTTTCCAAGGTTTATTTAGTGCAATTCTAGGCAAAGTGAAATAATTTTAATTGTGTGAGTGCTGTTTTCCAAGGTTTATTTAGTGCAATTCTAGGCAAAGTGAAATAATTTTAATTGTGTGAGTGCTGTTTTCCAAGGTTTATTTAGTGCAATTCTAGGCAAAGTGAAATAATTTTAATTGTGTGAGTGCTGTTTTCCAAGGTTTATTTAGTGCAATTCTAGGCAAAGTGAAATAATTTTAATTGTGTGAGTGCTGTTTTCCAAGGTTTATTTAGTGCAATTCTAGGCAAAGTGAAATAATTTTAATTGTGTGAGTGCTGTTTTCCAAGGTTTATTTAGTGCAATTCTAGGCAAAGTGATATAATTTTAATTGTGTGAGTGCCGTTTTCCAAGGTTTATTTAGTGCAATTCTAGGCAAAGTGATATAATTTTAATTGTGTGAGTGCCGTTTTCCAAGGTTTATTTAGTGCAATTCTAGGCAAAGTGAAATAATTTTAAAACAATATTTCATATTTTACTTACGTTATACCTTTAATCTTTTTCTTCTTTTTTTTTTTTTGTATGTTTGGAGGATATCTTCCTCCATGTCTTTAAATTCTATATTTGCTACTCGTACAACTTAGATCGGAACGAATTATTTACCATTTGCAGTACTTTCAGCTGGTCCCTTCACATCTGGCGACACTATTGGTTATCTTTATAAGCGATTTAAACTTTTTTGGGCCAAGGGTCTGTTAGTTTTCTTACATATGGATTGTGTCTTGAAGACATAGACATTTCTTTAATTAAAACTATTATTTTAACGTGTAGGCTAAGGAAAGTGAATATAAGAGCGAAAATAGCGCTGTGAATTCTCTTATTAACTATTTTCTGTATTACCATGGCCACACTACAGGGGTGTGCGCACCGGCCCCATACAGCGGAGCACACAACATGCAAATGTATCAATTCGTTACGCAGATTTGGCACCGCGTGGCCGTCTCCATTGAGGAGTCCTGTCCTCAACTCCACAAACGGATTTAAATAAGGGTTCGGTTCCTGGCGAGAAACACTGTAAACAAAATCCTTCCACAGAATCATGTGCGTACCTTGTGTGATGTGTGGAGTTTTCCCAAACATAAGTTTCGGTCAATGACGGGCACATCTACAACGCTCCCTAATGCTTCTACTTTCAAATGTTTACTCAAAACTCCCATTCATAGAAATGGAGGGAAATCGTGGCTTCTGTGCACGAAGGACGATTCTTATTATTCTAATCCGTGTGTGGAGACACCTCTCCTAGGTCGGTAATTCTGCTAACCAATCAGTGAGTCACTACCAATCAGTAAGCCAACCAATCAACCAGTCATTCACTGATTTTTTTTTCTTATTTTTATTGTGTAATTATGGAAATCATGTTTATTTATCACTTAACGCCAATATAGTATGTATCCCACTGTGTTGTTTTTTATTATTAATCTATTTTTTGTGTACATTTTATTCAATTGTCGGTTTCTGGTTTAATTATGTAAATCCTACTTAACTGTAATCTAATACTAATATGTATACTAATGTGTTTATTTTATTTTTACTGTGTACATTTTTTATCGAATTATCGGCTTCTGTTTTTATGTGATTCGTATTTGATTCTAACAACATTAATATGTATTCCACTATGTTTATTTTTATTTTATGAGGTAAATTTTTATGTAACTACCTCTTTTGATCTCATTATGTACCTAAGTTGTATCAGTATGTAATTACTTAGTTCTGATCCAGTTTTATGTTCAACCATGTAAGCAAGTTTTAATCCTGGTTGAGTGTAAGAGAAGGCCTTGTGGCCTTAACTCTGCCAGGTTAAATAAAGCCATTATTATTATTATTATTATTATTATTATTATTATTATTATTATTATTATTATTAAGTCAACCAATCAACCAGCAAGTCACTAACAATAAGTAAGCTAACCAATCAACAAGTGAGTAGCTATCATTCAGAAAGGCAACCAATCAACCCGTGATTTACTACCAATAAGCTAACCAATCAACGAGTAGCTATCATTCAGAAAGGCAACCAATCAACCCGTGAGTCACTACCAATCAGTAAGCCAACCAATCAACCAGTGATTCACTACCAGTAAGTAAGCTAACCAATCAACAAGTGAGTAGCTATCATTCAGAAAGGCAACCAATCAACCCGTGAGTCAGTACCAATCAGTAAGCCAACCATTCATCCAGTAAGTAAACTAACTAATCAACCAGTGAGTCGGTATCATTCAGAAAGGCAACCAATCAACCCGTGAGTCACTACCAATCAATAAGCTAACCATTCAACCCGTGATTCACTACCAATAAGTAAGCTAACCAATCAACAAGTGAGTAGCTATCTTTCAGAAAGGCAACCAATCAACCCGTGAGTCACTACCATCAATAAGCTAGCCAATCAACCAGTGTCACTATCATTTAGTATGCCAACCAATCAACTACTGAGTCACTATCAATCAGTAAGCTAACCAATCAACCAGTGAGTCGCTTTCAGTAAGCCAACCAATCAACTACTGAGTCACTACCAATCAGTAAGCTCACCAATCAACCAGTGAGTCGCTTTCAGTAAGCCAACCAATCAACTACTGAGTCACTACCAATCAGTAAGCTAACCAATCAACCAGTGAGTCGCTTTCAGTAAGCCAGCCAATCAACTACTGAGTCACTACCAATCAGTAAGCGAACCAATCAACCAGTGAGTCGCTTTCAGTAAGCCAGCCAATCAACTACTGAGTCACTACCAATCAGTAAGCTAACCAATCAACCAGTGAGTCGCTTTCAGTAAGCCAACCAATCAACTACTGAGTCACTACCAATCAGTAAGCTAACCAATCAACCAGTGAGTCGCTTTCAGTAAGCCAACCAATCAACTACTGAGTCACTACCAATCAGTAAGCTAACCAATCAACCAGTGAGTCGCTTTCAGTAAGCCAACCAATCAACTACTGAGTCACTACCAATCAGTAAGCTAACCAATCAACCAGTGAGTCGCTTTCAGTAAGCCAACCAATCAACTACTGAGTCACTACCAATCAGTAAGCTAACCAATCAACCAGTGAGTCGCTTTCAGTAAGCCAGCCAATCAACTACTGAGTCATTACC
Source organism: Periplaneta americana (assembly GCF_040183065.1). Lineage (NCBI taxonomy): Eukaryota > Metazoa > Arthropoda > Insecta > Blattodea > Blattidae > Periplaneta > Periplaneta americana. Next base: position 1,679,802 of record NC_091131.1, on the reverse strand, counting down.
AATCAGTAAGCTAACCAATCAACCAGTGAGTCGCTTTCAGTAAGCCAACCAATCAACTACTGAGTCACTACCAATCAGTAAGCTCACCAATCAACCAGTGAGTCGCTTTCAGTAAGCCAACCAATCAACTACTGAGTCACTACCAATCAGTAAGCTAACCAATCAACCAGTGAGTCGTTTTCAGTAAGCCAACCAATCAACTACTGAGTCACTACCAATCAGTAAGCTAACCAATCAACCAGTGAGTCGCTTTCAGTAAGCCAACCAATCAACTACTGAGTCACTACCAATCAGTAAGCTAACCAATCAACCAGTGAGTCGCTTTCAGTAAGCCAGCCAATCAACTACTGAGTCACTACCAATCAGTAAGCGAACCAATCAACCAGTGAGTCGCTTTCAGTAAGCCAGCCAATCAACTACTGAGTCACTACCAATCAGTAAGCTAACCAATCAACCAGTGAGTCGCTTTCAGTAAGCCAACCAATCAACTACTGAGTCACTACCAATCAGTAAGCTAACCAATCAACCAGTGAGTCGCTTTCAGTAAGCCAACCAATCAACTACTGAGTCACTACCAATCAGTAAGCTAACCAATCAACCAGTGAGTCGCTTTCAGTAAGCCAACCAATCAACTACTGAGTCACTACCAATCAGTAAGCTAACCAATCAACCAGTGAGTCGCTTTCAGTAAGCCAACCAATCAACTACTGAGTCACTACCAATCAGTAAGCTAACCAATCAACCAGTGAGTCGCTTTCAGTAAGCCAGCCAATCAACTACTGAGTCACTACCAATCAGTAAGCTAACCAATCAACCAGTGAGTCGCTTTCAGTAAGCCAACCAATCAACTACTGAGTCACTACCAATCAGTAAGCTCACCAATCAACCAGTGAGTCGCTTTCAGTAAGCCAACCAATCAACTACTGAGTCACTACCAATCAGTAAGCTAACCAATCAACCAGTGAGTCGCTTTCAGTAAGCCAGCCAATCAACTACTGAGTCACTACCAATCAGTAAGCTAACCAATCAACCAGTGAGTCGCTTTCAGTAAGCCAGCCAATCAACTACTGAGTCACTACCAATCAGTAAGCTAACCAATCAACCAGTGAGTCGCTTTCAGTAAGCCAACCAATCAACTACTGAGTCACTACCAATCAGTAAGCTCACCAATCAACCAGTGAGTCGCTTTCAGTAAGCCAACCAATCAACTACTGAGTCACTACCAATCAGTAAGCTAACCAATCAACCAGTGAGTCGCTTTCAGTAAGCCAACCAATCAACTACTGAGTCACTACCAATCAGTAAGCTAACCAATCAACCAGTGAGTCGCTTTCAGTAAGCCAACCAATCAACTACTGAGTCACTACCAATCAGTAAGCTCACCAATCAACCAGTGAGTCGCTTTCAGTAAGCCAACTAATCAACTACTGAGTCACTACCAATCAGTAAGCTAACCAATCAACCAGTGAGTCGCTTTCAGTAAGCCAGCCAATCAACTACTGAGTCACTACCAATCAGTAAGCTAACCAATCAACCAGTGAGTCGCTTTCAGTAAGCCAGCCAATCAACTACTGAGTCACTACCAATCAGTAATCTAACCAATCAACCAGTGAGTCGCTTTCAGTAAGCCAACCAATCAACTACTGAGTCACTACCAATCAGTAAGCTAACCAATCAACCAGTGAGTCGCTTTCAGTAAGCCAACCAATCAACTACTGAGTCACTACCAATCAGTAAGCTAACCAATCAACCAGTGAGTCGCTTTCAGTAAGCCAACCAATCAACTACTGAGTCACTACCAATCAGTAAGCTAACCAATCAACCAGTGAGTCGCTTTCAGTAAGCCAGCCAATCAACTACTGAGTCACTACCAATCAGTAAGCTAACCAATCAACCAGTGAGTCGCTTTCAGTAAGCCAACCAATCAACTACTGAGTCACTACCAATCAGTAAGCTCACCAATCAACCAGTGAGTCGCTTTCAGTAAGCCAACCAATCAACTACTGAGTCACTACCAATCAGTAAGCTAACCAATCAACCAGTGAGTCGCTTTCAGTAAGCCAACCAATCAACTACTGAGTCACTACCAATCAGTAAGCTAACCAATCAACCAGTGAGTCGCTTTCAGTAAGCCAACCAATCAACTACTGAGTCACTACCAATCAGTAAGCTAACCAATCAACCAGTGAGTCGCTTTCAGTAAGCCAGCCAATCAACTACTGAGTCACTACCAATCAGTAAGCTAACCAATCAACCAGTGAGTCGCTTTCAGTAAGCCAACCAATCAACTACTGAGTCACTA